>NC_067480.1:37362209-37673042 GCF_947179515.1 Apodemus sylvaticus
GGTAAGGTTTTCTGTTCTGTTTTGTGAAGTAGCAGTCTTAGGTTTTAGGCATTGTCTTTAAAGTATCTTAAGGGGGCCCTAGCTATGCAGGGCGGGAAGGGTGGGAGCACAGCCAGCCCCTCCTCTGCCTGACCAAGCTCATCTAGAGTGTAAGAAAATCTACATGATGCTCTTTACCAGCCTGTGGCCATAACATCTAATCTGGCCTTCCAACAATCCTGCCAACCTATCACAGGGATCGTCTTGCTTGGGTGAGCAAAATGTGAACACAGAAATCCAGGACCTTGCCAGAGGCTCCATATCTCGGAAGTATGGAGCAGGGGAGTAGGGTGTAGATGGGGCAGAGAAGTGACTGGATTAAACCAGCGCCTGCATCTGCTTTTCTTTTTCCTTTATGAAAACATCTGTTGTGTGTGGCTAGTTCTCCAGCCTGAGTGCTGACTGAATCTGGATGGCTGCATTTGGGCTGATTTCCTAGAGACAGAAACTAGATCGAGTAACAATCCAGGATGCAGTCAGAGGATGTCTAGGAGCTGATGTGATATTAATAAGGATCCCTGGAGGGTTCTGGGGAGGGAAGTGGATATCATTCCACACAATGATGCTTGAGAGTTGAGAGACGTGCAGAAATGTTGAAATCTTTACCCTGTCATGAAACAAACAAAACAAATAAACAAACAAACAAACAAACACCAAAGGTGTTGGCATTTGAACATAGGTCTATCTGAATCTAAAAACATGTTCTATCATAACCAAGGCTGCTTTTGATATATTGAGGTCTAACCTAGCACCCTGGCTTGATGTGTCACTCACTGCTCACAAACCTCATTTGTTTCCCTTTAACCAATGACAATAACATCCCCCACGCCTGCCACGGACCCCACAGCTTTTTACTCTCTAACCTGTCACACTCCTAAGTGGCTTAGGGTAACAATTAGGACAAGCAGCCAGAAGGCTCCCCCTGGTCTGTGGAAAATGTGGTTGGAACAATAGCCTGAGAGGATTCTTTCGTAGCCATTTGGAGCCCAGGAAATGCTTCCTGCAGGGCAAAAGGATTGAAATTCTGCACACTGCTCACACACAAGGTGTGTGACTAACTAGAGTTTGGAGGGGAGGGGCGGGCAGTCTCCATCTGCTCCATCCTTCCCAGGGTAAGTTGCATCCAGACTGACACAAGGCCATGTAAGGAAGATCCAGTCTGTCACTGACTCCTTTTTCCAGCCAACTGGCTGCCAAAGGAAAGGGGCAGTAACAGCCTTGCTAAAAGAGGGAAATAACCATCCCAAGGCATCTGATGCAAAGTCCGGCTATGAGCTAAGGCCAGTGTGAGACCTCATGGGAAGGGTGCCTGGGGAAGTAACTGTCAGGAGACAGTTCAGTGGAGAAAACCTTCATCACACCCCTTGTCGTCCCACCACTCAGAAGGCAGAGACAAGAGATCCCTCAAGCAAACTGGCTGGCTTCAGGTTGATGGTAGCACACGCCTTTAATCCTAGTACACTAACAGAGAGTTTCAAGACAGCCAGGGCTACACAAAGAAAGCCTGTCTCCAAAACAAAAACAAGTGAGATGAGGAAGCATCAAGGAAGATGTACCGGAAGATGTAGCTCGCCCTGGCTTCCACACACCTGTGAACATACGTCTGCATACGTGTATACCCACCACACATGAGAACACACACACACTTACACACATCCAGGCACATGCGCAAGAACATCAGCAAGATAGCTCACAGATTTCATTGCCAGGCAGTGTCGGCAAAATCATCAAGCTCTTTGCAGTTCATCATGGGATGCCTAGTTGTGATAGTTAATTTTATGTGTCTATTGAAATGGGCTACCGGGTGCTCAGATATTCTGGTTGCTTCTAAGAACATTTTGGCTTTTTTTTTAAATAATTTTTTTTAAAGATTAAAGATCTCATTTAGGTTTTGATGTTTTTTTGCATTTTTATGTTTTTCTTTGAGACAGGGTGTCATGTAACTCAGGTTGGCCTTAAATTAATTGTGTAGCCAAGAATGACTTTGAATTACTGATTTTCCTGCTCTCAACTCCCAAGCTGGGGATATAGGCATGTATCACTATACTCAATCTGTAAGGCTTTAGATCAGTGGTTCTCAGCCTTCCTAATGCTGTGACCTTCTATTATAGTTCATGTCGTGGTGACTCCCCCCAACCATAAAACTATTTTTGTTGCCACTTTATAACTGTAATGTTGCTACTGTTATGAATCATAATGTAAATATTTTTGGAGATAGAGGTTTGCCAAGGGGAATCTCCACCCACAGGTTGAGAACCACTACTTGGGACTGAACCCAAGTCCCAGACATCCTGCAGAGGATAAGGCTGCCAGCCTCCTCAAGTGAGAAAACAATGCCTTGAGGAATTCTCTTTTTCCTGATCTTATTGAGTATGTCTCTCTGGAGACCCTTGACCAGTAAGCTAGTCCAGTATTATCAGCATCTCAAGAAACCTCTTAGGAATACAGACTGGGTCTGGCAAGATGACTCAGTGGGTAAAGGTCTTTGTCAACAACTGTGACAATCCCAAGTTTGACCCCTGGAACCCACATGGTGGATGGAGAAAACCAAACTCGCACAAGCTCTGACATCCTCACATACGTTATGACTTGTGTGTCATGCACATAAATAACTAAATGTGGAAGAAGGACATTTAAATGAAGTTCTGCAGCCCCTATCCTAGAACTCTCCAACACCAGAACCAACTTAGCAACAGCAGACACCACCGCCCCACAACACCACCCTTCCCAGCTTCCCCAGCTCTGCCAACCCGGTCCCTTTCCCGCCTGGAACTGATATACACATTAACATTTCAGAGGCACTGATCCTACCATCTGAGGCCTGTTTCACAGATGAAGAAACAGCCCTAAGGAAATCAAGAAACTCTGGTCAGTTCCACGGCCACATGCCAGCCAGCCCCTGATGGATCATGACTCAAGGGTGCCACGTTTCCTCACACTTAGCCATTCAGTCCTCTCAGCATTTGCATGGAACGGACAGAAATATTACCCTAATTTTACTTAAGAAGAAACCGAAGCACAGAGATATTAAGCGGCTTGCCCAGAGACTCACAGGAACTAGCAGACCTAAACCCAAGACAAAGATTCTATCTCTTTTTTTGATGGCTGTCCTGAGGCAAGGGTCTTCGGTCTCTGTAAAAGACCAGATGGCAAATGATGCAGATCTTATGAGTCATATCGTCCGGTCTCCATTACAATTCGGCTCCAACACTACCTCCCAAAAGCAGCCACAGACAATAAACCAATAGGCATAATTGTGTTCCAATAAAGTTTTATTTGTACAAAGGGGCAAGGGGTTGCGTTTGTCCCCAGGGCATCCCTTGTATTAATTATCCTGCATGATTCAGGAGAAGACAATCTCTATGCCAGTTCTCGACTATTGAGAGGCACTGAAAGAAGAGTGGAGTTCCTGAGAGAAAAGTAGCCTGTCTTGGTTTCACACAGCTGGGAAAAAGAAAAGCTTTTATCCAGCAGGGATGGCGAGTGTGAGTGTAGGGTCTGTGGGCTCCAGTGAGAGGCGAGCTCCTTCCTGCTCATTGCTCACCAGGTGAGACAACTCAAGAGGCACCCGCTGGAGAGAGGCATGCCCTCTGCTAATTGCTCCACACAGAGAGGCTTCCCTCTGCAGCAGTCCTCCCAGAGCCGATGCTTTTCTGACTATGCATGAAGGAGCTCCAAGCTAGCAGCAACCAGCAGGCAGGAACTCCTGGCCCCATCCTGGGCTGAGCTCTCTGTCCTGCGAAATCTTCCTGCAGTGAAGTCTTGCTGCAGCTGCTTCAGTGTGGCGGTGTCAGGGTGCAAGGAGACAAAAAAGAAAAAAAAAAAAAAAAACCCTCCCGCCACGGATGTCTGACTCAAGAAACAAAAACGGGACCATCCTTTAATGTTTGCATTCATTAATGTCCCCGTCAATTTTAAACACTGGGGTAGAATTTCCAGACTTTGCAGATCATTTAAAAGCTTAAGGGATTATCAAACCAGTCATTTAAAATGACATTTTCACTGCGCAAATATTATTCTATTAAAGAGCGCGCATGGCACAGGCCGGGATCAGCTTTGGCAGGGTTACAGGGCCTTCCTCCATTGCAAACCCCACCGTTTCCTCATAAAGCTGTCAAGGCCCTGCTTAATGAAACATATATAAATGTGATGATGTTAGCCATGTCACAGCAAGCTAATTCATCCTGGCTTTTTCCCATCGCGCAGCCCTGTGAAGGCTTTTTATCATTGTATCCCTCTTAGGATCGCCGCCCAGAGGGTCTGCCATCGGCCTGAGGAGATGAAATCTAAGAAAGTGTTTAATTTCCAAACAGGCTGAGCATCTTACATAAATAAATAACCAACAGACCTGGCTTTCGTGGTGGGGTGACATGCTTAAGACAGAACACTGGGGTTTTATTGGGGAAGGGATGCTAGATGAATAAACAGGCCCGATCCCTTCCTGGGGTCCTCTGACCTGATACAGCTGCTAACTGCAGTTCTTGGGAGGTCGGTTTCCGTCTTTAATTACTGAAAGAGAATCTGCTGGCATGATCAGGGCTCAGCAAAACTCCTTCTAAGCCCCGTTTCTAAAGCGTCCTCCAAAAAACCATGTCTGGACCGCTTTTCAGGCTCCACCCTTCCCAGAATTCTCTGTGTGTGCTCAGGAAGCCTGGGAAGAAGGAGGAAGGGCTCTGGGTTGTTGTGGATTTGGGTTTTTGTTTTTGTTTTGTTGGTGGTGGCGGTGTTCCTCTTAGCAGTCCAATAAGATAAAACAATTGAGGTAGAAACTGTGGGGCTGTCACAGACTCAAAAAATCCCACAGTTCAAGCCCTCCTAGGGACCAAGAGAAGATAAAATGACAGACTTCGTGAGAACTGGCCCAGCCAGAGAAGAGTCCTTGCCAATCAATTGAGGTGGTTGGGTCCCAAGGTTCTGAAAACTGCTATCTCCTTTTAAAGGGCAAATGAGGAGACGAGACTTTTCAGGAACACAGCTATTTCCAGGGACTTTCTTGCCCCCAGAATTACTTCCCTGCACGTATATCCCTGAAGAAAACTCACAAATTGCCTCAAATGACTACATGTCACTATATTTGGCTGCAGAAATCTGCTCGCATCTATGACAAGCTATAAATACCGAAGCACTCGGGGATGTCTTTGAAGAGTCCCACCTGGGATAGCGCTGACACCCAAAGCCCAGAATGAGCACGTTCTTGGGGGAATTCCTGAGCCTGGCTCTTCCTGAGCATAATTAGTAGACGGATCTACATTCTACTGTCACCATTCCAGATGCTTTCTGGCCCCGACTCAGCATACCCCGGTGCCCCGTGCTGCCAAAGAATGAATGGGTCACCTGACTTTAGCCTCCTCTACCGGGATAGCCTGCCATCTTCACAGGATGTCCAGGGATCATAGCCTTCCTGCTCAGAAGCTCTGCCCAACCTACCTCATGCCTTGGATCACTCTTGCCTTTGAGAGGGAAGCATTTCCCAGGATACGTCTGGGCAGCTAAGACAGAGTGAGAGAATATGTGAACTTTTATATTTTACTTCAGAGAAACATCTATATAACCAGATGATTGAAAACAAACTTGCATAGTGAAAGTTCTACAGTGGTTTTCAGTGTTCCTAACGCTTCGACTCTTTAATGTAGTTCCTTATGTTGTGGTGACTCCCAACCATCAAATTATTTCATTGCTACTTCATAGATGAAATGCTACTACTGTTATGGACCATAATTTAAATATCTGATCGGCAGAATATCTGATATACAGGGGTCACAGCCCAAAGGTTGAGAACCACTGTTCTTGAAAGTCCTACAGTAGAGAGATACCTACACTTTTGTTTAACCCAGCATTTGGTGATCTTTGACTACTGAAGCTGTTCTCAAGTTAAGACACTCAGAACCTCCAAGAGACAAACTCCCAGAAAGAAAGATGCCCAAAGGACACTAAGTCTGTCATCCTCAAACAGCATATTTTCACACCAGCATGGAAACGTCTTGGGATGGGAACAACATCTACCCTCTTCCTGCTGGACTGTTAACTAAAGCAAATACCACATGGTGTATGCAGCTGTGTACGAAGGACACAGAGGCACGTGTGTGACCTCCCAGGCCATCAAGGGGAGAGGGGAATTTGTTGCTGGGAGGAAACCTAACCACACACTGCCAACACCAATAGCTTTCCTTCCACAACAGACTTGGTGCCTGTGCCAAAAATCACTCGCGGTCCCTTTTTAATTCTGCCGTCCTTTATCCACTAAGACTGGGGGAAGATTATTTTGATTGGAATTAGACAGCCACCTGCAGCTAGACCTTCAGCTGTTATTAGTGTTCATAAGCCCTTTCACAACGTCCTCATTGAAAAAGACAGTGGACTTTTGAAGTCGCTCAATACTATCTTGGTGATTTTCTCAAGTTAACAACCTCCACACCAGTCAATTGTGCTGGCTGGGGGAGGTGATAATCTCCTTCTCAGGGTTGTGGTCAGGAATTAAAGGGTCTGGGATAAATTACAGAAGCAATCTCTTGCCAAGAACTCTCTTCTCCTTGATCTCACCCCACATCTCCATAATAGGTTCTTACTTTGACCCAACATTCAGGTGTTTTTCTATCATCTAGACACCACCACCACCCCTTCCCCACCAGTAACCTTTGTGTCTCTCTTAACAATCACAACCATTCCAGGCTGGATCCTTCTCCACTCTGGGTAGTATCTCTAGACATCATCCGTTAAAATAGTTTCTACTCTGTTTCCTACTGTCTCACTGGAGAACAAGAGCTGCCCCTTCTGTTTCTGAATCCCTAACACACCAACCTCCAAGCACCTCAACTCTATAACAAATAGCTTCCCTGCTTGCTTGCCTGTTCAGAGCCTCTGAAAGCCTGCACACAACAGATTCCCCACTGGCTTTCAAACAGCCTGGTGGCCACAATTTGGGGGCAAGCTCGACGTGCACTGATTATCCAACTGATTGAACAGGGAGCCAAAGTAGTTTCCAATTTTCTGGATCAGTAGCTGAAAGAATTCAGCCAAGTATGTGCTGGTCTCCATGACAAATGTCAGAAAGCGCTGAGTGACAGGAAGAGCTGGGGCTTCCTTCCCTGGCCCAAGGCAGAGATCACAAAGTATAGGCCTAAGACTCAGGGGGCCCCTTAATCCCTCTTCACAATTCGGATAAAACAGTGAGTGGTTTCAAAGAGGACTTTGTCTTTCTTCCAACTTCATCCTCTCCTCTCCTTCCACTCTCAAGACCCACCCACCAACACTCAAGTGTCCTACATTGCTATGTCTTCATTGGATTGGTTGTTTTTTTCCCTACAAATGAACTGGTGAATACCATCTTCTCCACAGGTAACACTTCTTTCTACATATGAAAGTAGAATTTTCTATAAAGAAGCTAAAGTAAGAGACAAGCTAAAAAAAAAAAAAAGACTCCCTGAGAAGTAGGTATGTCAGTGTGTTCAAAAACTGGCCATCACTTCTCTGGGCCTTGATTTCTTTGTCATAAAATGGGGATAATCACAGAACCCCCTGCAAGGGATCATCATGAGGACCAAAGGGGTGACCAGGCAGCTTCTAATTCCTAACCAGCCTTGAGGGAGAGGCCTCATTTCTTATTACTACCTTACTACCTGTTCTTTTTTTTAATTTCTAGAATGATCATAATAATTGAGAGATCTATTCTAAGTACATTGAGCATCCGCTAACCCTTTGAGGGATGCTGACAGCTATCCTGCAGTCTTCTTGTCATGAAAGTCCCCTAACTCCATCCCTTAGACAACAAGCTCCAGATAGTAGAAAACCCACAGACAATGAAAGCTACTTTCTGAAAAAAAACAGTAACAACCCATTGCTGGGTTTAAAAGAGCCAAGACGAAAACCTAACCACAACTTGACTTTTGAAATTACTTAAGTATGTGTGTGTATACATGGGAGCACAGGTTGGTTTACAGGCAAGAGATGTGTGTGTGTGTGTGTGTGTGTATGTTTGTGTGTGGATGTGTGTGTGTACATGTGTGTATGTGCACGTGCTCATGTGTGTAAGACAGCACATGTTGGCATAGTGGAGATGACAGATGGCTCCACTTCTGAGAGGCAGGTGGTCAATATTAGGTCCCTTCCTCCATCACTCATTTCTCAGGCAAGTTCTCTTAGTAAGCCTGGGGCTCATTGGCTCAGCTAGGTAGGCTGGCGGGAAGAACCCAAGAATCTTCCTGCCTCCGCTTCCCCAACAGAAGAGTTACAGGTGCACACCACAATGCTGCTTTTCGCATGTGTTTTGGGGGGCATTGATCCCAAGTCCTCAGGCTGGTTCAGCAAGCATCTTATCAAATGGGCCATCTCCAAACCCTTGCTTTGACTTATTTCTATTTTATCATCTGTTATTTTATGGCTAACCCTGAATGAGTCTACTCGCTCCATCTGAGAAAACAGAATATACCTTCACCAAACCAATCTACAAGAGCTGATAGGATATTGTTATAGAATAGTGAGGAGAGCCCCCAGCAAAGGGTTCTGGGTATGCCCAGAGGTCTTGTCAAGACCTCAGAGTCCAAGCTCTGTGATCTGAGTTCACTTGTGTTACCCCACCCCCCTCCCACGCTCGCCTGCCTCCCTGCAGCTATTAATCCATTAGCCAAAATATGAACAGCATGGATAGTCAGAAGTGAAGCCATCTGTCAGCTCCACTATGCTCATGAGGAGCTGCAAACTCAGGCTCTGAAAGTTCAAAACAGTGAGGGGGACTCAGTCTCAGGAACCAGAAGAGATCTGGCAGCAACAGGTATCCATTCCCCCACATACTTGATGTAAATGGTCCAAGCAACACTTGATTCTAATAGTCAAGTTCATGGAGTGAACTCCTAAGCAGAGAAAGGGTTTTCCAGGACTAGAAGAGCAATCTAGGTCAGCTGCCTGTAACACTCTGTGAGATTTAATTTGGCAATGGTACCTCAAGGCAGGAAGATCACCCCCGACAGTCAAGCTTGCCCTGGCAGCCAACGAGATATGTGAGCAACCACTCGTAGACTTATTCTTGAGAAGGAGCCTGTTCAGGCCCGTGTGAAGCTGGAGCATGGAGATTTTCCTTCTCAGGGATCCACTCTGCCCAGTGGCAGAGTATAGAACAGGGATGCTCCTTCCACTGTGTCCCTTTAGCCATGAGAATGCAAAGAACCAGTCCCAAAAGGTCAAGCTAACAGCTGTGGAGGATGGCAGTGAGCCATTCACAAACTTGAAGTACAGGCTCCTGCCTCAATTTTCTGCTGGAACTCAGGGAGGTAAACAAAAACCTTCCATTTCCAGGGACACCTTAAGACATTTGGATTCTCACAAATTCTCTTAAGGAATTTGAAACTTTGCAAGCAATACTTCGAAAGAATGGACTGCCCAAAGAGGTAACACATAGCACCTTGCACACATCAAAATCTGTATCAAGAGGACACACTACCATGACCCCTGGGAGATGTCATAAGCAAGAGCCCGTTGAGCTGCACATCAACATTCACGATGCAGTGTGGACTGTTTTCAAAGGTGCGCCTTAACTCCTTCAACTCTGATCCTCTCCCCAGAGCCACATTACTGGTATTTGTGCTGTAGATCTGTTTGTGGTGCTTCCTGTCATAGTACCTCCCTAGGTCTCACCTAAGACATGTCTTGGCTAGGACCAAGACAGGCCGATTCCATAAGCCCCTTTGGTCTCAGCCTGGTGTGGATTTATAGACCAGGTGCCTGCTACAGTCACACAAACTGGGTCTTGCCACACAAAAGCTGGGCATGGCTCAACTCCTGTTTCGAATTAGCATAAGAATTTCTCAAGGCCCACCTTGTATCAAATTGAAAAAACAGAATTGGAAGGAACCCACTTGATAGCCAATAAAATATGAGGCACCCTCCTCCATAGGCAGCCCTGTTTCCGTTCACAGGTTTATTCTCTAAGGCTCATATGGGGCAGGCAAAAGGGAGGCTGTGTCTTCCCCCACTGAGTACTAAGAATAGTAAGTGCAGGAAGAATTAAGTGTCACCCCTTTGGAGCGCAGTGGCCTCATTTGGAGCACTGCTGTTCTCTGGTGGTTGGAATATGAGCCGGAATTCTGGCTGGGGGAACTAAGCCCCTCGCCTCTGAACAGCTCAGGCCAGAGTAGTCCCGTTCCCTTCATTCACCTGGCAGAGATACAGGATGCTGAGCCCTTGGGTGTTACTGAAAGTCTCCTCTACCACGGTTTCAAGATGATCATAAAGTGAAAGCTGCCCCCAAGGGGCTGAAGGTCACGGTACAGAAGATGAGATTTATAGGGTGTTTCTAACAGCTCCATTGGCTCCAGTGCAGGAAAGAACGCCTGTATCCCAGTGGCCACGTCTAGATGTATGAGATGGGACGCAAACTCCAGACACAGCGCCAGCATTGGCGAGAGTGATTAATTCCTGCTTCTGTTGCTTACACTTCTTAAGCTTTAACTGTCCATCACCCTAAATTTTATTCTCACACTCATAACACTCCAACTCTAGCAGTTCAGTTGAGTAGAGAATTATATTTTAAGAAAACCATCTAAATATCCTTAAGGCTTCCATGTGTCCCAGGATTTTTTTTTTTTTCTGGTACGGGAGTCCTGCATGTGAGCTGTGGTCTTAGTGTGTTAAGAACATGGGGTTCAGGTAAACCTAATAGAACAAACTAGGTTTAAATGGTTGCTGTGAACAAAGCTGCCTCGTTCTACACCCCCCCCCACCCCCAGGCTGTACAAGAGCGAGGATAGCTCCTCAATCTGCTGTTTTCAACCTGGATCCCAAAGCAAGAAGGACCAGGGTAGTCCTGGGTATTGCCTGGACTAACCGGACACATTGAGGATCTCTCCATATCTGGAGCCTGAACAGACAACAGAAAATAAATAAAAAATAAAACTAAGCAAGAATAGAGAACCCAGCTTATCATTCGGTGCATTTGGAACCAAACATGCCCAAATTAAAAGCAATGGAAACGAGTGGACCAGCCAGAAGCTTGCCTTGCTCCAATCCATCATTGCCTACCTGGCTGGTTTCCATACAGAAGATTATATGAAAATTTTAGAAGAAGTGGGGACCAGGAAAACTATGTCCTCCAGTTGGAAAGGCTGGTTAGAGTCTAACATTCCTGCAAGGAAAAGCCTTTGAAGAAAGGGCTCTGGTGTGTCTCAGACTTAAGGCTATTTATTCACTGCCCTGCTTGGTAGGACTTCACATTTCAGAAGGAGGCTATAGCATCTTACACATCCTCTTTCGTCAAAACTCTGTGAGGTTGGAGACATGCAACCCTTCACCTAGAGGTGGTAGTGTCTACGCTCTGTCTGATGCTGAAGGGATGCCCGCTTCTGAAGTGCTGCTGCGCGGCGCAGGGCTTTGCAAACTCATAATGCTCACCAAATAGACGACAGCTTGGGAGTGGTTTTGTCGTCCCTGTGATTTAAATAATAGTGCCTTGCTCAGCTTCTGAGTTTCTACCTTGACTGCTGCCCTCTGACTACTGAAGTGTTATTGACAGTAGGTACGGACTCAAAGGTGCCATTCACAGCAGCTCCGTGTTTACAAGTGGGCATAGGAAACCTTGGCCCAAGAACATTGACCAGTGGAACTTTGAGCTCACGGCAGCTGAGGCTCAGTGAATGAGGTTCATCCTCCCAAATTCTGCTCTTTGTCCTCCCATTATGTAGAAAACCTCATATTGGACCAGCATGGAGAAGTCTTTCAATTGCAGAAGCCCTCTCTTAGTCATTCATGTAGCTCTAGAACCTAGCTTTGCACTCACAACATCACGAATCCTTCATACAGACTTGCTTATTGAAAGGATGGATGGATGGATGGATGGATGGATGGATGGATGGATGGATGGAGGGATGGATGATGGATACCTTAATGAGCAAACTGGAAGTGTGGTAATAAAGGAAGCATTATTGGGAGATCAGAAACACTGCAGTACTCAGTTCAAGTCCAACCTTGCCATTAACCAGCTAAGCACTGTGGTAAATCAGGGGCCCATCTCTGAGCTCACATCTTCCTCTATCAAAATGAGATAAAATGCTCCTCTCCCCACCTCTCAGAGATGCTACGGCAGATGGAATAGTATTTTCAAGCAGGTCTAGTTCAACTCTGTACAAATAAAAGTTATGCCACTTTGTTATACAGTCAGGGGTCTGCAGCATGTCACAGGCAGAGCTATTGCTCCTCACAGATGGGAAAACTGCTGTCCAAAGAGAAGAAGGACTGTCCAGTCTTGCTGATGACATAGTCATTAAATTTACAGCTATGCTTGCCTCAATGTGCAAAGCTTCTTCAGGCAGGACTTAGACGAGCACCCACCACACTGGGTGGCCCGTAAGCGGTGTCAAGATGTGCTGATACACACTTCAGGAGCATATTTGAGCATCGGGCCTTTTCTACATAACTGTCTTTGCCTTCTGAAAGCAGTTGAGACTGTGGAACAGAGTTTCCCAGAATATGAGAAACCTAGTCCAAGCCCAGTCATCCAGTCTCCTAGGATGCCTGGCTGACTCCCCAGTCTGGCCCCAACTTCTCTAGTCTCAGTCTCCTTCACTCCCTGGGAGAGCCCTCTGTCCCCAGCAGGTTGGCGCCCTCCCCATCCTCTGATGTGCCTCGCACATGCTAAATTCTGTGACTCCAGCCATATAATTCTTCCCATCTACCCATCTTGGAATCTAGCCCACCACCTCTACATCAAACAGCATGCATCCAGGAGAGAGAGCTCAAGTCTTGTCATCGCCAAGATGTTGGGCCTGATTGCTCCGGCTCATAGTTGTCCTCCTCTGTTTCTTCCGGCTTGCACATAGATATGGGTTTGACTCTCCAAAAAGACATGCCAAAGCGCTAAGCCACTAATCCCTTTAAACGTGACCTTACTGTGAATAGGGATTTCTTTCTATAATAATATAATGAAGGCATACTGGGTTGAGGCTGGTCTAAAATCAAAGATAATTACCCATATATGGAGAGAGTCATATAAAGATATAGAGGGGAGTGGCATATGCTAAGGTATACCAGTCTGTTGGCATCTTCCAGAGACTAGATAAGGGAATGGAATCTTCTAGAGTTTTAGATAGAGTATAGATCTGCCTACATCTTCATCTGAGACTTCTACTCTCCCAAATCATTTTCTGTTATCTCAAGGCATCCAGATTATGGTACTTTCTTATGTCAGCCCAAGGAAACCAGTGTGACACCTCAGGCCTCCTAATGGGTGGGTGGATACCTGGCCCATCATATACTCTTGGTCACCCTTTCAACAGTACCTTATAGGTCTGAGGTGCCTGAGGACAGGAACTGTCTATCTAATGTGCTTGTAGTCCCCTTTATACAAAGTACTTGCTAGCTTGATTCCTTCACCCTCAAGTGCAATGACTTGCTATTCCATCAGGAATGGAGCTAAAGTAGAAAGGTAATTTCAAACCAGAAATGCTACAGTAGAAAGGTAATTTACAGTAGAAAGGCTAAATTCATACATATGACAATTTTTATAATAAAACTTATTCATAAAATAATTTTTTAAAATTAAAGAAAGGGGCACTTAGTTTCTACTCAGATTGAGCAAGTACTCTGAAAATAGACCCCCTTCACTGCTCATGACCTGAGCAAAATGCTATGGTCAGTGTTTCCACACATTCCTCGAGTGTGTCGAGGGCTTATGGGAAGGCATGTGCCTTCCTTACGGAGTGGCTCTAACACTACCCACCTCACTTGGCACTGGATCCAATAAACAATACCAAGAGAATTTTGATTATAGGTGGCTCTCAGTTATGACTGCTGAATAGCATGTGACTTCCAAGTATTGTGTCCCTTCTCCTTGGGTCCCCTGCATCCTCCCCTTCACAGGGATCATTACTGATCTACCATTTTGCTTTGAGAATATAAGCCCAGCACAACTTACAATGTCCAGTTCCCCAATAAACTTCCTTCTGGTCCCCAAGAATTCACTCCAGTCTCTTAGTTCCCATTAAAACCTTTCTTTTGGCACGTGGTTATAATGATCTTATTTCATGGGTGTCTGGCTGTGCCTTTTATCTATTAGTTAATCCTAGACTGGATGACTCTTGAGAGAAAAGATCGTGTCTTCTAACTTCTCTTTCCAGGTTTAGGAAATGGGATGAGAAAATGTAACCACGGGGCCCACACAATGCCTGGCAACTAGTATGTGCTCAATAAATGTCAGATCCTCTCCCCCTTACACATCACTGCAACCCCAAGAGCACTTTGCAAAATCTCTTGAATCTCAGAGCTGTCCAATAAATGTTGAACACATGAATCGGCGCACATAAACGGGAGTGTTCGGCTGCTTTCCTAAGGTCAGTAAGGGCATTTCAGTCGTTTTCGTTTTCCTGCCTCCATTTCTGAGTTTGTGGGCCCATAAATATACTCCTGTCCCTGAAGCTGGAGCAAGGCCGTGGTGCTTGGGGGGAGGGGCACACTGTCATGCCGTCATCAATCCAGAAATGACAGCTACAGCCTCAAAGAACAGGCTAGACAAAACCATCCCAACAGTCAGACCTACCCCGAAGCCAGTTAACTAATTTCATCTTTGTAAAGAGATAATTAAAAGACATTTTAAAATAAATAAAATTTAAAAAGAAGTAATCAATCTTGATTTCTGCATGCATCTCACCTTCTTTCATGGATTTTTTTAATTCTCACACTTGTGCGTGTATGTATGTGTATGCACGCATGGCCCTATACCTCATCACTCTTCTGAGCTAACTTAAATCCTCAGTTTGAACTGAATAAGCACAAAGTGATCTCATGGAGGTGAAACTGTGAGTTCTTAGGAGCTGGATAAATTCTAAATATTCCTGAGAGGAAAAGGCAGAAGAGACATGTATAAGGAAACAGGCTTGCATAATTTCAATAATCTTGAAAGGATCTCATGCCCAGTATGTATAAAGTATGTTGGTGCTGAGTTTGTATGTATGTTTGGGTGCACATATATCTGTGTGTGTGTGTGTGTGTGTGTGTGTGTGTGTGTGTGTGTGTGTGTAATAGCCTGTGATGTGCCAGCATGTGATTTTTGCCCCCCTCCCAGCCCTGTCACCCTTTAGTCTTTGCATGTGAACACAGCAGGAAGCCCCCTAAAGTGCCACCGAGCAGCTGGTCACTTCAGAGTCCGTGAGCTGTGTCTTTGGAAGGAGACAGCCTAGCCCTGAGCATTGAGTTACCTTTGTTTATGTTACCAGAAAGAAAGGCAGCCCAGAGCCCAGGACCCCCCTGGCAGAGGGCTGATTTCACACACATTTTCCCCAGATTCCTATTGGCTTGGCTGGAAACCACATATTAAAACCCACCAATCTTTCCACTTGAGCCTGATGAAAGCCTCAACAGAAACAGCTGCACCTCACATGTGGTTCAAGTTAATATCTTATCCCGACGGTTTAACTCTAGCTGGCTGGGCTGCTTTTTTAATATTCACAATCTTCTTTTGTTTCACATTAAGAATATGTCTTTCATTACTCGCCAGAGCAGAGGAACATAGCAAAGTTGGTAGCACTTCATTTTTGAGATGTCTGAAATAATTGTTTGTATTGTGCATTATTCAAGACACACTGTGTACGAGCAGGCGCAGAAGCAGGGGAAAGTGTTAAACAACTCTAACCTTGCTACACTGACACAGGATGCTTCCCTATTAAAAAAGCAAAACCACACACTAATGGCTAGGCCTTAGTGTCTAAATTTCAGAGCTCATTGAGTCAAGTAACATGATAACTCGTTGTTTTCTTCCCTCCAATGGCTCTCTCAAAACCATTGTGCCTTTTTACATGTAGGAAAGTTTAATCAGCATGTGGCTAATTTCACATGTTGGCACATCACAGGTTATTTCCACATGTGCACACACACACACACACATACACACACACACACACAGATATATGTGCACCCAGACACACATACAAACCAATACCAACATACTTTATAGACATACTTGGCATCAGGACCTTTTAAGCTTATTGAAATTATGCAAGTCTGTTTCCTCTGGAAAAATGCACATCAAATTCCAGAGGGTTTGCCTCAGCAGTAGCTCTTTGAAGAGTATGACATCACCTATGAGCATCTCTGCTAAATGATATTATTGGTTATACAATGATGACTCTGAGGTCCTGGGAATATTCTGCAGGTTTTTGTTTGTCTGACCCATCTCTTTAAAAAGTCTAGACCAGAAAGACTTCAACACGCTGCTGTGTACTCATGAGTCATTAAAGGCATACTCACATTTTTAATTTTTCTATGGTTTTATTTCTGTGTTTCAGCCCTGAAGAAAAGTAGAGTTATTGCCAATGTTTTGTGAGCTTTTGATATTTGCAAGGTGTCTTAGTCAGGGTTTCTATTCCTGCACAAACATCATGACCAAGAAGCAAGTTGGGGAGGAAAGGGTTTATTCAGCTTACACTTCTGCATTGCTGTTCATCACAAAAGGAAGTCAGGACTGGAACTCAAGCAGGTTAGGAAACAGGAGCTGATGCAGAGGCCATGGAGAGATGTTCCTTACTGGCTTGCTTCCCCTGGCTTGCTCAGCCTGCTCTCTTATAGAACCCAAGAACACCAGCCCAGGGATGGCACCACCCACAAGAGGCCCTCCCCACTTGATCACTAATTGATAAAATGCCCCACAGCTGGATATCATGGAGGCACTACCCCAACTGAAGCTCCTTTCTCTGTGATAACTCCAGCCTGTGTCAGGTTGACACACAGAACCAGCCAGTATACAAGGTATGCATATGATCTAACTTAAGCCTCACAACAGAGTCAACCATGAGGTACTGTTATTATCCCTATTTTTAGGAAAAGCTGAAGTGAAAGGAAATTGAATAGCTTGATGTGATGGCATTGCTAGAAAGTTATTGGGGGCAGAGACCACCAGGTGACCTCAATATCTTCTGTTTGATTCTTCTCTACTCAAAGACCTGGAGAAATCAGAATTGTATTGTCTGCTGTTGATCAAGTATGCAGCCATACAATAAAGACTATGTAGTAGGCAGAATTCTGACATGGTCCCCAGAAATCCTATCATCTGATATTCATGCCCTATAGATTTCCTTCCCTTGAACATTGGTGAAACTTATGAATAAAATTCGAAGCTTTCTCCCTTGATTTGGCTACATTATATGACACTATGAAAGGTGACTTTTATAGATGTGATTGGAATCTCAAATCGGTCAACTGTGAGCCAACCAAAAGAGAGATTACTTTTGGTGGGGACTTGGCCTAGATTTTATGATAAAAGTGAGCTCTTTAAAAGGACTGGGCCATTGAGGGAGAGAGTCAGTGCCATAGAGGTGTCTCTGCTGACCTTGAAAAGGAAGTGCCAAGTGGCAGCATTAGCTTCAACCTCTAGAAGCTGAAAACAGGTTCTAGCAGGCAGCCTGAAAAAGAGGAACTTCAGTCCTATCCCTACACAGAACTGAGCCTGCCTCCAACCAGAGCGCTTCAGATAAGGTGATAGAAATTACCAACGCTTTACTTTCTAATTGGAGACACTCAGAGCCAAGGACCCAGCAAACCCTGCCAGTACTTGTGACCTCCAGAAACTAAGACATAATAAAAGTCTTTTGCTGATTTGTTACACAGCAATAGAAAATTAATACAATTTATGCTTTCTGAACTCCTTTGTAGCTGTTGGGTACAACACACAGCTATTTCCATGGGCCTAAGTTCTAGTGAGCGGAATTTAGCTGAGAATGTGAGCATCCTCCTCCCATGCTCACCCACACACACTTCTTCCTTCCTCTTTCCTTCTGATTGAGTGTGGGTACCATGGTGAGCCATCATGAAACATGGAGATGAAATAGCAACCTGAAGAAGGCAGAGGCTGCGTCTCTCAAATGGATCCCTACCTTGTTGCTTTTGAACTACCGATAGCCACACTACTGTGTGAATGAAAAATGAACTCTGGCCTTCTCTGCTAAAGGCTTCATTATTTGGTATGTGTTATGGAAACTGACCATCTGTACTCTACCTCATTGGCAGAGTCCACCTGAATCTAACAACTGACTCCAGAGTTGATTTCCACAGAATTCTCATCGCCCTGCCCTCCTGGTTCCATAGTGCATCATGACAAAATGTAAAACAAATATTAAAGCTAGATATAGTGTGACTGGTCAGCCAATTTAGGCAAGTGGGCAGAGGAGGGCATTCAAATCACCCTGAGTGATAAGGATTCACTGCAAGGATTCATGAGTAAAATGGGTGTCACAGAAGTTTTCCTCAACTTTACACCCCAATTCTGAGACAAAGTTACATGAATAGATATTCAGCTTATGTAGCTTGAGAAGCACGTAGGAGATTAGCAAAGTACACACTTGGGGGTGTCTGTAAAGATGTTTCCAGAAACAATTGCATCATGATGATTGCTCTGACCTCATAGAAGGTCACTGACCCCTTGATCCCTTGAGACAAGGAGGAAGGTCAGTGAGGCCATGTCCTTTGGGGATCCACTTTTTCTCGGCCTTTTTTCCCATTCCTCCCTTCTCCCTGCCAGGATGAGCTGGAGCTTCTAAAACCAGGAGCCCAAACAAATCCCTCTGCCCTAAGGTGGGTTTTGCCAGATGTTTGGTCACAGCAGTGATAGAAGCAACTGACACACATGATGACAAGCTCATGGAGATGGAGGCTCAGCCTTTATCATTTTTCAGAAGTGCAGAGTTCAGGTGAGTGCCCAAGTTTCTTGGCATTAAATTGGAAGAGAAGATGATTTGATTTGGTTGGTTTTCTGTCAGTCAAATGAACCCAAGCCAATTCCATCAAGCATCTCAGACTCCTCTGATGTCCCCAATGGAAAGACATATGACCCTCTCCCCAGCACATCTGCACAATCCACTCAATTGTACCTGAATACTAGCATTTGTTTCTGTATTGTCTATGTTGCTTGTTGGTATAACCAGATACCTGACAGTCAGCAATTTAAGACAGGCAAGGTTTCTGTTGGCTTATAGTTTGGGGGTACCATCTATCATGGTAGCAAAGAGAAGGAGCAGAAGCATGAGGCAGCTGGTCACATCTGATTCCAGACAGGAAGCAGGGAGCACACAGGAAGTGAATCTGGACTCTGAAACTTCAAGGCTTGTTCCAGTGATGTACTTCCCTTGAAAATTTCTACTTCTTCAAAGTTCCACAACCTTCCCAAAGAATGCCACCAATTGGCAGGGGGTTGCAGTGGAAGGGGAGGATGGGGCTAAGTGTTCAAACACGGAAACTTGTTGTAAGGCATGTTTCACATCAAACAAGAACATTTTCCATCTATCCATAATAAGATGCAAGTAGCAAATGGTCTGGGCTATGTTATCTGGAAGGGTATGCTCCTGGCTACCACTCCTATCCTACAGCAGAGTGGGCCTATTGCTTTAGGGAAAGACCCAACAAAGGTTGTTCTGCCAATGCTGACATACAACAGCCAGCTGCTTTTTGGCTAAGCAGGACTAAGGCTTCTCTAAATCTTGCTTTTCACCTCCTAGAAGTTGTCCCTTGTGTCACCTGAATTTCAGCCTCGTGGGATTCCCTAGCTTAGTCAGTGCTTTGTCTTCAGCTTCTTTGTGATAACAGGTTTCAAATTCTTGGACTTCTTGCAGAGCACTATTGCAAAAAGCAAGGCCATTTCATCATACAGAACAAAGTGAAGAAACGGGGTAAGGATTGAGCTGGGTATGGTGACACAGGCCTGTGACCTCAGCACAGGAAAGAGGTAACACAAGAGTGTATACATTTGAGGCCAGTCTGAGCTATACAGTCAGACCCTGTCTCAAGAAACAAATAAAAACTATTAAAAAAGAAGAAGAAGAAAAAGAAAAAAAAAAGGAGAATAAAGGGGAAAATAAATTGTCGAAGCCTTACAACCATTGTTTTGGGGTTTTTTTTTTATATCTAAATAACTCTCCAAGACTCCATTTTCCACGTGTGGTTTTCATGCAAACTTGATCCTAGTATATTTGTTTTTCAATAACATCCAACATCCAAAGTAACTCAACAGAGAATCCCCTCCAGTGTTTCACAGGGTTGGCAATAAAGCTCCTTATTGGATCTCACTTAAACCTTTCTGGAAATAGCTGGGTCTCCTTATGCTGGCCCTGGGAATGCAGGCAGCCAGTGTCCAGGGGTGGATTATAAGGAAGCAGGCTCACAGATCTGGATATTAGCACTCCCTGTTTCTCCACACTGTCCAGGTGCCTTTTGAAAGCACACATGGCTTGTACTGTCATTCATGTCATTTAAGGGAAAAATTAAATCAAAGCATAAAGGGAAGCCAGCAGTATTTTAAGAGATTTCATTTCTTCTTAAAGCTTGTGCTCATTAGCTGGGACTGAGGAGGAGGTATTGTATTATTCAGAGGGCACTGGAAACACTTAAGATTCAGAAAGACCTGGGACCTCAGTCTAAGTATCTCTGCAGAAAACAGAAGCTGAAAATCAAACAAAATACCCACCTTGCCTCCTTCCACATTACACTAAAGTAAGTGGCTTGGTCTTTCAACAACATGCCTGTAAGAGACTGCGGGAGAGCCTGGACATCCCCTCTACCTTCTGGCCAAGACTGACCAATGGGCAGTAGGATGATTAATTTAATGGTCCACTTGACTGAGTATGGTGTCCCTCTACTTGGTCAAACAGTATTCTAGGTATTTCCCTGAAGATGCTTGATAGATAAGGGATATATTAAAGCTGTAGACTTTGATCAAAGCAGATCAACCTACGTAAAAACTCCAGGCAAGTAACCGCAAGCTGAGATGAAGTAAGCTGATCCTCCCCTTTCTGTCCAGACCAAGAATGGATCCTGCCAACAGACAGGCTTCGTCCTTGAACCTCAGCCCCTTCTTGAGTTTCAAAATTATCCCCAGCAGACTCTGAATTCAAGATTCCTCCATAATCCCATCTTCCAATTCTTTAAAAATAAATAAATAGTAAATAAAAAAACCAAAAATCTCCACTGATTCCATTTATGCATGTGAACATGCACACACCTGCCTGTGTGTGTGAGTATGTGTGTGTGTGTGTGTGTGTGTGTGTGTGTGTGTGTGTGTGTGTACAGGAACACACAGCATGGTCAATGCACACAGACACACATGCAAGCATGAGTTTGTCAAGGCAAGAGGAGTCAGGTGCCACCTGACATTTTTTTCCCTTAAAATAAGGTCTCTTAGTGGCCTGGAATTGACCAAGGAGGGTGACCAGTGAGGCCAACCCACCTACCTCTACCTCAGCAACTGAGGATCTTACTTGTACCTTCTTGCTTACAAAGCAGCCATTTTACTGATTGAGCTGCTTCTCAGACACACACAGGCATATGATTTCTGTTTCTTTGGAAATCCTTCTAGGGTATTCACTGTTTACTTTACTAGGATTATTTGTGAATTGGAGAATTAGATGGGTAAAAGGCTAAGGGTTGGTGCAGCTAAAAGTGCAGAGAAAGATGGGCTGATGGCCTCTTGTTTGCCTGGTGATGTCTTAGAAGGCTGGGATCATAACAAAAGTGGAATTGCATTCATGGCCTTTCTTCATATCATCCCAAGTGCTGTGTCCAGGGTCATTCATTTTCTACATGTCCATCTTCTCCCCCAAAGACCCATGAAGCCATGTCAACGGAACACTCAACTTTTCCTACATGTGGATCTGTGTTGATGTGTACAGTAATCATATGTGGAGAATCCAGAGGCCAATCTCCAGTGCTGTCCCCCAAGAGCATTGTTTATCTCCAACTTCTTTTTAATCTGGGCGGCGGGAGTGGGGCAGGGAGGACACAATTCGCAGTACCATGGTCTGTTTGCGTAGGTCAAAGGACAACCTAGAGTGTTAGTCCTCACCTTTCTACCATGTTTTCAAATGGCTCTTGTTTTAACAGTGTACCTCAGGCTAGCTGATATGAGATCTTCTGAAGATTCAACTGTCGGCCAACTGAAGATACACATAGATTACAAACACTTGCAATATTGTATCTGTCTCTTGGGTGCGTTCTGGGGAATCCAATGTCAGGTTTCCAGATTGGCACAGCAAACACTTTCATCCACTGATCCATCATCCCATCCTCCATCTTGGTTTTTGAAGCACAGTTTCTCATTGGTCTAGAGCTCACCAAGTTGGCTGAGGTGGCTGACCATCAAACCCTAGGGGGTCTTCCTGTTTCTACCTCCCCAGTGTTAGAATTACAGACACATTATGGGTTGGTTGGTTGGTTGGTTGGTTGATGTGGGTTCTGGAGCTGAAGTTCAGATTCCAACTTTCATGCAGGAGCCATCTCCCTAGTACCCTACCCAAACTTGCTAGCATGGCGACCTTACCTTCACAGCAGCCTCTCTGTTCCTTCCCTACACATCAGCATCCCATGCTACCCTTTCACCCTACACATCAGCATCCTATGGTGGTATCCTTCCCTCCCTATATATCAGCATCCCATGGTACCTTTCCATCCCTACACATCAGCATCTTATGGTACCCTTCCCTTCCTATACATCATCATCCCATGATACCCTTCCCTCCCTACACTTCAGCATCCTTTGGTACCCATCCCTCCCTACACATCAGCATCCTATGGTACCCTTCCCTCCCTACACATCAGCATCCTATGGTACCCTTCCCTCCCTACACTTCAGCATCCTATGGTACCCTTTCTTCCCTACACATCAGCATCCTATGGTACCTTTACCTCCCTACACATCAGCATCCTCTGGTACCCATTCCTCCATACACATCAGCATCCTATGGTACCCTTCCCTCCCTACACATCAGCATCCTATGGTGCCCTTCCCTCCCTACACATCAGCATCCCTTGCTACCCTTGCATGTTCCCTCCCAACAACAAAGGAATAACTTAAGCTCAAGGAACAACTGGGCACCACTACCAGTACTAGCTCCACCCCGTTTTTTAGTGTTTCATTACACCCCAGTTCCCAGCATCTTCCCCTCTCTTGCAGCTTTCCAGCCAATCAAACTGGTTCGGTTTGTTTTTTATTGTTGCTTAATTCAAGTCTCCTGAGGACCATCTGCCCTATACAGTAATGTCTGCAGCTAAGCCATTCTGGCATTGAGCGAGGTATAGGAATCTGCCACAGCAGGTAGATGCTGAGATGTCTTCTCTTCATTTTCCTGTCATGTGCTTGAGAATCATGAGCAGGCTTTGTTTTCCTGTGTTTTGTTTTTAGAGATTAAAAAAAAAAGATTCCCCCAAGGACTTTGGTTTTTAAAATAAATAAATACCTCAGGGGAAAATGAAGATGGTATGGATCTCAGTGAAACGTATGCTTACATCTTCTTCCCTTCTGGATTTTGCTAGGTTGTATTAAAAATAGTAATGTGTGGGTTTTTTTTTTTTCAGTCTGCCTTGGTGTCTACCACAGAAACAATGAAAAGCGGTGAAAAACGAAATGAGCAACATGACAAAGCCATTTCCCCAAGGATTCAGCTGAAAAGTAAGAGGGGACAAGTGTAAGGAGGGGGACTGGGCTGAAGGGACCAGAAATTAGCATATTCAACGTCAGGGAAGTGTCTCAGATGTCTGCATTAATGAGCCCTTGGTCAGCCACTGGGGTAATGGTGTCATAGCCAGAGTACATAGAAAGGAACTCCCAACGTGAGGCCCAAGGTCAGACAATGGATTCCGAAATTCCTTTTTGTCCATGTGTAGCTCACACTGGCCTGGAACTCATGGCAAGTCTCCTGCCTCGGCTTCCTAAGTGCTTGGGATTCTAGATGTGAACTACTACCTCTGGGTGGGTTCTGACAAAAATCGAGATAACATAATGCCATCAATAATAAAAGAGTCGTCTCCTCAACAACTCTCACCAAAGGTACCTTTGATCTGGCACTGCCCTTGTGGTCTGGGAGATTCCCACAAAACTCTGCTCTCAGCTTCCTTTAGAGGGTGTATCTCTCAGTGACGTGAGCCTGGCAATGCCCACCTACAAGAGAGACTGACCCTGATCTCAGAGCTCTTCAAAGACGGTTCTTCAGAGTGCACGCAAGCATTGTGGACTGTGTCTAACTTCATCTGGCCACAGGTTAATAGGAACAGAATAGTGTACATTTCTTGCCAGGTAGATGGCAGCCTTTGCTGAGGCAAGAGACTGTGTTACATTTATCTTATGGGCAGCTCCGTCCCTGAGCATGGCAAATGGAGAGCTATACAGTTAAAATCAGATCCAGGCCTGGAGAGGATTCAGCGGTGATGAATTCATACTGTTCTTGCACAGGACCCAAGTTTGGCTCCCAGAACCAGCACTGAGTGGCTTGCAACTGTCAATGAGTCTGGCTCCCCAGGCTGACCTCACAACACTGGCTTCCATCCCTGTGTACCCACACGCGCACACACACACACACACACACACACACACACACATTATAAATAACAAAAGTAAATCTTTGTCATTACATTTAAGGCAGTTGGATTCCAGTGAATGAAAGATTTTTAAGCCTGGAAAACCTAAGTGGGTCTAAGAAACGCATGTGTGGTAGGGAAAGGCAGTGGGCTGGACTGGTGCTTTTGAAGAGAAGATTCCATTTCCCTACCCAAGCCTCTCCTCCTGCTGCAGGGATGCAAAGCTGGACCTAGCTTGCTGGAAATAAGTCTGTCTGCCAGGATCATAAGAGATTGAGATGCCTATCTTGATGCAAAGAAGCAATGGGCATATAACACACACACACACATACACACACACACACACACACACACACACACACACGTCCTGGAACTCCATACTGTCTCTTAGGACATGAACATCAGAAGCTATCTCCTCTATTCTGGACTCAGGCTATTACTCTGATTGAATGTACAACTAACAAAAGTACCCACGGCTTGGCTGCTGGCAGGATATATTTCTGAGCATCACAGACTACTCTCTGCATCTCAGGACCTCTTGGGGAATCTGCCCATACCCTCATGACAGCATGCTCATCCAGCCATGAGGACCTCAGCTGAGACCTCCTAAGTCCATAGGTCACCTCCCTGCCTGCTCTCTTTACAAGGAAGCTAAAAAACAAAACAAAACAAAACAAAATCCTGTTTTTAAAAAGGCACAAGAGCAGGTACAAGACTTTAATCACAGTACCTGGGGGGGGGGGGGGGTTATAGGCAAGGGAATCTAAAATTCAAGACCAATGTGGGCTACAGAGTAAGACTGTGTCTCAAAAGTAAATAAATAAATAGACAGACAACAACAAAAACCATAAATTTAAAAGTAGTGTTGTGGATCAGCCCAGAATTTCTGACTCAAAGAAAGAAAGCACCGATACCAAAAATAGACTCCTTTCCTTAGTCAACAAATAAGTCTTGTTTTAGGCTGATTAATACTAAGCCAACCAGGAGAGATTGCTGAACCCCTACCTTCTGTTATAAACAATAAGCAGAAAACATCTCCCTCCTGGGATCTGGCTGTAGAGAGACATTCAGTGGGCACAAATATGAACTCCAAGGTGGTTTTATAGAACTTCAAGGGCAGTCACAAGGTCATCTTCCAGGGTCCTTCCCACTCTATCACAAACTACCTTCAGGGGCTGGAGAGATGGTTCAGTGGGTAAAGACATCTGCTGCCAAGGCTGATGACCTGAGTTCAATCCCTAGGACCTGCATGGTTGAAGGAAAACTGGCTTCTCCAGATTACCCTCTAACATCTACATACATGGCACACATGTCCCCCCCCCATCATTAAATAAATGTAATAAAAATTATCTAAGGGCTAGAAAGATGGTTCAACAGCTAATAGCTTTTACCAGAAAGACTGATGATCTGAGTTTGATTTCCAAGACTCACATGTTAGGAGAGAACCAACTGCCATAAGTTGTCCTCTGATCTCCACACATGCAGCATGGTGCACATGTAAACACTTGCACATGCACACACACATGCACACACTCACAGAGAGACACACACACACACACACACACACACAGACACATACACACACATAAATAATTTTAAGTTTAAAAACCATAATAAAGACACCTTCATTGCTATCCTTGATGACAGGTGCATCAGCCTTAACCACACTCTGACTCAGGTTCCTCTTCAGGAGAGGAGATCACTAGGGCACCCATTCCCTGGTCAACAAAGGTCCTGTCCTGACCCTTGTCAGTCCTGGTTCCTCTTGCTACCACAAGATTCCCAAGTCCAGAATGCATTTTAATGAATTCCCACTAAACCTTGACCTCAACATGAGTCCTCCTCCCCACAACCCCAAGGATCTGTGAATCCTCTCATAGGCCCTAGGGTTAGAACATGGCCTCTTCCTCAATACAAAGTCATATCAAAAAGCAGCTTAGTTTAGTTTGGGTTTCCTGTTTGGTTATAGGGCTGATGTCCCAAGCGTTCTCTAGTTCACTGCAAGACTACTACAATTTGTATAACTAACTTCTCTTGAACTCATCTGTTTTCAATCTATCAGGATCTCCATCAGTAGAAGTGATGCTACTGCATCTTCTGAAGACTCCATATCCGTATTGATCCTGTAAAGATCCAGAGGCGGAAAAGGCTCCTTCGCATGTCCACACATGCACTTCGCATGTCTATACCTGGCTGGCAGCAGGGGATGCCATGTTCGTGGGCACACAGCAGCTGCCTGAATGTAGACATTCCAGCGTTTTCAGCCACACAACACCTGGCTGGTGGTTGGTAACCAGTAAACATTCCTTAGCTCTTAGATAGGTACTGTGTCACATGGTGGTTTGACTAAACATGGCCCCCATAGATTCATGGGGATGGCACTATTAGGAGGAGCAGCTTTGTTGAAGTGGGTGTGGCTTTGTTGGAGGAAGTATGTCACTAGGGGCGGGGCAGGCTTTGAGGTTTTCAAACCAGGCCTGGTCTCTCACAGTCTTTCTTCCTGTGGCCTGCCAGTCAGGACATAGAACTCTCAGCTCCTTCTCCAGCACTAAGTCTGCCTGTGTGCTGCCATGCTTTCTGCCACAACAATAATGGACTAAAACTCTGAACTGTAAGTCAACCCCAATTAAATGTTTTCCTTTATAAGAGTTACGAGTGG
The DNA here is from genome assembly GCF_947179515.1 of Apodemus sylvaticus. Classification (NCBI taxonomy): domain Eukaryota; kingdom Metazoa; phylum Chordata; class Mammalia; order Rodentia; family Muridae; genus Apodemus; species Apodemus sylvaticus. The sequence continues at coordinate 37,389,217 of NC_067480.1, forward strand.
TCACGGTGTCTCTTCACAGCAATAGAAATTCTAACTAAGACCGGTAGGGTATCAGCCATCAGCTTCTCTATTTAGTAATGCACTCCAATACTCAGATAAGTTTATGCCTCCCTCATGAAAAGGCTATTTTCAGTCACTGACCCCCATCTTGACCCCTTAATATGTGGCATCCTCCTATTTCCCATGTGACTTTCTTCCCTGCCGGTGTTATAAAGATACCATGGCAAATGGTAAATTGCCAAATGTATTAAGTGATGAAAAATATAAAGAGCCACACAGCACTCTGAGATTCGCATCTGAGTACTAAACACGTTGCAGATATGGTATAAACTCAGATTAACCTTTATACTGAAGAAAGAGTGTTGTTTGGTATATTGCCATGGAGATAACTGATTTCTCCTATGTCCTATAAAGAAGAAATCTCTATATCTATTCCTCTTTGCCCATGTAGCTCTGACCAACAGAGTAATGTAGCAATGACCAAGTGCCAATTCTAGACATAAGTCTGAAAAAGAAGAACAGTGCTATTTTTTCCCTCTTGGAGCCCTAAGCCACCATGTAAGAAACCACATTACGCCGATGAAGACAGGGGCCATGTTGAGACATCACTAAAGTGCCAGTTATCTGAATCAGGTTATCTTGGGTAGCTCTGCCCCCATCCATTTGAGACCTCCATCTGAGGCCCCAAACATGTTGGGACAGAGTTGAGCTATCCCATCCAAACAGCAAACATTACACAACAACAAGTTGTCAGTCACTAAATTTAGGGGTGAGTTGTTCATCATCAGACAACACCAACAAGTCTACAATGATTAAAGATTTCAGTTTCTAAGCTAGGAAAAACCTTTATATGCAAAGACTAGAGACAGGAATGCAAAGTTAAATAAATTCTATGCTTCTTTTCCTTTATAACAAGAGTTAAGGCTCTCTAGCATTGCCTAGGCAACTAGGAACTCAGGTCTTTGCAATTCTCTTACATTCCCCTCATTTCACTGATACATTAGCCCAGCACCAGTCACCAGTATCCCAGGCATCCAGAAGGAAGTGCAGCCCTTATCAGAAAAGCACAATATTCTAGAAATGTCCTTTGGAGATTCCTATTTAGATCTGTTTGCTGGGCCACCCATGCCAAAACAAAACAAACAACAATAACAAACACCCCAATGAATACCAGGCTCTAACTTACAGCAGCTATCCTAAACAAAATCGGGGTTTGGTTAATAAGAGGAAAGAATGATGGTAGAAAGACTGCTGAGTGTGTCTGCTGTGATCAACGAGAAAATCAACTCTAGTAGACAAAGTCCAGATGCCAAGCAAGCCCTTGGGTCAACAGTGATGCTCTCTCACCCCCAGGAATTTCCCATCTCTCCACTCAGAGCATTGGCTTCAGCCTAAGGCCAGAGCCCCTCTAGTTTCTGGTGACTGCCACCAGTAATCAGGCTACATTTGTCCTCATTGATATCCAACAGGAGAGCCTGGGTGTGTGTGTGTCTGCTTTCTGTTGCTGTGATAAAACACAGACCAAAAATCAACTCAGGAAGAAAAGGTTTGTCTCATTTACAATTCCTAGGTCACGATCCATCATTGACAGAACTCAGGGAAAGAATCTGGAGTCAGGAACTGAGGCTGAGCACGTGGAGGAATGTTATTTCCTGGCTTGATCTCCAGTCTGATTTCATACACAACACAGGACATTCTGTCTAGGTTGATGTCCTAGTGAACTTGACCCTCAAATATCAAAACTTCCATCAAGAAAATGTCCTTTATAGACAGGCTCATAGACCAATCTGATGAAGGCAACTTTGCAACTGAGGTCCCTCCTCCCGAGACTCTAGCTTATGCCAAGTTGACATCTACTAACCAGCACACCTGGCTTCCTGTCCGTCTCTCTTTAGAGCAAGGATCCTCTTAAGCATAAACTTCAAACTATGTCTGGCACTTAGTAAGCGCTCTCTCCTATTCTTCCACCAATAAGAATCTCACTGGTTACACTTTCATGAACAAGTTTTAGTTGGGGAAGAGAGGGTCTATTCCTATCTATCCTTATCTATCAAGCATGTAGGCGTAAGTCTCAGTTTTTCTGTACATGTTCCGATATGGGTTAAATATAAGGAAAAATGTGAAAATACAGATAAAGTACTCCATGGGATCCAATAATCATCAAAAGAACACTGGAATATTATTATATAGAATTTAATAGACACAGAAATTAATGCCAATTAGTGATCTCAACCCTGCTCTTCCTTGTAATTGCAAATACCCCTCCTGTGAATGTCCATTCAGAAGTGACCTGTTCCATCTCTCCAGGTAGACTAGAAATAAAACATATCTATAGATTCAAGTCTAAACAATCCACTGGAGGACCCCATAATTACTCCAATTCAGCCATTATCACAGAGCTACCAAACATATCATTAAACAGTCAACGTGGTTCTTTCAGCTCTTTTCTACAATTCATTTCAAGAAGATCCTAAGTACCTAGTAACCAAATTAGTTTGCCTATGCAGTAATTCCATCCACTGTACCATCGGCAACACTCACAGTACTCTGAAAAACAACAGCATTTGTGTTTAGTTTGACTGAACTATCCAGGTAGAATATCAAACATACTCTAATAAAACAAATTGCTAACAGCCATTATTAACAAAAACAATTTAGCATTGTTTTTCTAAGTTAGTAGCTTCAAGTACCATGCTAAGGACTCAGTAACCTTATCAATAGTTATTAGTATTATCCTTTTTCTACAGATAATGAAACTGGACATCTAGAGAACTATAATCAGAGTTTCCAAGTAACACAATCAAGGTTTTAGAAAGCCATTTCTGTACTGTATTGCCCAGGAATATGAACTCCTTTTTAAAATAATATTTCTGTTATTCCTTGAAAATTCCAAAGATATATACAATGTATTTTGATATTTTGATCATATCCATCCCAGCTCCTCCACTCTAACTCCTCCCTAGCACATCTTCCTCTTAACTTTATATCCTTTTTGTCCTTTTTATAACCCACTGAGGCCAATTAGTATCAGCGCTGCCCATACGCACATGGATGGGGCCATCTACTGGAGCATAGGCAACTTACAGGTGGCTTTACTCCCAAAGAAAACCGACTAATCCCCACCACCCTAGTAGATGTGAACTCCCATTAAGGAATCTGAGGGATTAAAGGTGTAAGCAGAGTGTGAACTCTTGAATAACAAATACCACTGCAGGTCTCCACCTCTTTGGGAAAATCTTTGGCACACTCTAAAGTTTTATGTCAAAATGAAAAACCCAGTAGACACAGAAATCATTTCACCTTTCTTAGTTGTATGATCTCGGCCAGGTTGCTGAAACTTTCTGAGCTGTGATTTCCCCAATTCATAAAGTGAGCATGTACAAATGGAAGTCAGTGGTGGCCAAGTCAAGCTTGGCCCTCGGTAAGCATTGCTGCCCACTCCCCCTGGTTTCTGTCCTCTTTCGGTCTAACCTGTATATTCTTTTGGGATGGAAAAAAAATCATCATTTAACCAAGGCTGGTTATTGGCTCAGGCACTGGTCAGACTTCAAAAATAGATATTCAAAATCATTTGATTCCTAAACATTGGTAATACATGAGTATTCTAGCCTGTGTGTCTTCTTAGCAATACCTTAGAAGATCTCTCATTGTATCCATCAAAAAGAAGCCCACCCTTGGGCTTCGGTGCTGCTCAGTGTCTAGTGCTTCCATTCAGGGTGACACTGGCCACAAAGCCAGACATGATCCCCTCCTGGGTGTGTACCCATGAAGCTAGGAGAAAGATAGAATTCACAGGAGGTCAGTAGCATGGGAGGATCTTGGGAATGAGAGTGGGTGAGTGGCCTCAGGAGCAAGCTGACTGTAGTGAATGTGTCTCCCTCTTTTCTCTTCCAGCATCTTCAAACATCTTTTCTAGATCTGAGGAATTCCAACATGAATCTCCATCCCCACAGTCAGTCAGATACTTCCCAAGACTGATTGACAGCTACAAAGCCTGCATTTCCACTTGCCATGCTTTAAAAAAAATCGTTTATTATTTATTATGTATACAGTATTCTGCTTGCTTGTGTGACAGCACACCAGAAGAAGACACCAGATCTCATTATAGATGGTTCTGAGCTATCATGTGGTTGCTGAGAATTGAACTCAGGACCTTTGGAAGAACAGACAGTGCTATTAACCTATTAATGCTATTAACCTCTGAGCCATCTCTCTCTCCTGCCCCTGCCATGGATTTTTGATCTTCCCATCAGAAGTCAGAGCCCACCCACAGAATCTGTGCAGAAGCCATGCCTTGGGAAGCACCAAGAGAAGTGGCAGTTTCCATTGTCACCATCCTGGAACTTTGTGCTTGTGACATTAGTTAGACTCCTTGAAGTGGAGGCGTTGTAAAGAATGAGGAATAGCTAGAAAGACCAGCTACCAATCACATAAGTGAGGCCACACAGACCCTCCAGGCCCATCGAAGGAGCCACACAGCCCGCAAAGCTTAGTAGCCAGTTATCTGAGGTTGTGTGCTAAGGAAGGGCTCATCAGGTGAGTTCCTTGCTATAAAAATGCCACCAAGTGCATTCATGCAAACCTAGATAGTAGCTCAATTATGCACGGTGGCCTCTCCGCGCAATCAAGAGACAGGGTAAACATGAGCTGCTGCTGGCATAACATGGCAAATTGTCTCACTATAAACTTTGTTTCATGTACGTGGAAGAATTAAATTCTAAAACAAGTAGTAAAAAGCATTGCATAATAAATACAGAAACCGATAATATGGTACTTTCTCATCATCAGATTTGTGCACTCAACTCAAATGCACATATTATGGTTTTATACAATGATGTGGTGGAATTATTTATACCAGCCTCACAACAAACATACAAGTAAGGAAGAGTAATAGGGTGTCAAGATGGATATGAGGAAGTTTTCAACTCCATTCTAATCTTAAAGGGCCACTGTCATGTATGTGGGCTGTTGTTGAAAAAAGAAAAAAAAAGTCATTATGCAGCACAGGACTAGCTGTTTTGAACCACTGTACTTTGAGGTGGTTTATTATACAGCAATAAATGACAAAAGAAAAAGAAAAAGAAAAAGAAAAAGAAAAAGAAAAAGAAAAGAAGAAAAGAAAAATACTTTCTTTGGACCTTCATCATAGGTAGAAAAAAAAATACTTGTGATCCAAGGCCCAACAGTAAGACACCTTCACTTTGGGTCAGGAGAGGTACCCCTGCCTGGTTTCCAAGGAATGGTTGTAAAGGATCTTGAAGTCTCTAGGATACAGGGTCAGCGATGGCCCTGTAGCCCTATGGAGATGACAATGATGTTGCCAAGGAACCAGCTCTGGAGATGACTTAAAGCATTCTTTCTGGGTATGTGGCTTCCCAGCCTTAACAGAGCACCCCAGACACAGAGACCAAAGCACAGAGTTAGGAAGGTAACAGAAGAGGAAGAGAAGAAGGAAGAGTAAATAAGTATGAGCAACTGGGGCTCCGACCTCTTGAGGACCCACTGAGGGTCCTCAAAAAAGAAGATCAGAGGCTCACTCAAAAGACGAGAATGTGGGCGTCTAGCCCTGATCTGTTCAGGATATCTGACAGTATTGACTGTTTAGTACTTCCACAATGGATGCCCTGTGAAAGAATTGTGCAAACTTCAGGAGAAACACCAAGTCGGGGGAAACAAAAGAAACTGACACAATCCTGCGGCAGTGGGACAACCACCACTGAAATGAAGGTGCCTGTGAGATGAGTGCAGATGCATCTGCTGTGTCCCAACTTCTCTCTGGCCGGATGAGGCTAATGTTAACAACTGGTTCTCTGAGAGGAAGACGGCACAACGGGCTCTACCTGCAAAGTTTCCCTATGCCCATGGTGGGAATCTCCTATCCCAGATGAGTTCAAACCACCAACATGACATCAACCAGTCCTCAAAGCACTGGCAACTTCAATAACCAGCCCAGCGTACAACTGCTGAATAGTTTTGTTTTTTTTAAATGGATTCCTTTTCTAGAAGACTTGGTCCATTTGGTCAGTGATGCAAGCATGAGGACCTGAGTTCAATCCTCAGCATCCCTGTAACAGCTGGGTGCAGAAGCACATGGCTGTAATCATAGAGCACAGGAAGGCAAAGGCATCTGTAGAGGTCAGTGGCGAGCCGGTGTTGCTGAGCAGTGTAGCTCCAGGATCAGCAAAGGACTCTTTCTCAAAAGATACGATTGGAAAGTAATCAAGAAAGACACCAAATGGCAACCTTGGCTTCAACATACTTAGATACATACATGAAAAACACACACATGCACACCTGTGCACATACACATGCACACACATGTAAACACATTCACATGCTTTAAAAACATTTTAAAAAAAATATGGTCCTTTTCTCTATAAACTAACTTAGTGTGTTAAACCAGAACACGGTGAGCATTGAACACTCGGCTGCAAGAAGGATGAAGGATACGAAGGCTGGAAGCAAAGGCTTGGGCCAGACCACTAGGCAGGCTCGGTAGGTGGGGGCTCAGCTTTTGAGCAATTTCTCTAAACCGCAATGTCTCTGAGCCTTTTCTACATCTTGGGATCTAAGTTCTGACCCCAAAACTAAGAAATACCATCTCGGTCTGAAAAAAAAAAATTGAGGAACAAGGTTGGGTAAATAATAACAGAGTATCTTCCATCGAGAAATGATTTTCAATGTCAGGGAATTCTCCTTTGCCTGAAAAGCAACTCCCCTGTGTGGCAGTTTAAATGTTTTTCCACCAGTTTTATTCGTGGTGGAGGCAGAACAATTATCCACAACCTTCTATAAAGTAACCTTTCAAATACATGAAGGCTTTCTTCTCCGGAGGAAACAGTCCAAGGTTGGCTGCTTGTCAGAAATTCAATTTTCGGACACTTTAACCTTCTCTGGGGCTTTCTCCCTAACCTTGCCCACACTCCACCTGTCCTTATTAGCCATGGAACCCAGCCCTGGACCCAGGCTTCTTGCTGAATTTTGGCTGCAGAGCAGAAAAGGAAGGAGATGGGGGTGGTGGGAGTGGGGGGTGGCTCTCAGTGGTGTGTGCCTCAAGGCTATTTAAAGGCAGGTCATTAGCACTTTCACCAACTTAACAGGACAGTTGACAGGGCAAAGAGTTAACCTTGGAACAGAAGCAGCTGCCTTTAGGATGTGACCACCCCACCACCTCCACAGAGATCCCAGGGACCCCAAAGCAAAAGACATATGGTAAGTCGCTTCTGCAATCAAAGACTTCACTGTCATGGTCTACCCTCCCACCAAAGGTTTAGCCAAAATCCTACTTCTACTAAGCACCAGGACATTGGGATCAAGTTCCAAAAGACACACCCACCAGAGGGAAATATTTTAAACCTCAGAAAGGACAGTAAATTTCAGAACTGGTCACAAGGGTCAGGAGGGCTGGCTCTTTGGTAAAAAGCACACGGTGTTCTTACAGAAGGCTTGAGTTTAGTTCTCAGCATGAAGACCAGGTGCCTCACTGCTGCTGATAACTCCAGCTACAGGAGAGTCAGTGCCCTCTGGCTTCTGTGGGCTCCTGAACTAATGTGCACGTACTCACCCACCCCGCGCCCCCAATATTGGCATCCAAAGACCAGTTTTGCAGATCAGCTCCAAACTCAGGATGTCACACCTAAGTGTCACCCATTCATATGGTTACCACATACCTTCCCAGAAGCCTACTTCCCACACTCACCTGAGAACAGATTATGTCACAGCATATATGAAGAGAGACCTTTCCCCACTTTCACCCCTTTTGTCTTTTCCCCTTTGTCTTTCTTTCTCTCCCCTCTTTGTCTCCAATAAAACCTCTTACATGTGGAACTGCTTTGGCCTGGTGTGCTATGTTCGGATGCAAGCCACTATTCTATCCCATCACCCAACACATACATAATTTATGTATGTAAATAACAATAAATTCAAAACAGAAGATATCAAAAAAACTAAGGATTTTGACCTCTGTTCCTCACTAATTTATGGCTGCCCAAATTTAAACCCAAACAATGTTCTTGGACAATCAACCTCCATCCCCGTAAATACACAGCAGGAGCCCAGTTTGTTGGACATCTGAATAGATCACAGACATGTGTCACATGTGTAACTTCATTTTTTCTAGTGACCATATGTCTTTGAGATAAAGTCTCAAGTTGCACAGGTTAACCCCAAGCTCACTATCTAGCCAAGGATGACCCAGAACTTCTACTTGCCTTTTCTCTGCCTCCTGAGCACTAGACTTACAGGGATCGTTACATTTGCCTGTTCATGTGGCACTAAGGATGGAATTTGGGGCTTTGTATGTGTTGGACAGTCTAACAAATAAGATGCATCCTTAGCCTTCCCTAGTGGCCATATTTTTTAAAGAGAAAGACATGGAATTTATTTATTTATTTATTTATTTATTTATGGTTTTATGGTTTTATGGTTTTATGGTTTTATTGAGACAGGGTTTCTCTGTATAGCCCTGGTTGTCCTGAAACTCACTCTGTAGGAAATTTATATTAAAACATATTTTACTTAACTGACTATAAACCATTTCCACATAACCAACATTTTTAAAATATAGAAATACTTTGTATCATTTTTCTTACCATAGGGAATCTTCAGAACCTGCTATGTATTTATACTAATGACCCATTTCTGTTTGGCCCAATTATATTGTAAGCACTGTCATCAAGGTGAGTAGGACAGGTTAAAACTATTGGTGTTCCAAGGACAGTTCCTGGAATAATGGCAGCAGATACTCAAAGGTTTTCCTTTCCAGGAGAAGTAGTCCATGGCTGGCCCTTGGAGGACCTATTAGAACAACTGAGTCAGACACTCCGTGTGCACCTCAGCAATTGGCCACTCGGTGTGCACTCAGCAACTGGCGTTTTAGCAAGGCCTCCAGGTACATGTGACGCATGCACACCCAGGTTTGAAAGCTGTGGATCTGTGTATCACAAGCCAAAACAGTTTATTCCGCTCTTGCTTCCTGGCATTGGCAGTGTCTAACAGGGACATGAATCTTTAAGAAACTACCTTTCAGCATCATCCTGTTGCTAGGGAGCTTATAATAGCAAACCTCGTTCCCGGAAGATACGTTTTTATTTTTATACGTTTTTATTTTTTATTTTTGGTGCCAATTCAATGAGTTTTCCATAAGCATACTCCCTCCCTTTCAAATGATCCATTTTATTTTTCTTTCTCCTTTATGTTTGGGATTAGTTCCTTTGTTCTCCTTGTCTTTTATGATAACCACAACCTTATAAGATCCACTGATTATGACATTACCGGTTAACTGGGAATCTTGTATTGTGTCTGATAGATCTATTTGGGGCCCCTCCAGTCTTGTGATTCTGAATTCCTCCACAACCAGAGAAGAAATTCTGGTTCCTGAGGGCCTGTGGGATCAGCCAGGGTAAGGTAGAAGCTACCAAGAGGAAAGTACTGAGCGAAAACTTTAGGCGTTTGGTCCCATTCCTCAACAACTTAACTCAAAAAAAAAATTATTTTTTTCTAAATAAAGCCAGCTGCCCAAATGTCTTCCTGGACTTTGCAAGGACGACTCCTTTGGCTTCCAGTGAGTGCCAGCTGCCTCTCAAGATCAAGCTCTTATTTTAAAAAAAAAAATCAAATCAAACAAAGCAAACACTGTCAGTCAATCAGAGCTGAACAAACGCACCCACTTAGCTCCCAGATCAAATTGGACCTCCAGATTTGCGCTATTGAAAAGGAAATTGGCCTCACTTGCTTCAAAACAGCCCCAAAGTGGGGAAATTAATACAGAAGACGCCAAGTCATAATGAAATCTGGCAATGGTAGTGGGTTGTGTGGTATCATCCAATTACAGCAAACATAGACACTTCCCAGAAGGGAGAAGCCAGTCTGGACAACAGGCAAAATTAGGACCCTACACAGTAATTACTAACTGAGAGGAAATGTATAAGGATGGTACAAAAATCACAGCTTGATGAATGCAAACACCCCAGCAAATGGGCAGAATCTCTACTCACATAACTCCAAAATAAATGGTCTGAACACGTACCAGCCCGTGAGCTCCTCCTGCTGATGGAGGCCCTTTAAAGCCAGATGTTGGCTTGGAGTTTACCTCTTTTATTGCCCACCATGGCCCCTCTACAAACCCATAGGGTTTATGAATAGATGCAGGTCTAGAAGAAAGCTTATCACTAACCTGGTGTATTTTCCCTCTCCAACTGGTAGACTAGACTATACAGAACCAGCCCTCAAAGGCTAAGCCAAGATTAACCCCCAGAAGTTGGAGGTCTTCTGGAGACCAAAGATGATACCAAGACCCGAGGATGGGAAAGTACTTAGGAATGAAATAGGAAAATGGAGGATGAAGCTAGGAAAAAAGAGGGAGAAGATTCCAGCTTCTCATCCAGCATCCAGCCATGTGAACTGAGCAAGCCAGTGAGGAAGTAAACAAATACCTGCTGTGCTCTGGACTCTGCCTGAGTGTTTAATCGGGTAAGATTGCTTTAAGGAGCCCTCGGATCTCTTCCACATGTAGGGGAACATCAACAGAGAGCTTCTGCTGGATGAGGTGGCTTCAAACTGATCTTTCAGTTCAGAGTTTCATCCAGGAGTCAGTCATTCATCTGTGAGATTGAGAGTCTCAATCTCTGAACTTGGTAATTGGCAAGAACTAATACCTCACGAAGGCAGCATAAAAGGGAGACAAGAAGATGATCCATTTTCTTAAAAAAAAAAGATTAGTATACTAGAAATACAGCCACTGTTTTGGTGCAAAAACTAAACAAAACAAAACACCTGGGATAGCCCAGGTTGTAAAGACTCAAAGGATCAAAGTTGTATCTGATCAAAGTTGTATCTGATTGCCTTTGGGTTGTGTGTTTGAAGTGAGACTGTTTTGGGGATTTCTTCCCTTGGGGGGGTGGGATATAAACATCTAACCCCGCCTCATAAGATCGCACCTTGAAATCCTAGCCCCCAAGGTTCATCCTAGGAAACCAGTGAGTTCATTGGCTTACTTACAGCGCATGAGTGGGAAGGGGTTAGGGCAGGAGTGTGGGTGACCCGTAGGCAGCTATACTGGAATGTCTTCACTCAGAAGACTCATCCTATAGCCAGATAGATGAGCCCTTTCTGTTAACCTTCCCCAGCCTATACACTCTAGCAGATCCAGAGTTGTGTGCAATTAGTTGCATACAAACAGCTTGGATCTGATCCTACTAGACTCTTGGGTGACACTGTCTACACTACCCTTCTGTTTAGGGGAGGTGAACAGCCAACAGGCTAATCTTGATGGTCTCTCATAAGCAGCATGGGTGATCTAGTGAAGAGATCTGATGGAGGTTCATTTGCTTAGAGGAGGGCACTCTACAACACTGGCTGACACTGCATTTAGAAAACTCAAGCTGATTACCAAAGATGTTCAGGGAAAAAACTGTATGACTAGCCTCCACACATGGATCCTGCCTATGACAAACAAGATCAGAACACAGCATAGCACAATTAAAGCTCATATCAAGACTACCTATGGTTGTTTGCTGTATCTGTTCCATGTTAGATTCATTACAAAACTCAAGATATTGAAACTATGCTAAGATACTCAAAGACTTCCTATGCTCAGGACCACTGAGGCTACCTAAGGCTACAAGAAGGTGACAGGAGAAAATGGTGACTTGAGAGGTGCAGGCAGATGACTTGAAAGATATGATCAGTAGATTGATTCTCGACAGCATTGGGAAAGACAGAAGCAATGGCTAGGCAGTCTGTCCTTCGTGATGTTGAAGATGCTGACCTTAAAACCGCAAACCTCTATGCAGCTTCATGAAGAAAAGTGGTCATTCCAGAAAAGCTACTGGAGACAAGACAGTATGACATACTGATGAGAGTGAGCCACCAGGATCTATTTATAATTAAAACCTTCAATAATCACAAACAAAATGTATTCATAGACCTGGGGCATGGCACAGACAATGAAATGCCTGCCTTGCAACTGTGAAGATGTGGGTTCGGTTCCTAGGATCTATGTAAAAGTTGGGCCCAGTAGTAATCCCAGCATGAGGGAGGCAGAAGCAGGAGAATTCCTAGGACTCAATGGCTAAACATGTGAGGAAATTTAAGACAAGTGAGAGACCTTGTCTTTAAAAAAATTAAGTAAAAAATTACTGAAGAGCAACAATAAAAGTTATCTTCTACTCCCCTCCTGTCTTAAAAAAAAAAAAAGAAAAAAGGTAAAGGTGATTTTATTCATTTGTTCCATTACAGGCAGAGCAACTCTTCACGCAAATAAGGGTTAAATGTCAACTGCATTAATGTGAGAAGTTTATGTCTATGTCATTTTACTTCCAGAGACCAAAAGGAAATAAAAATAAAAAGATATAGCAAGGATATGGGTCTCATATAGATGATGTAACAGGAAGAAACGGTTATTTTTATAAGCAGGGCATATTTTTGAGCCAGGAAACTTAAAAGACAGACAGGATTTCTCATAGAAAACTTTTCTCTTGGTTATAAAAGAAAAGGATATCAAAATATTTTATTTTTGCAAGGACTGGGCCCATGGAAATACCTTAAGTAAAGAAGTAAGTTCCTTTGGTGAGGGAAATACCAGGGCTAAAGAAATTTACTGGTGGCTATCACTGAAGGAAGAGATCTGAAGGAGATGAACCCAAGGAAAAAGAAAACAGAGCCTTTAACTGGAGAGGCTGTGCACTGAAGGGGGAAGTTAGAGAGAAATTTCCATGCTAAAAGGCCAAGGCAAGTGTAGCAGTCAATAAAGTATTGTCTGCAGTTTGAAATGTGATCCTAAGCCTATGGTAGCATCTGCTAAATGTGAGATCTTTGTGTTGTTGGAGCCTTGTGATGGAATGAGGTATACGTACAGTGTTCAAGATGATGTGGGGAGGGTGGAGAAAAAGGACACAACAATGGCAAGACATCTGTTGGATGGAGGTTCCAATAAGAACAGGAAATCAGAGTGAGAAGCCAACACAAGGACATAAGTTCTTTGAGAATCTAAAGACAAAGACAAAGGGAAAAAGAAATCCTTCAGGTCCTTCAGAAGTAGGAAGGCCAAAACAATGTCTTTCTGTCCTACACAAGGTTAACCCCTATGGTGGTTAATATTGATTGACAAGTTGACCAGATCTAGAACCAGATCTCTAAGCATGACTGGGAGGAGGCTACATGAAAAGGAGAAAGCCAAGCTTGCAATGAGCAGTCATCACTCTCTGCCTCCTGATGGTGGACTCGACTCACCTCAAGTTCTTGCTGCCATGACGTCCCCCACAATGGCAGGCCGCACCTTTAACTGTGAGCCAAGCTAAGCTCTCGCATCCCAAAGTCACTCTGGTTGAGATATTTTATCACAACAATAGAAAAATTAATTAATACCTCCCAACACTATAGATATTTGATTTGTGCTTCCAGATTTAAAGTCAATGAATACTGGAAGAGTAGGAAACAGGGAAATGGGAGGGGAGGGGGTAAACAGAATGACTAGGAAGGACAGGAGCTGAACAAAAAGAACAAGGTTAAAGCAAAGACAGGAAATCCCATGAGCTCCAGCATTTAGTTCAGAAGAGTGTAGATCGGTTAGACATCACGAGTAGGAAGCAATACTGGTACAAATAAAGGGTAAAATAAAGCAGACGATCTAGATACAAATTAATAATTTGCTAATTACATTGTATAGAGATGATATGTGTTAAATAGCATCTCTATAATTACATTGTATACATCTCTAAATTATATTGTATAGAGATGATATGTGTTAAAAGGAAGTTCTCAAACCTCTCCTTCCCAGGACTTCCGAATCAAACGGACATGACCATTTTCCCAATTCCCTCGGAGATTCTCCTCACCTATAAGAAGAAGATAATAGTAATAATCACACCTTTGGCACAGAGCTGCTGTGGTGAGTGACTGAGATAATCCTGTGTTTCTAGGAGAGTTCTATTGCTAGAAATGAAGGGTTGGATGGTTTGGGACCAACAATCCCACTGAGACAAGTTAAAGACAATTGAATAAATTGTTTTTTCCAGGAAAAAAAAAATCTATTTGGCAGCATTGACATATTATCAAAACAGATTTTGAGGATTGTAATCTGGGGGAGGGGGGGAAGCAAAAGAAATTCAAACAGGTGATCCTGGCATCTTGCGGCCTCTTGTTCCCTTGGGTGAGTTCACAGCTCTGAAGTAAACAAGGTTGACAGGTCAAAAAAAGTAAGAACAGTCCAGAGTCCATGGGTCGGAAGGTCTGAGGACTGATCTGGATACATCCACTGATTCGTGTGCTAGACTCTTGGTCCCAGGTGTAAGGTGGCAGAACCCTTAAGAGGCAGGGCCTATCTATCTATCATGGCAGGCTCCACCTTCATGGATGGATGCCATCTTGCCAGAAAGGGTCGAGACTTACAACCCCCCCCCTAGTTTTTTTACTATTGGTCCTCTTCTAAAGACAAACCCACCATATGTTGATACCCATTAAAAGGGCCCCCTGCAGCTCAGCCAATAACAGCTCAGCGCTCTCCAACCTCCAAAATTATGAACTGAACAACTCTTTCTTTACAAAATACCCAGCCTGAATATTTTTCATAGCAACATGTAATGTACCTGACCAGTACACCAACATAGAAGAGCCACCACAGTGGTGCAAAGAGGAAGTCATAACTAGGTGAACCTCCCCAGAGAATCAAGGATCCGCCCCCACCCCCAGAAGATCAAGGTTATCTGCCTTTCCAGGAAGTGCCGCCGCTCCAGGAAAAAGGCAGTGTTCTCTAGGGTAAGCACAAGCCAGAGCTGCAAATTGTCTGCACAGTTTTTCATACAGAATGTCCAGCATGAAATCAAAGTGACCAGACAGAGGCTAGAGAGATGACTCGGTAGTGAAGAGCACATACTGCTCTTCAGAGGACCAAAGTCTATTTCATAGATCCTACTGTGTGGCTCACACCAGCCTGTATCTCCAGCACCAGGAAAGTCCACATGCTTTTCCAACCTACACAGGCACTGTGCTCCATGTACAAACCCATCCTCAGATAGATAGATAGATAGATAGATAGATAGATAGATAGATAGACAGACAGCTAGATTAGATAGATAGATAGATAGATAGATAGATAGATAGATAGATAGATGATAGATAGATAGATGATAGATAGATGATAGATTTAAAAATAAAATCTTGAAAAAATGAGACAAAAAAACAGAATCAAAATCTAAGTTTAAAAAAAAAGCTCACAGAGAGAAAGAGAGAGAGAGAGAGAGAGAGAGAGAGAGAGAGAGAGAGAGAGAGAGAGAGAGAGAGAATCTAGGCACTGGAGCTATATAACCTAAACCTTAATATAAGTACATCTAGTGTGCTCAAAACATTAAACTACAAGATACAGATTTTCATTAGAGAATGGAAACTCTTTAAGGAAAAATTTAGTGAAAATTCTAGAGGCAAAATGCACAATGACAAAAACCAAGCAGTCAGTGGACAAGTTGAACAGCTGAGGACATGCAGCTGCGAGTCAGTGACCTGAAGGGCAAGGTCAGAGGGATGGAAATGTATATGCTGACAGATGGAGGCCCTAAGAGCAGAGAGCGGGAGACAGAAGGGAGACCATAAAAAGACCCACATTATGTGATATTTGGAAGACAGAAGTGAGCAGGACTAGTATTTGAGAGGAATAACAGAGACTTACAAAATTCATGAAAGGAACCAAGCCACACATTCTAGGACCCTAGGGGGGTTGCTTTAAAAGGAGATCTAGTCATGAAAAACTACTTTAAAAAAAAAAGAAAAGCAAACAGCAGGATCTGCTGCATAGTATCTGTCAATGTCTTCAACAAATCAACCACAGCTCTGATTTTATAGACCGGGAACAGGCTGACTACCAAAAAAGAAAGAAGTGTTTGTGCAGTTTACTTCTAGATGTCAAAGACAAGCTGGGCAGGAGAGTGGTTAAACCGTTTTAATTGGGACTGCTGTGACAGAGGCAGAGAGGTGCTAGGAGGAGGACTCAGTGGACCTGAGCTCAAGTGTGAACACAGCATGTGCAATGCGAGCAGACTTTGTGGCCAAGGAGAAGAGGGACGCGAGGCCAGGTTCACAAGGAAGGGAAGTTCTGCGGAAACTAAGCTAACAGGACTCTCTCTCGTTGAGAGCAGACCAGGATGATGAGTCATCACCCTGGGGGTGGTGGAGTGGAAGAGGAACAACCTTTGCATAAGCCATCTTTAATATCGGACATCGAGAGTGATCAGAGGTGGGGAGTGGGCAGAAGAGATGAGATCAAACTGAAGTGGCGGACGCACAATCAGGCAATGCAGGGCAGGGAAGATTTAGTTAGTACATCAAAGACCTGAGTTCAAGCTAACCAGTGAGAGCCAGGTTCAGGAAGAGCCTTTGTCTCAAAAAATACAGTGGAGAGCAACAGAGGAAGATGTCAGCAACTTCCCGTCCATGCACACATGTATACACATACACACATACACACATACACACATATGCCTCCCTAGTCCACTCCTACCCCATATACACATAGGCAATGAATGCAGCGATTCTTAGCTGGAAAAGCATTTGAACAACATAGCTAAAATTTGAAGAGAATCTTTTTTATTGTGGTTGTTTTCATTTATTGTTTTTCTTTTTACAAGAGAATGCTAGTGTTTGAAACCAGCTTGTTTATATTCTGTCCAGACACTGAGATGTCCAATCTAAACTTGAATATAAGTACAACTTGAATGTAAGCACGCGCACATGCACGCGCATGCACACACGCACGTGCATGCACACATGCACACATGCACACATGCACACATGCACACACACACACACACACACACATACACACATGAGACTGAGGACCACACCAAGGTTTGATACAAACTGCTCTACCCCTAAGCATACTTTTAAACCAGACCCCCAAAGCATATTTTTAAACAACAGATAGCCAGTATACCACTTACACAATGTATAACTTACTAGTTAGAGTTTTCACTGGTGGGCAAAGAAGTCAAAGAAAATAATGATGTAAAAGAAGGGCAGAATAAAGCGACAGAAATAAAATGATAACAAAAAGAGAATCAACAACAACAAAAAAGCAGAATAAAGGAAGGAGGAAGACAGCAAAAAATAGAGGAAATGAACTCTTGGGGCCATAGCCTGAGAGCTAGTGCCAGCCACTGGTCAGGGTTAGAGGGCAGGGACAGCCAACCCAAGGACAAGGCACAGGGACACAGAGGTCTGCCAATGCGCCTTTGTCGCTTGAGCTGAATTCCTGAGCTGTACTCTATTCTCAGACAAACCCTGATTTACATGCAAATACAACGAAAGTGCTCAGAGTATTTACTATTGAGTATGCATTCAAAGCATTTTCTGTATCTGCTTTTTCATTCAGCTCTCTTACCAAATATTTATATATATTTGTGATCTCATGCTGGAACTCATATAGAAAATAAGAAACCTATCCAAGAAACATGCCCCTAAATATAGACTGTATCATTTAACCACAAGATAACCCTGCTTTTCATTATGTCTGCTTTCCAAGGGGGGATGCATGTCAACATGTGTATAGGGGGATGTTTTGAGATACTAACCAGTTTTAAATAAAAATTTTAATCTGCTAAGATTTTTCCAGAACACCAAGCAACATGTCAAGGTACTTTGCTCCATAAGCGATGTCCCCATCTTTACAATTGAAAACATGTGGTCTAGATAAGGAGAGAGCAGGACTCTCCTGTGACAGGGTCTGTGCCTAAAACCTGGGGATCAGGATCTCAGTCAGGGTAAGCTGCAGTGGCTGGGTCACAGTTACCAGTTCTGTAGAACTTGGTTGAGAAGAGGGAGGAGGGCAAAAGGCAATAAGTTCCATTCCCTCCAATGAGCAGGATATAATTAAGGAGAGTTTCCACATCAGAGTTTCTGCATCTTCATGTGTTTTTTTTTAAAAAGCTTCGTACCTGCTGCTGTTAACTTCTGCTTGACACTGTGGGATCACATTGGGCTTTATTGTTCCTTGTTTTAAAAAGACACCATAGGAGACTATGAACAAGGGCACACAAATTCAAGGGTAGAAGAAACCTATTCTAGAGAGAAGAAACCTATTCTAGGGTCTAGATGGGCATTTCTAGGTGCTAATGACACATTGAGCTTCCTAGTCCTAGAAAGGAGTATGATCAAGTATTTGTTAGGATAAAAGCCAGAAAGACACAGTTGCCATCCTCAAAGACTTCGAGTCATATTGGGCAACTGGGGAGGAGTGGAAGAGTTAATTAACTAACAACACAGGGTTAGTTAATAAAACAACAACAAAAAGCAAGCCGTGAAGAAATGTGGTTTTAATTTCCAGATGAATGGCCCAGCTAATACCTCAAGAGAATGGATAGATGACTTCAAGCTGTGGTGGATATGAAAACGTTCATGAAGGAAGTCGGAATCAAACTGAGCCTTGCACTAGAGCAATAATAACCAGCATCCTCTGCGTTTCAGACATGCACTTCCTAGGACAAGAGCAACAGTCCTCCTGGGAGGGTTGGTACCGTTGCCTCCATTTTGCAGAAGAGAAAACCGAGATTCATTAAGACTGTGCAATATTGCCCAGAATCAGGATCCAAACTCAAGCTCACCCCCTAACATACTGCATGGCTACCTGGGATGCCATAAAAACCCTCAGTTAAAAAAATTGCATGGTGGCTGTGTAGATCTGAACCTCAAGATGGAAATTTCTGGAGAACGGAGTGATATAACTGCATAGGCAAATGAAGCCTGCCCTGCATATGGTCACCAAATTATAAGTGGCAGGTACCATTGTTAAGCTGAATTAAAGAGGACATAACCATTCAATTCAAAATAGTTCTCTGTTCTACTTGTAGCTCTCATCAGCACTGAATTCCTTCCTACTGAAGGAAAGCAGCAGACCTCCAGTAGTTTCCATTCTGAACTCAGAGTAATCTACATATGATTTTGCATACGTTTGCATATCAGATAGAAAACTCCCCCCTCCCCTTGATTATATATGATGTTAATTAATTGACTAGTGCAACCTCTAGCAGTTTCCCCTGCTGTGGCTCCTCAGCCTGGTTCCCACCTTAGGTGCATCCTTCTCCCTGCAGGGAGAATCAAAGGCCATTCCGGCAGAACGTGGTTGACACTACAGCACATCAGCCTCTGCTCAAAGGCTTTGGAGGGGAAAGCCTGCCCAACCTTGTCCAGAAGAGTGACAGTAAGCACCTGCCCTCGTGCTCCCTGCCCGACCTCCCTGCAGCTCAGAGGTAGAGAAGAAGTGTCCCGAAGCCCTTGGACTTCAAATGATAACTAAGGAAACAAAGAAGCGGGGAGCGGTGGGGGAAAGGTAGCCTTGGGTCGCCTACAGAAACGGAAGAAGAACAAGAAAGATAGAACAAAGACATCACAGCCAAACTGGGCTCTGGGAAGCTTTCAACTCTTCTGCCTCCTTTTCATTCATCATCCTGTTGAAAACTACTACAGACCAAAAGCCCTCACGTCATGTGAAATGGACAGCACCCCTTACTTGGAAGGGGACTGCAAGCTTCTTACAGTACAGCCAGGTGGAAAGGACAGTCACCAGACCTGCATGACACACCCACATCAGCTCCTGAATTCCTCTCTGGCAAGCCCCACCCTCATTCTCAAACTGCTCTATCTTCTCAGGCCACATACACTACCCAGGCGGCAGAGGTCTATTGTTCAGAGTTGGCAAAAGTGAGGAAGCCAGGCATGGCCACACCCAGTGCACAGTTCCCTGAAAACTAAAAAGGGGTCACCCTTTAGCATCTAAAATGCCCCCATCTTCAGCTCATTTTGGGGATGTAAGAAAGACATCAAAATGCTACCTCCCTTTGAGTCCAGAGAGCAAATGCATAGACTAGTGAAATCATTTTATCAAATAGAGGCAGATGTGCAGAGAAAAGAGGGTTCATTCTCTCCCTCTAATAAGATCATGACTGCAGACCACTGTGGGTCGGTCTTGTCTCAGTGTGTTTGTTTGTTTGTTTGTTTGTACAAAAGTTCCCTATCTATAGTCTGATCTGAAACTTACCATGTGGCCCAGGCTGGCCTCAAACTCACATGCCCTTCTGCTCCAACTTCCTGAATGCTGGAATCAAGGTATGTGCCACCACACCCAGCTTATAAAACCAACCTGGCAGGCAAGCCAGATTTGATCATTTTGAGGTATTGTAGAAGTAAAAGAAATATGTGCACAGAACCCCACAGCCCTAGATTATGAAGAATTAGGAGAATTGCCAGAAGCAATATTACTAAGGAATTTGATTGTAGCACTGCCCTTTAACTAATTATGTGCTTGGTTTGGGGTTCCTGAGATGAGACTTGAACTCATTCCATGTGGTAGCCAAAAATTAACATTTGGGGAAACTGAGAAGATGGCCCATGAGTGAAGTGTTTGCACTGCAAGCATGGGGACCTGAGTTAAGACCAGTAAGAGACTCTGTCTCAAAAACAGAAAGTAGAAAACATCTAAGAAAACATACCACACACACACACACACACATACACACACACACACACACACACAAAAATTGCTATTATTTAAAAGCACTGAATTTGCAAAGACGAAAAAGGCCCAACTATAAAAACACAATTTTTGTGTTAGAAATAAATATAACTACCATCATTTGCATAAACCATTATCATTTATTACCTAATTAATATACAGCAAAACAATAATCATGAATATTATTGCTAGATTAAATTCTACCATTTATTTATTACAACCCTGAAATGTTTATGTAAATGTAATGGGACAAAGTTGTTAATATTCTTAGACTTTGACTTCCTAATATATCAAAAACATTTTTTAGCTTCCTAGACTCAGTTGCCCCCCTGTATACTCTTTCCCTTTTAGGGGGGCTCTGCCTTTGCTGGGTGATTTATTGGAAGCCTTTGAGAAGTCAGACCGGAAGAAAGGATGGGAAATAGAGAAAGACAGAAGCATCAGGACTCTTCAGGCTCATCCTGACTGGTCGTTTTAGACAAGTGTAAGGAGAGGCACTCTGGAGAAGGAAAAGAATGTGAGAGAATTCCTCAAACTGAATGGTGAGTCGTGAATCCTGCTACTGTGGGCTTCAGATCTAATTCATGGTGTTTGGTAGTTTGAATAAGAATGACCCCCATAGGGTCATGTATTTGAACACTTAGTCACCAAGGAGTAGAACTGAGTAAGATGTACTAGAGATTAGGAGGCGTGGCCTTCTTGGAGGAGATGTCACAGGGATTGATTGGCTTTGAGGTTTCAAAAGTCTACACCAGACCCAATCTCTTTCTCTGCCTACTGCCTAGAGACCTCTCAGCTACTGCTCCAGCACCATGCCTGTCTGCTCCCCGCCATGACAATCATAGACTAACCCTCTGAAGCTGTAAGAAAGCCCCTAATTAAATGTTTTCTTTTATGAAAAGTTGCCTTGGTCATGGTGTCTTTTCATAACAGTAGACTGTGACTAAGACATAGTTTCTGAAAAGAAAAAGCTACTAGAAGTATTACAAAACAGACTTTTGTATTACAAAACAGACTTTTGGTTTTATGACTATAAAATGGACTCTGAAGCTTTGTGGCCACAGCTTCAGTGGGGTTGCATGTGTTAATCCGTCTCAGCTTATATTTAAAATGTATCAAGCAGCTTAAAGAGGAAATGAAAACTCTTCAAAGACATGGAAAGAGAAACTTCTCTGTCACTCCTATCTCTACCCCTTTTCCCCTCTCCAAGAGTCTTATGACACTAATTATTCTTCTCTGTCAAGACACTGGATGAGGCTTCCTGTTATTGTAACAAAACACCTGAAATAATTATCTTAAAAGGAAGAAAGGTTCACTTTGAATAATGTTTCAGCTTGGTAACATAGCATATCATGTCATATATCATATATCACACCATATCATATATATATCATATGTCATACCATGTCATATATCGTTATAGCAAAGGAAGCTGCTCATCAAGAAAAAGATAAGAGGTGCAGCAGGTACGGAGAGACAGACTGTGATAGACAGAGTTAAAAGTAACCAGGTTCTCTCAATAACCTTTCAAGAACACATTTGCAATGACCTAACTTCCTTTTCCTCTCAAAGGCAGGAGACCAAGCCTTCAACTCATGGTTCTTTGGGGAGCATTTTAGACCAAAGATACAGCACTAGGCAAACCATTTTGTGAGAGCACGTCAATGGCCACAGGCTTAAAATCAATTGGTCCCAGAGTGACCTGGGTTTTCAGCTTCCTTCCAAAATGGCTGTGAAGATAAAATGAAATAATACAAAGTTAGTTCTCCTTCAGTAAAGAACCAAATGAGTGGGATGTCTCTGGCAATTGACCTTGGACTACAGACTCTACAGAAAAATGGAGGGAGAGAGGTTTGAAGGAGTGATCACCCAAATTCAGACATCTATATGAACTTCAAGGAAATACAAATATTTACCTAGGGAACCTCTGGTGCACCATTGCTTTTCAATCTGCGAAGAAATCCCAAGTACTGAAAGGTCTGGGGCTGGTAACCCCTTATTCATGTCTCATGGATTGTCAAGGTCTCCTTCTATGGTCATACTGCTTTCTGGCCCTGCACCAGGATGAATGAGCCTGTTCTAACCAGCCTCCAGCAAAGCTAGTCAACACTGAAGCTGTGAACAGAGGTGGTTTTTCCTAAAAAGGAAGTGATATCGTAGCACCATAGACACCTTCAAACTCCAGCTCCTGGGGTCTTCCCAGCTGGGGGTGTCCATCACTGAATGCTTGTCTCTCTCAGAAGCTCACCATCTCAGGGCTTCTGTCTCCCTATCACTGTCTCTCTCCAATACAGTCCTATATTCAAAGTATGCAGACCACTTCGGATCTCCTTTTTCTGGCTTTCCATCATCCTCTAGAGCTGGGGGTGTGTGGACGCTTCATGTTCACATCACACAAGCCCCTTGGGTGGGTCTGTGAATGCAGAGCTCTCTCTCCCTTAATGTGAAACACAGCTGGCTTGACACGGCATGCCAGCTGCCCCTCCTCCCTTGTTGTAGAGATTTCCTCTCTTCCTGATCTAGGCTCCTGTGCCAGTAGAGGAGAGCGAGGGGCCTAATGAGAGCTTCCTGAAGGATCCAGTCTGTTCCTTCTACCGAGTGCTGCTTTGCTTTCTGTGGCTGGAGACGGCAGAGTGTTGTGGTTTCTCTGCTGTATTCTGTGGCTGTGTGGCAAGAGAACAGCTGATATCTGGCTTTCCAAAGCATAGGAAAGCAGCCAATAACTTATAAGTGAAAACTGAAGTTGTTACACTGTCATAAATTGAATAAGTGTGGAGGTGCACTCCATATGGGAGTGAGGATCCCCAAGCATGGAGTAAGCAAACATGAGTGAAAAGTGGTGAATGTTGCAGATTCACCACTAGAGTCCCGCTGAGCCTGGTCTTGACAATGTGCTATATAAGACTTGGGATCCTCGGTCTGGATTTTCAAAGTGATTATAAGGCTCACACAATCGGAGTGACAGCAGATCCAAGTTCCAGTGTTAACTCTGCCTCAGCCTAGCACTGAAACTTTGAAACCATGATCTGTAAATTGCCTTAACTCATTTCTGGATTAAGTCAGAAGCTGGATGGATGGGTGGATGCACGGGTGGACACTCATCTGTAAAGGAGACATGATGGTCACTATCCAGCCTGTGTGAGGGGTTAGTAAACACAGCCTAGTGTTATAACCGGCAACTCGCTTTTTCTACTACAACCAGAACAGATGCTGGCATTAGATTTTTCTGGAAACATAGATCACTGTGCATTTCTACAGGGCCATTACTAATGGAAATTCTGTGTTCGCCCACGATATAAGGAACAAGGCATGGAGGCAGTGAACAAACCCCTCAACAGAGCTCCTGCTAGTCCCCGCCAGCCCCATCCCATATTTACCATCTATCAGTTCCCACCCTGTCCTTCTTTATCTGAAAAGTGGTACTTGTTAAAGGCTCGGTGGCCACTCCAGCGGTTTCCTTTGAGGATGATAACACTGCAGCTGAAGCTTCATTATTATGCTAATCGGGCTTGGTCTGAGCTGCTTTCATAACTGCCACATCAAAGCATCCCAGGGAGGAGAGACCTCCAGGGCCATCTGTGTCACACTGGAGGAATATCAATGAAAAACCCAGGGAGGGGTCGTGTTTTTGAACTTGGCCATCAGGTGACAGGTGACAGGGCCCAGCTTACACTACCATAAAACAAATAAGTAGACAACTGACTAAACAAGCAAACAGATTGGAAGACATAAACAAGAGGGAGCAAAGCCTCAGGAGAGAGAAAAAGAGGTTCTTGATTGAGAAGACATCTTCCATTGCACCGTGCACATTGCTTTCATCAAGACCAGAACAATTGTCCCCATTTCAGAGACAAGGAATTTAGATATAATGATTATAAAGAGACTGTGGAGAGCTGGCTGGCTCACTCTTCAGTGGCAAGGTTTCACCCTACTCCAGCGCGCAGGGCAGACAGTGATGAAGTTAGCAAAATCAAGTTAAGTTTTACTTCCAGACATAAGGGTTGGATCTCAGAAAACAATACTTCAAAGTGTGGTGCTTTGATGTGGAGATGACTTTGAATTGAAAGGCATCCTTAGAACCAAGGTCTTCCTTCTCCATCCTCACTCTCTACCTCCAGCTCTTGTCCTCCCAAAGGTTTTTCTCTGATGTTCTGTTTTCTGGCAAAAGGATGCTCCTTCACAAGGATGCTACCATGTTGAATGAGACCTACCCAACAGGGAAGAAAACTAAAACTTATGCGGTATCAAGAGCCCAAAGGAACTTTTTTCTAGACTATTGGTGTGTGTGTGTGTGTGTGTGTGTGTGTGTGTGTGTGTGTGTGTGGTAGGTCGGCATCAGTTTTCTCAATTACCCTCAGCCTTACTTATTTGAGACAGTTTCTCACTGAACCTGCAGCCTGTCAATTCAGCTAACCTGGCTGCGCAGCCCAGCCCAACATGTCTCTGCTTCCCCAGTGGTGGGCTGATAGGTACACACCTCTCTCTTGGCTTTTTATGTGAATGTTGGGGATCTGAATTCACATCTGCACACTTAGTGGCAAGAGCTCTGCTGATTAGGCTCTCTCTTCATTCCCCATTGTCTGATCTTTAAGTGCTTTCATCTCTCCTAAAAATCAAAAGTTGCCTTCAGCCTCTAATAACCTGTCCCCTATGAAGAAGAGTCTCTATGCTCCTAAATCTCGTTTGGATAATGGGCACACACTTTTCTGGGATTCTGCATGCACACAGTAAGATTGTATGACTTTTGGCCTTTCAGTCTAATTCTTGTTGGCCCGAGCCAACAGACTCAGTTAGTCTGTCTTCAGAGGGCTTGAGAAGGCAGAGTCAGTTGGGCTGCCTTCAAATTTGAGTCTCAGTTGTAGAAAAATATATGCAACTATGTCATGTTCTGATAAAAAGCTATAATAACAACCCCATTTTCTTTGTACTATAAGTATGCCTCATCAGAAACATAGACAGACATATCTGTGGCTTTCCACAATGTCAGAATTTATTGACTAGCATTAAATTCATCATGTATTACCGAGTTCACTTGTTTAACGTGGCCACTGGCAATCAATGGTTCTTTTATTCCAATCTTAAATACTAATATAAACTCTAGTGTTCTACACTATACTTCACACAGAAATGCCTGAGACCTGCATAGCTTAGAGAGATATTTGTAGGCAATTCGGTGTGGATAGGAAAAGAAAGGTTTCTGTACCACCAGCATTGTGGACAAGGATGAACCACTCTTCTACCCTGAAAATCAGGAAGCCGGGCTAAGCAAGAAAGAGGGCTGCGCCCTTCCCAAGCCCTCCAAGCCAGGGGCTTACCAGGGGAAGTCTTACTAACTCTTGTCTTTTCAAAAGTAGTGCCATTCCTCTCTGCTTCTAGACCAAAGATGGAAAAAACAAGTCTACTTCTTGTGGCTCCTAAGTATTAGAGATTGATGCTACATTCTATCTCATTCCTGAGAAGTCTGTGGTCCTTAACACTTTCCAATCAGTTGTGAACAACCTTTGTATTATATCCATGGTTTCATGCTTCCTAGTAGAGAAGTACTCTGATGGGTGGCTTTCTACCCAAGAATCATCTCCAGACCTTTCTTTCCTTGTCACCAGATGCCTATTGTTCTCCAGAGGTTTGCAGCAACCTTCCCTTATTCATCCTTGTATCTTCAGCCAAGGATGTGTGTCTCATCTCATTCCAAGGGTCAATGCTAAGTGTGGATAGTGATTGCAGCCAGGCTCCTTTCATCCACTTACCACTGGCATGAATAGGGGAAACCATATCCTATAGCACAGCCAAGGGAAAGGCTGTGCAGACCTTAGGAAAGTCTCCAGCATTCGGAAATGGGTCTGGAGTCAAGGACCTCGCCCTAGTCCTGAATTACATGTTACAATGCTTTTTGAATTATAGCACCTACGGGTAAAGCCAATCATTTAGATAAAGACAAGAAGACCATGAAGGAGACTGTAAGGATCTTGACCTTCTTGGGCTGCTAACTCTACCAACACTGGGACCATTCACACAGTTTTATTGTTATGTCAGATGGTGACATGCTCATTATTTCTAGGCCATTTTTCTATGGATATTCTAAAACTTATAAACAAAATTATCATAGTATATCCCCTAAATCTGATCTTTTCTAGTCCTTTGTTTCTTTGGAACAAAAGAACAAATTTTGTTTGAATGACCTAATTCCTACTAGACTATATGGTTAACTGTGCTCAGTTGCACAGTCACATGCTCCAATCAATGTTTCCATCTATGACAGAGCATATATACTATGATGTGATGTTAGATTTTATCACTAGCTATCTTAGTTTATATAAATATACTCAGATATTTGTAAAATGATGAAATCACCTAAGGGTACATTTCATAGAACATGCTCTATCACTTAGCATGACTGTAGTTTCATAACCTTATATTGTTCTAGGGTATAAATATGACCCCAAACTGCCAATAAATGGAATGTGAGACTTTCTGCGTGCTCTTAGGAAAGGTTTCCTGCTTTGAGTGAAGAACATTCAAGGAAGAAGGACTCACTTTCCTAACTGAGCATCCTCATGCTTGGCAGTCTCATATGGAGAGCTATGGTAGTCATCTTGCAATTATGAAGGGCAGTAGGCAAAAAGGTTAGTATACATTCATTGTTAAAGGAGTGTCAAGTTGTTTTGTTTTAAATTATATGTCCATGTAATGATGAGGTTTACTTTTACAGTTTAAGAATGGATTATTTATAGTTCCCTAGTCATATGTCTTCCAAATGTTCTCTTGAATGAGAAGGGGGTGTGATATAGCAGGCAGGTACGTGGAATTCATAGGCACTCATATATTGTCCTTTGCAGCCCATAGGAGTAGTGAATGCCAAGTAAAGATAGCCTATTAATATGTGTGTCAATTACAAATTACCATGGAGCTTGTGAGTTTTTATTATGACTTCCGCTTTCATTTTAATTTAATCGTCACTAAATTTTTTATAAGGAAGAAGGAAAGCAAGGACAGATTAAGAAAACCTGCAAAATACATTACATCTTTAAAAGATGGAGTTCATTATTCACATGCTTGTAAAATGATCTCATGAATATCAAATCCCTCACACTATCCCCCCACCAAAAGAATGAGAACAAAGGAACAGTTATGGTTCAATTGGCTTCATTTTGCTGCAAAATGATTTAAATTCTGTGAAAATATGGGCGTGTTCATGTGCTACGTATGTCCTGGGGTCTGTTGGAATAGAACAGAATAGTCAAGGACCACTGATTTGTGACCCAATGAGCATGCCAACATTGGCTGCTACCAGAGACACTGCATCTATTACAGGAGTTATCAAATATCTCTAGACTTTCCATTCAGAGACAAAACTGAGAAAGCTATATGCTTACTTAATAAAAGTTTGAATTATTATCATTGACCACCAACCAACATAATTGTACCAGATAAATATAATCATCTCTGCTCTGGATTTCATCTAATGCTTCTTATGTTAATTAGGTCCCCCAAATGACACAGGAATCTGCAAATATGCATGTAAGATGCTGAGGGTCAATCATAGGATCAGAAGTGAGGCAGACACAACACCTATTCTAACACCTGGAGTAACTGGGACCAGTAGGATCTAGGGACTCAGAAACCCCACTCGATCAGTGGCATGAGTTCCTTTCAGTCTAGGCTGGTGCCCTGAGCAAACCTTGGGCGCAAACTCCGCAGACAGTCACACAACACCCAGAGGAAGCTCTACTCCCAGGTGCTCTAACATACCAAGGATCACAGGATCACAAGATCTCAGGTTCCCAGGAGCTTGGTCACACCATAGATGGAGAAAACAAGATATCCCATGATAAAACCAAATTTACACACTGTCTTTCCACAAATCCAGTCCTACAAAGGATAATAGATGGAAAACACCAACACAAGGAGGGAAACTATACCATAGAAAAAGTAAGAAAGTAATCTTTCAACAAACCCACACAAACATAATTCCACCTCTAACAACAAAAATAACAGGAAATAACAATCACTTTTACTTAATAACTCTTAACATCAATGGACTCAATCCCCTAATAAAAGACATAGACTAACAGACTGGATGCATAAACAGGACCCAGCATTTTGCTGCGTACAGAAATCTCAGTGACAAAGACAGACACTACCTCAGAGTAAAAGGTTGGAAAACAATTTTCTAAGCAAATGGTCCCAAGAAACAAGCTGGCGTAGCCATTCTAATATTGAATAAAATCAAATTTCAACCAAATGTTATCAAAAAAGATAAGGAAAGACACTTCAAACTGGTCAAAGGAAAAATCTACCAAGATGAACTCTCAATTCTGAACATCTATGCTCCAACTGCAAGGGCACCCACACTTACAAAAGAAACTCTACTAAAGCTCAAAGCACACATCATACCCCACACAATAATAGTGGGAGACTTCAACACCCCACTCTCAGCAATGGGCAGATCATGGAAACAAATGAAACAGAGACACTTTAAAACTAATAGAAGTTATGAACCAAATGGATCTAACATAATTATAGAACATTTCATCCTAAAGCAAAAGAATATACCTTCTTCTCAGCACCTCATGGCACCTTCTCCAAAATTGACCATATAATTAGTCACAAAACAGGCCTCAACAGATATAAGACAACTGAAATAATCCCATGGACCCTATCTGATCACCACAGACTAAGGTTGGTCTTAAATGCCAACAAAAACAAGGGAAAACCCACATACACATGGAAGCTGAACAACACTCTACTTAATGATAACTTGGTCAAAGAAAAAATAAAGAAATAAATTAAGGCTTTTTAGAATTTAATGAAAATGAAGACATATCATACCAAAATTTATGGGACACAGTGAAAGCAGTGGTAAGAGGAAAACTTGTAGCTCTAAGTGCCCCCAAAAAGAAACAGGAGAGAGCATACGCTAGCAGCTTGACAGCATACCTGAAAGCTCTAGAAGAAAAAGAAGCAAATACAGCCAAGAGGAGTAGACATAGATGGAAGGAAATAATCAAACTCAGGGCTAAAATCAACCACATAGAAACAAAAAGAACCATACAAAGAATCAACCAAACCAGGAGCTGGTTCTTTGAGAAACTTAACAAGATAGATAAACCCTTATCCAGACTAACCAGAGGGCACAGAGACAGTATCCAAATTACTAGAATCAGAAATGTAAAAAGAGGCATAACAACAGAAACTGTGGAAATTTAAAAAATCATCAGATCCTACTACAAAAGCTTATACTCAGAAAATCTGGATGTAATGGACAATTTTGTAGACCGATATCAGGTGCCAAAGTTAAAACAGGATCAAATAAACCATCTAAACAGTCCCATAACCCCTAAAGAAATAGAAGCAGTCATCAAAAGTCTCCCAACCAACAAAAGCCCAGGAACAGATAGGTTCAGTAGAGAATTCTATCAGACCTTCAGGAAGACCTAATTCCAATACTCTTCAAATTATTCAACGAAATAGAAACAGAAGGAACACTACCCAGTTCATTCTATCAAGCCTCAATAATACTGATACCTAAATCACATGAAGACCAAACAAAGAAGGAGAACTTCAGACCAATTTCCTTTATGAACATTTACGCAAAAATACTCAATAAAATTCTTGCCAACTGAATCCAAGAACACATCAAAATGATCATTCACCACGATCAAGTAGGTTTTTCCCAGGGATGCAGAGATGGTTCAATATACAGAAATGCATCAGCGTAATCAAACTACATAAACAAACTCAAAGAAGGAAACCACATGATAATTTCATTAGATGCTGAAAAAGCATTTGACAAAATTCATGTTAAAAGTCTTGGAAAGATCAGGAATTCAAGGCCCATACCTAAACAAAGTAAAAGCAATATACAGCAAACCAGTAGCCAACATCAAACTAAATGGAGAGAAACTTGAAGCAATCCCACTAAAATCAGGGACTAGACAAGGCTGCCCACTCTCTCCCTATCTATTCTATATAGTACTTGAAGTTCTAGCTAGAGCAATCAGATAATAAAAGGAGGTCAAAGGGATACAAATTGGAAAAGAAGAAGTCAAACTATTACTATTTACAGATGATATGATCTTATACTTAAGTGACTCCAAAAAACGCCACCAGAGAACTCCTACAGCTGATAAACAACTTCAGCAATGTGGCCAGGTATAAAATTAATTCAAACAAATCAGTAGCCTTCCACTACTTAAAGGATAAACAAGTTGAGAAAGAAATTAAGGAAACAACACCTTTCATAATAGTCACAAATAATATAAAATACTTTGGTGTGACTCTAACCAAGCAAGTGAAAGATCTGTATGACAAGATTTCAAGTCTCTGAAGAAAGAAATTGAAGATCTCAGAAGATAGAAATATCTCCCATGCTCATGGTTTGGCAGGATTAATATAGTAAAAATGGCCATCTTGCCGAAAGCAATCTACACTCAATGCAATCCCCATCAAAATTCCAAATCAATTCTTCATAGAGTTAGAAAGAGCAATTTGCAAATTCATTTGGAATAACAAAAAAACCTAGAATAACAAAAACTATTCTCAACAATAAAAGAACTTCTGGGGGAAGTGCCATTCCTGACCTCAAGCTGTATTACAGAGAAATAGTGACAAAAAACTGTATGGTATTGGAACAGAGACAGGCAGAAAGATCAATGGAATAGAATTGAAGACGCAGAAATGAACCCACACACCTATGGTCACTTGATCTTTGACAAAGGAGCTAAAACTATTCCATGGGGTAAAAAAGGATAGCATTTTCAACCAATGGTGCTGGTTCAACTGGCTGTCACCATGTAGAAAAATGCAAATTGACCCATTTTTATCTCCTTGTACAAAGCTCAAGTCTAAGTGGATCAAGGACCTCCACATAAAACCAGATACGCTGAAACTTATAGAGGAGATCATGGGGAAAAGACTCGAATACATGGGGAAAGGGGAAATTTTCCTGAACAGAACACTGATAGCTTATGCTCTAAGATCGAGAATTGACACATGGGACCTCATAAAATTGCAAAGCTTCTGTAAGGCAAAGGACACTGTCAATAGGACAAAACAGCAACCAACAGATTAGGAAAGAGTGTATATCCAGCATATACAAAAAACTCACGAAGTTAGACCCCAGAGAATCAAATAACCCTATTAAAAATGGGGTAAAGAGCTAAACAAAGAATTCTCAACTGAGGAATATTGAATGGCCCTGAAGCACCTAAAGAAATGTTCAACATCCTTAGTCATCAGGGAAATGCAAAGCAAAACCCTGAGATTCCACCTTATGCCAGTCAGAATATCTAAGATGAAAAACTCAGATGAGAGCAGATACTGGAGAGGATGTGGAGAAAGAAGAACACTCCTCCATTGTTGGTAGGACTGTAAGCTGGTACAACCACTCCGGAAATCAGTCTAGCAGTTACTCAACCCTGAGATTTCACCTTACACCAGTCAGAATGGCTAAGGTCAAAAACTCAGGAGACAGCAGGTGTTGGCAAGGATGTGGAGAAAGAGGAACACTCCTCCACTGCTGGTAGGGCTTTAAGATGGTACAACCACTGTGGAAATCAGTCTGGAGAGGTTCCTCAGAAAACTGAACATGAGACTTCCAGAGGACCCTGCTATACCTCTCCTGGGCATATACCCAAAGGATTCCCCGGCATGCAGTAAAGACGCATGCTCCATTATGTTCATAGCAGCCTTATTTATAATAGCCAGAAGCTGGAAAGAACCCAGATGCCCCTCAAAGGAGGAATGGATTCAGAAAATGTGGTATATTTACACAATGGAATACTACTCAGCAATTAGAAACAATGAATTCACAAAATTTTTAGGCAAATGGTTTGATCTGGAAAATATCATCCTAAGTGAGGTAACCCAATCACAAAAGAATACACATGGAATGCAATCTCTGATAAGTGGATATTAATTAGCCCAGAAGCCCTGAATACCCAAGGTACAAATTGCATAACAAATGACTCCCATGAAGAAGTATGGAGAGGGTCCTGATCCTGGAAAGGATCGATCTAGCATTGGAAGGGAATATAAGGACAGAAAAAAAGGAGGGAGGTGATTGGAGAAGGGATGGAGAGAAGAAGGTTTATGGGACATATGGGGAGGGGGGATCCGGGAAAGGGGAAATCATTTGGAATGTAAACAAAGAATATAGAAAATAAAAATATTAAAAAAGAAAAGAAAAAAAAAGAAAATTAGACATGGTATTACTCAAGGACCCAGCTATAACACTCCTGGGCAAATATTGCCCAACATAGAACCCAAAATATTGTCCAACATATAACAAGGATATGGTTATAAGGAACAAGCTCCACTATGTTCATAGCAGCACTATTTATAATAGTCAGAAGCTAGAAAGAACTCAGATATCCTTCAACAGAGGAATGGATACAGAAAATGTGGTAAATGTACACAATGGAGTACTACTTAAAAATGATGAATTCATGAAATCCTCAAAAATGGATGGAACTAGAAAATATCATCCTGCGTGAGGTAACCCAGTCACAAAAGAACACACATGGTATGCACTCACTGATAAGTGGATATTAGCCCAAAAGCTCCAAATACCCAAGATATAATTCACAGACCACATGAAGCTCAAGAATAAGGAAAACCAAAGTGTGGGTGCTTTGCTCCTTCTTAGAAATGGAAAAAATATTCACAGAAGCAAATACAGAGACAAAGTGCAGAGCAGAGACTGAAGGAAATGCCATCCAGAGACTGTCCCACCTGGGGATTCATCCCCGTATAGAGCCACAACATCAGATACTATTGTGAATGCCAAGAAATGCTTGCTGAAAGGAGTCTGATATTGCTGTCTCCTGTGAGGCCCTGCCAGAGCCTTACAAATACAGAGGCTCGAGAACAACCATTGGTCTGAGTATGGGATCCACAATGGGGTCCCCAATGAAGGAGTTAGAGAAAGGACTGAAGGAATTGAAGGGGTTTGCAACCCCATAGGAAGAACAACAATATCAACCAGACTCCCCAGAGCTCCCAAGGACTAAGCTACCAACCAAGGAATACATATGGCTCCAGCTGCATATGTAGCAGTGGATGGCCTTGTCAGGCATTAATGGGAAGAGAGGTCCTTGGTCCTATGAAGGCTGGATAGATGCCCCAGTGTAGGGGAATCGAGGACTGAGAGGTGGGAATGGATGGGTGGGTAGAAGAACACCCTCATAGAAACAGGGGAAGGAAGAATGGGATAGGGGTTTTCTGGGAGGGGGTGAACAGGGAAAGGGGATAACATTTGAAATGTAAATAAAGAAAATACCCAATTAAAAAAGATGCTGAGGTTCACTGCCCCCCCCCACTTGGTTTTGATTGGTAAATAAAGTTGCCCACAGCCATTGGTTGGACGATAAGACAGAGGCAGGACTTTAGGATTCCTGGCAAGGGGACTGTGGGAGGAAGAAGGAGACAGACCGCCATGCTGGGAATGGAATAAGGACCAGACCTGAGTGATACAGAAGAGAGAACATAGCAATCGTGTAAGAGCCGGGGAAGAGTGGCTCCAGGTGCAACCTCACCATTGGGTCTAGGGCAGCAAGAATGGAATAAAGGTTTTAGAAAGTAATAATCTAGGAATATCGGAAGGAGGTTCAGTCATGTGGAGGTCTGGGATTGCCCCAACCACAGAATTGTTTAAGGCATATTTAACTATAAGGTTGCCTGTGTGTGTCTTTCATTTGGGAACCCAGAATGATGGGGTGGATAGTGAGGAATACTCGGGCACTGCAACTACTGGGTTGATTTGATTAGGATTAATCAATAACTGCAACGCATCTCAACAACAAATGTGATGTTCAGTGCAAAGCCTAATCAAAATCCCCACAGCATTCTTCATAAAATAGAAGGGGGGAAAGCCTCTTACCATTCTTACAGAACCACATAAGATCCAGGATAGCAAAAAGCAACCCAGAACAGCAAACCACAGGGCTAGAGAGATTACAGTTCCAGACTTAAAGGCACATTACAGAACTACAGCAGTCAAAACAGTATGGCACAGGCACGAAAACCAACCAACATACAGACCAATGGAACGTGAGTGAGACTAACTGTCCCCCTCTGATGCCTCACAACCATCCAAAAACACAAGCTGAAGAAGAAACAGTATCCCTGTGAATTTTCCTGTGCAGAAGAATGGCATTAGCTCCCTATCTGTCCCCCTGCACAAAAACTAACTACAAATAAATCAAGCCTGAAATGCTGGAACTTTGAGGAGAAACCATAGGTGGTGCCCTGCAAGACAGAGTGGTAGGGAAGGACTTTCTGCATAAGATTCCATTCCCCTGGGAATTGAGGCCAGTGGCTGACAGGTGGAGCTTCATCAAAATAAAAGCTTCTGTACAGCTAATGAAACAATTGCATAAAGAAGACCACAGGTTGTGAATCTTTGCCAGCTTTACATCAAAGTATTACTATCCAGGGTATGTAAAAAACTCAAGAAACAAAGAGTCAGGAAACCAAATAACCCAGTTTTTAAAATAGCCTATAGAGCTGAACAGAGTGGTCTTGTTTTCCAAACAACAACAACAATTGTCACCATCACAAAGCACTCATTTAATCATCATTCATGTACTCCAGCTGTGCTATTTACTTTTCTGCTGTTGTGGTGAAATGTCATGGCCAAAAACAACTTAGGAAGAAAAAGCGTATTGTGGCTCACTGTTTCGAGGAGATACAAGTCCACCCTGGCAGCAGAGGCAGAGAGGGCATGTTGGCAGGAGTGAGAACCCAGCTGGTCACATTTTCATCCATTCACAGGAGGCAAAGGGGAAGAATAGGAAGTGGAGCAAAGCTGTGCCCATCTCAAAGTTCACCCCCAGGGATAGAACTCCAGCACCTAAAGCAGTGGTTCTCAACCTGTGGGTCACAATCTTTCCACAGGGGTCACCTAAGACCATCAGAAAACAAGGACATTTACATTAAGACCCACAACAGCAGCAAAATCACACTTAGGAAGTCACAACAAAAATAATCTGTGGTTGGGGGTTTCCACACCATGAGGAACTATATTAAAGAGTCACACCATAAGGAAGTTGAGAGCCACTATCCTAAAGACTCTGTGACCTTCCCATATAGCACCAACAACTGGGGGCAAAGTATTCAAATACCTGAGCTATCAGGGAGCATTTCCCACTCAAACCACCATAGCAGCTCAAAGAATTAGTTCCCAGGTTATGAAGGGGATTTTACAGTAGAAAAGGTACTGTGGATAACCACTGCCTAGAAGCCAGAGTTCATTGTATATGTTTGCACAAGCTCGTGTTCATGTGTGTAAGGATCCATGGTGACTTGTGTCCACTAGTCATTCTACATTTGTTTTTCTTTGGAGACAGAGTCTCTCATGGAACTTGGAACTTGCTGACTCAGCTAAACTAGCAGGCCGGGAAGCTCTGGTATGGTCCCATTTCTCATGTCCCAGCTCTGGAATTTCTGGGGCATATGGTCATGTCTGGATTTCTTACATAGATTATGGGGATACGAACTCAGGTTCTCATGCTTGTAAAGCAAACACTTTACCAATACAACCAATTCTTTAGTTCATAGAGTTCACTTTTTTTAATTTGTATGAGTGTTTTACCTGCATACACACACACACATACACACACACACACACACACACACACATATACATATATATATATATTATAAACATAAACATATACATCATACATATACATCATACATATACATATACATTATACATATACATCATATATATACATATACATCATACATATACATATACATCATACATACCACATGCATGCCTGATGCGCGAAGAGAAGAGAAGAGAAGAGAAGAGAAGAGAAGAGAAGGCATCAGATCTCTTAGAACTGGAATATCAGGTTATTGTGAGCTCCCTTGTGGACATGGAGAACCAAACCTGGGATCTATGCAAAAGCAACAAGCACTCTTAGCCACTGAGCCATCTCTCCAGCCCCTACAACTTTTCCCTGAGACATGCCGTAGTACCTGTGAATGTCACTTTATTTGGAAGTAGTGCTTTAACAGATATATTTGAGCTAATGGGAACTCAATAGATGACTGCCTGGATTTTAGTCTTTAAGTCTAAATAGCGATGTGCTTAAAAAAGGTGACATGGATACAAGGACACAGAGGAGATGATGACGGTGGCAGAGATTGCAGTGAATCTATGAGTGTGCTAAAGCCTGCCTGCTGCCACCAGAAGCCAGCAAGCATTGGACAGAATGTCACCAGCACCTCTAGAAAGAAGCCACCCATAGGGCATATCTTGATTTCAGATCTCCAGCCTGCAGAACTGAATAAATAAGGTCCTTCCCGTTGGCTGTATCCACTCAGTTTATGCTACTTAGGGCATCCATAAGAATGAATATAGATTTTCCAGTTCAGAAATGAAACTGGAAGAATGGTTTGATTAGCATCGGCTCTGACCATCCTGAGGTTTGGGGAGAGTTTGGTGTGGGGGGTGGGGATTAATTTATATTAAAGTGACTTATCTGAAGCCTTTTGGGGAGGTTAAAGTAAGGAATGGTACTCAAATCGCAATTCCTGTTTTAAAATCTGAGATCATGTGCATCCTGGGTGGTAGTGGTGTGGCTGCAGACACCTATTTATATGAGTCAAGGCACTTGGGAAAGAACTGTTCAGACATCCATCCAAATTCTGAGCATGTGGGCCCTGGCATTATGGGGCTGCCTCTCTGTTTTCTCTGACGTCTCCCTCCCCCCTGCTCCCCATTACTGACCGTAATTCAAAGGCATGGCTTTCTTTCATTTCTCCATTTGTCTCCTCCCAGGAACAACCTAGATTTACAGCTCGCCTTATGTGTGTGCAAGTGCATGCCTGTGTGTGTGTGTTTGTGTGTGTGTGTGTGTGTGTGTGTGTGTGTGCATGAGTACGCGAGCACCTGTACGTGAAGGGGTGGATGTGTCTGTACATACCCATGGACAGGCCAGAGGAGGCCATCAGGCAGTCTGTCCCATCGCTCTCTGCTTTATTCTGTTGAGGCGACATCTGTCACTGAACCTGAAGGTAGGCTAGCGAGCAGCAAGCCCCAGGGTTCTCCCTGTTTCCAAAGCACTGGGGCTACCAGTGTTCAAAGCCACATCTAGCTTCTTCAAATCGATGCTGAGATTCCCCGCATGTACACAGTAAGTAAGCAATTTTACCAGATGAGCCATCTCTCCAGCCCTATCTACGTCCTGTGGTTCACTCTTAAATTCTAACAAAATAGTCTTAGAACTTCAAAAGCAAAATTATTCAGGACTAGCTTGATGGCTCAACCAGCAAAGGCATTTGCCAACTAAGTTTACTCCTCAGGACCTACATAACAGAGAAAACCAACTCCCAGGAACACACACACACACACACACACACAGTAAAATGTAATATTTTATGTCAAAATAAAAGCAAAATGAATCTAAAAGGAAAATCTGCAATTTGGCAGGACAGTTAGAACTTGCATTTACACTGTGATTAAACTCTATAAAAATTTCATCTTGTTGAGACCTAGAGAACAAAGAAAGCAAACAAAGAAAGCTTACTTCAGCAAGATTGTTTTATCTTTCAAATGTGTTCTAAAATATGATGCTTACAGCTCAAGAATGAATCTTGAACTCAAGTTGATGGACAGCTAGGGACAAATAAGCCACTGCAGTCATCTGTAGCTGTGAATTTGTCAAACCGCTTCGGCTCCCAGTGGGTCTCACATGCCGCTCGAGCCCAAGAGCTCCCTGGATTCGCAAGTGAAAGACATGCACATACCAGCCAATGTTGGTATGCCTTGACCAGCTCAATGGTTGGTCGCTTCTAAACCTCCCCGCGGCTAGGACAGATTCCCCTCCAATAATCCTGACTTAACACCTTCTAAATCTATATTTTATCTTTGCTGCCCTGTTACCTTCTGGGCAGCTCCCACACAGGGCTGCATTCCATTTCCACCTACATTGTAGGTTGCTTTCTCTCCTACAGCTCTTAAATTTGATCTCTTTCCCCCTGAATCATGGAGATTCTCCTTTTCCTCTCTTGGCCCCTTGCCTGTGCAATCTAAAAGTCCTGCCTCTTTCTCCCTGCCCAGCCATTGGCTGTACAGCAATTCTTTATTACCATTTGAAGCCAGCTGGGGGCAGGGCTTTTGGGAGCTGAATTAAGACAGAGCATCAGAACCAGTTCCTAACAGTCATCCATCCATTTGCCTATTCATTTAGGCTGCACATACACACACACACACACACACACACACACACACACAAACCAGAAAAAAAAAGGAACCACATGTACTCTAGGCTATCCCGAAATACAACACATAGCCCAGGATGACCCTGAACTTCTGATCGGCTTGCTTCCACCTCTACAGTTCAGGGGCTATAGTGTGCAGCACCATAGCCAGTTTACTTGGTTCTGGAGGTCAAACTCAGGGCTTTGTTCACACTAGGTGAGTGTTGTGATCATAAAAAGATAAAGAGACTATTAAGATATGTTCTATGGTGGCATGGGGGGAGGGGGTGCCTCAGTGGGCCCATGCTGAGGCATCCCTTCCCCCTGAGGGACTGACAGTATAGCATAGAATAGAGTTTATTTAGGGCATGGGGTGGGGAGTTAAGGGAGTAGTCGAGGCAGAGAAAGGCAGAGAGAAGAAGAGAGTAGAGAAGTGGAGGCTGCCATGACCACATGGAGACAGGGACGAGGGGAGGGGAAGAACCCAAGAGGGCAAGAGAGGCAAGAGTAAGAAGATAAGAGAATAAGGAAGTAAGAGAGAAAGGAGGGGCAAGCAGCCCCTTTTATAGTGGGCCAGACCTACCTGGTTGTTGCCAGGTAATTATGAGGAGGGGCACACCTGGCTGTTCCAGGTAGCTGTGGGGTGGAGCTTAGACAGAATGCTAACAGTGAGCACTCTTACTGGGTCATCTCCACAACCTGATTATTCATTCATCTAACAAGTGAATGCTGAGTCTTCACTACTCAAAACATCTCCTAGGGCTGGGGTAGGCAACCATCCAGCCCGACTGGAGTTACAGTCTAGAGATAGGAAAAGGAAAGGGAGATATAACCAAGTTATAAACGATATGCGGTTATAACTTATGCTGAGGTCTATGAGGAAATGCAAGTTCTGACCATGGCTATAGGGAACTCAGGCTATAGGAATTCCTCTCTGTGGCTGACAGATAATAACTATTGCCAATTTGGTTGGATTAAGGAATGCCTAGGGTGTTAGTAAGAAACAACTCCAAAGTGCCTGTGAAAATGTTTCCAGAGAGAATAACGGAGGACTGCCCGGGATGGAACAGCACTGTACCATGGGCAAGGGTCCCAGGCTGAATAAACAGGAGAACACCAGCCAAGCACCAGTTTTCAGTTTGGTCTGTTGCCAAATGGGTCTACCATGACCACTGTGCTGCCATAATGAACCGTATCCCCTCAAACCGCAAGCCAAAGTAAACCCTTCCTTCTAAAGCTGGTTTTCTCAAGCAAGCATCTTGTCACAGCAAATGAGAAAAGTTAACTAGCATAAGTTTCTGAATATGGGACGTCTAGGGACCCAAAAGAAGGCTTGATGGTTAAGAGCATTGGCTGCTCTCGCAAGAGGACCTGGATTTAATTCCCAGCATCTGTACAGCAGTTCAAAACTGTAAATCCAGGCCCAGGGGATCTGAGGCTCTTTTCTGGGCCCTGTAGTGGCCAGATATACATTCAAGCAAAACTGCCATACACATGGAATTAATTAATTAATTAATTAAAATTAAATAAATATGTAAGGTCTAGAGATAAAAAGGAACCAGCAAAGAGATAGAAGGTATGTAAGGAAGGGGTGCTATAGGCAGAAAAAAAACCTAGCATAGGAGATAGAGCCATGTGTCCAATGACCTGAAAGCAACTACGGCTTTTCAAACCCAGCATGAGTGTGAAAATATGTATATATATACAAAATATCTCTGAAGATGGAAGCCAGGATCAGATCTCCCAAGCCCTTCAAGGCCAAGATAAGGTCTGGATTCTATCAAATGTGTCGTGAGAAGCTGCTGACATGTTTTTTAGCAATCTCTACTTAAAGCAAAGATTAAAAAGATACTCTGGGGGCTACATAGAGAACAGACTGGAAAGGGGCAGTAACCAACCACAGGGAGGCCCCTGGGGAGCTCCTGCCACGATCCAGACCGAGGTGGGAGTGAGGGTGACGCAGATGGAGCTAAGCACACGGATGGAGAAGCATCCTCACTAAGAGGCAACGAGGGGTGCTTTACTTCTATCCATGTGCAACAGTCAGGTGGTTCTCTGGGAGAAATCTCCTCATACAGCAGTGCAAGCGACTCTCCCCTTGAAATGCTTAAACCCAAATAGTCAGAAGGGAAAGCAACATTTACATGTCAACAGTTGGGATGTGAACTGGATTCATTCTGAAATGTCATAGATTGCCTTCATATACAGCGATTACTGACCCATTTCACAGACCCAGGATTAACACCTACCCAAGTGGCCAAGGCAGATTTAACCAGTGCTTACAGAACCACTAACACTCCCCCATCCTGTACATTCTAAGAAGGAACACAGACGCAAGGGTGTAGAAACCAGACCATGGCAGGGACAGTAGCAGAAATGGGGTGCTGATTCCAGGAACAAGAATGCTCAAGGGAAACTCAGCTCACCCCTGACTCTCTGAAAATTCTGACAAAGGACAGCCTGCCCTGCAACTGCCAAGAAACAACCTCTGACTCAACAAAGCAAGAAAGAGCCTTCAAACCATCATGGCTGCCCAGAGGGCGAGCTCCTTCCTGCGTATAGAAGTCTTTAAGCAGATGGAGGAATACATCAGATTCCTGAATCAGCTATGGGCTGGTAATCCCTAAGGACCTATTAATCTTCATTTCAGAAAGCTGTTCATGAGTGTGATCATGGGTGAACACAGGTTGGAAAAAAGATTTATTCCTAAGAAACACTCTGTAGCCCTTTGAAAGACTATCCAAGGCCAAATTCTTTCTTTCTCCTCCCAAGCAGTGTACCTACCAGCTGACGCTGTGGATCTCATCGTAAACAAAGTTTATGCCAAAGCACTTGGCACTAGCTGGATCTCTCCATCATTCTTTTCGACCCGTTTCACTGCCAAGTGACATCAGGCCTCTTGTTGGCACCTAAATAGCTGCCTCGCTAACCTTGCCGTGTGAGACACCACATCAAAACCTTGTCATGTTACAATGCTTTCCCCCAAACAATGCTAAGTCAGGCCATGCTCCTACCGAATGTGTAAGGCATCATTAAATATCATGACAGGATGTGAGCAAAAACGTCCCGGAGGGGGAGGCCCGGGGTGGAGGGTGGGGGGCAGCTCCCGGATCAAAGAAGTGCAGCATCGTTGAAAAGCAGCTCTTTAACAGGCTGGCAGAGCAGGAAGTACCCTTTGTGAAGCTACAGCCCTAATGACTTCTCCCTGCTTTGCTCATAAAGGCTGCCTAATTATGTCGCATACATCTGCACCCCACATTTAGGGCCCCTCAGTGTCTGGGTCCCCTACTGCCAACTTTACAGCCTTTGAGGTCATAAAAGCCAAGGGAATCTGCTGCTGGGTTGCTGACTGGGTCACTGAGTTGCTACAATTGGACACACCATTTCTCCTTAGAGAGAGTGAAACTAGGGAATGGAAGCCAAAAATCTTCCTCAGCTGCATCCCTGTTGGTTTCATCTTCTATCAGTCCTATGGGGAAATCACACTGAGACTGAAGATTAAAAGGGACATCACATTTCCATAGAGCTAAAGAGACCCAAACTGTATCTCAGTAGTGGGCAGCCCGTAATTCAATTTTTCAGCTCAAGCAGCAAGGCTGGGACTAATTGGATTCCTGGTTTGTCCCACCATCATCCCTGGTGGCAACCAGGACAGCCAAAGTAACCACCCCATGTCCTAAAGGCCTCCCTTGTCTAAGCCCTGCAAACCACTACTCTCTGCTGCACTCATTTTAATAATCCAGGATGTCTTTACTCTGTGGTCTATTTTTATATGAGTCTATCTCTTCCCAACTTCCCCCAATGTCACTTACAAGGTTTATCAGTCTTTTCTTTGTTGCTCTAACAAAATGCCTGAAGGAACATATTTAAAGGAAGCATTCCTCTTCACTCACAGGGAGAGGTCTCAGGCCACAGTTGATGGCACTGCCAGTTTGGACCTGTGGAAGAACCTCATGCGTGCTGGAGTGCATGACAGAGAAGACCTTCACCTCACAATGGAAAAGCCCGGAATGGGAGATGCAGCAGACGGGGATCCCGGCATCCCTTCCAAAGGTACACTCCCAGTGGCATAACATTTTCTACTAGGCATCACAACCTAAAATTCCTGCTACTTTCCAATAATACAACAGGCTAAGAATCCAGCCTTTGAGGAGCATTCGGGATCTAAACTACAGCATACAGATTTTATTTGTTTTAGTTTGTTTGATTATATATATGGGTGGATGGGTGGATGGATAGATAATTGGATAGATAGCTAGATGAGTAAATTGATAGGTAGATAGATGATACATACATAGATAGATAGATAGATAGATAGATAAATAGATAGATACATAGATAGATAGATACATAGATACATAGATGATAGATTTGTGGATGGGTGAACAAGGATATGTACGGATGGATTAAAAATGTACACTTTAATACTCCAAATCACTGAATAGCATTTTAAGATATCAATTCACTTCAAGTAGCTTACATGCTGCCTTGTTCACATCTGCCATGTCTGAGCTCAGAAAGAGCCCTCACCTTGGGTTAATGTCAATTACAGGAAACCTTCCTTCAAAATGCTGTGACAAGTGCACATGCCACAGCAACTCATGAATATTCCACTGTGATAAGTCTGAACTCTGGCCTTTGGAAACGACACATGAAAAAAATCTCACCTCGTAGAAATGTTTTAGCTCACATAATCTATGTCTCCCAGGCCACCGCTGCCTTATGTAGCTACAGCCCAGTATTTGTCTCCCTGTCTTAAAGAGATGTGGTCTTTAAGAGTCCACACAGCAGGATAGACA
Source organism: Apodemus sylvaticus (assembly GCF_947179515.1). Taxonomy (NCBI): domain Eukaryota; kingdom Metazoa; phylum Chordata; class Mammalia; order Rodentia; family Muridae; genus Apodemus; species Apodemus sylvaticus. Next base: position 37,432,723 of record NC_067480.1, read on the forward strand.
TTGCTCCTTCAAAATGAGACCATTCTGGATTTAAAGCTTGATTCTGCCTCACTGTAGTTGTGGCACTTTGGCTGGAAAATATAACAACTCTTCTCAGTCCCCTCTGCAAATTAACCTTTCTCACCTCCACTGCCACAGAGACCAGAGGAAATAGTCTGACAGGGGAGTGGAAGGGGAAAATGCATACAATGAACTGATCTCTGAACAGCCAGTTATGTGATTCCTATTCTGTCATGATCCAACTTGTTCTTCAAGAGCTGTGATGACTAAAATGGTTTACCTACAGAAGACACACCTTTTGTGTATCTGAATACTTGGTCTACAGTTGGTGAAACTGAATAGTTGGGAAAGTTATGGAACTCTTAGAAAGTCCAATTTTTACTGGAGGAAGTACATCAATGTGAGCGGGCTTTAAAGGTTTATAGTCTCACCCCTACTTCCTGTTCCCCCTCACACACACACACACACACACCCAACCCCTGCTTCCAGCGTGTAGATGAAGATATGACCAGCCATTTTCCTGTTCCTGTGGTCGTGCTTTCTTCACCAGCTGTCTGTCTTTGAGGCCCTAATGGATGTAATCCCACTGGAACCGTAAGCCCAAATAAACCTTGCTTCCTTAACTTGCTTTTTATCAGGACATTTTTTCACAGCAACAGAATAGTAACTAATACATACCTCATACTGAAAGACACAAATGCACAAAAGTATTTGCATAAATGCAGCTATCCAGTGAAGCATAAGGCTGTTGAGACAATGTTTAATGTTTCTAGACACAGGGTGCCATGAAGATTTGATTACTAATCCAAAATCGTTCTGACCTGGAGCACCTTCATCAAGAAAATGAAGAAGTCGTGAAATCTGCCACTCGATACCACTAAGGGACCGTGGGTAAACCATACTGTGTTTCTTCTAGACACCAAGGCAACCGCTTCATTCCATGGGAAATGTGAGGGAGAAGAGTCCCACATTGAAGTCCCTCTGCTTGCTTTGTTTCTACCTCAGTGTTGTTATCTGTGACAAGAGATCTCAGACACCTCACTAGATGGCTACAAAGCTCAGAGCTGACTCAATGGCCCCTGGTTCTGGAAAGACTCAGTGAAGCAGTATTCGGCAAAACCAGAACGGGGAAGTAGGAAGGGGTGGGTGGGAGGACAGGGGAAGAGAAGGGGGCTTACGGGACTTTCGGGGAGTGGGGGGCTAGAAAAGGGGAAATCATTTGAAATGTAAATAAATTATATCGAATAAAAAAATTTAAAAAAAAAAAAGAAAAGAAATGATCACACAAGCACTAAATACAAAAAGAAAAAAAAAAAGCTGACTCAAAGAATATTTGTCACTTTGTCACTGGTCCCAGGCAGTTGAAGCCATGATTGCCAGCATTATATATAATTATAAAACTTAAGGTTGCTTCAGGATTTGGAAATGATTTAAAACTCTAGCTTCCCTGGGTTCTGAGTGGGTTGGCCAAGCGGGAACTGCAACAATGAAGACACCAGAGCATAAATATTTGATTCCTGATTCCCTGGTGTTCAAAGCTGCTCTTGAGCAGGGGCCTGGTAAGGGGTTTCCTTGCTGTGTTTTTGATGGGTTTCTGTTGTCAGACCATCACAAAGTCTCACCACTATGTGGTCCATTTGGGAACAATGAATGAATTCCAAGGGTCAGAACCTGATCCAAGCAGAACATTTTTAATTTCTCCTTTGAAGCCAGCATTGGATTGCTGGCATTGGAACTAAAGGCTGTCTCAGTCTGCACAGTGGTTTATCTAGAGATGCTAATTCGCCATGCAGGTGCTCAGACTCCTACTTGGGGTGCATCCTCAGATGCCCCAGGGAGTCATCTGACTGCTGACATTGTCCCTCTGCAGCTCCGTCCAATATCAGCCATGGGGGGGGGGGGGGGATGGGGAGCCTCAGGTCACAGCTCAATGGAAGCCTGATCAAATTCGGGGTTCAGCTATTCCACGATCACCAAGTCATTATGAAACACTGAACATTCGATCTAAATCTTCTTCCCATGTAAAAAAAAATTCTTTCCCAGTCATTCTGATAACCCAACAGTCAACCTGTCAACTGTCAATGATTCATTCTTCTGTAACCAAGATGGTTCTCTACCATGGAGCACCTCTGAATGGAGAATACTTTTCATGATTAGATGAAAGATGCCCCCAAACCAGGCATGGTGACAAGAATCCCATTGCTCAAGAAGTTGAGATAGGAGGATCTTGAGTTCAAGGCCAGCCTAGACCCTATGGAAAAATCTTATCTGGAGGAGGAGGAAGAAGAGGAGGAGGAGGGAGCAGAGGGGGAAGAGGAGGTAGAAAAGGAAGGAAGGAAAAAAGGAAGGACTAACAAAAGAAAGGAAAAGCTACTATCTCATTTTTATTTACCAGACTCAATTGGAATACTAACAATATAGTAATTTAATATTGTAATAGATCAAATGATATTATTTTCTACAAAGTCTCAAATCTCATTTTGAGTATGAAAACCCAGGTTACAAAATACACAGGGCTCACATTCTTTCATTCCCATTCCCTGTTACAAACATATCCACCAGCCCCCCGCTCCCAGCCCCTCTACTCCCCTCCTCCATTCTTCCTTCCTTTATCTTTCATAAAAATACCGCTAAGCAGGCCCAAATGTGAAAGGAGCCTCAAGGAAGACAGGCCAACGTGGGTGTCAGGATCACACTCCGGGAACAGGAATCCTAAGCTCTTTTTTTTTTTTGATATGAATATATCTTTTATTTGCCTGAAGTAATTGTTGTCTCCAATACCTTCATTGACTAACCTAGACGTAGTCCTGGAAGCTTCCAACCTCCGTACAATCTAAATTGGTCCTAGAATGTTTTCAGTCTCTGAGATTTGCTATAGAATAAGCTCAACCCTTCCTAGTTCTCCCTGAACTCTGGTTCGCTACCTAAAAGGGAATGTGGTTAAGATGAGTCAGGTCTCCGCAGTAACAACAGGAGTTACAACTACAGAAAGGGGGGGGAACCAGAGACTACCCCATAATGTTGGATTAGAATTGGAAGTACCCACTTAAATGAACCTATTTTCAATGCCCAGAAATAGGTTATCTTTCTAGTATATAAAACCAATGTATAATGTATAATATTCAAGTAGTTCCTGCTCATTCCTTTGTTAGCATAAACAGGGTTTGCTTGGTCCAGGCTAGTTTCAGACTCCTTACTACATAGTTGAGACTAGCCTTAGACTCCTGATTGTTCAAGTTCTTGGATTAGAGGCATGTACTATCTATCACACTCAGCTCTCAACGCCACTCTTCAGCCCTCATCAATGAATAGAACAATGAGCACATCTGTCACTCAAAGTTTCTGTATATAATTCCCATCACAATAACAGGACTAGCTGGAGGAATGGGGGGTTGCAAAGCTGAGACAGAGGAAAGAAATGTGTCTGGAGCAGTAGAAATGTGTCTGGAGTACCGCCAGAGAACAAGAGAGCACTCAAAGAATGCATGACAAAGGACGTTGATTCTAACACAGACAAAAGTCTGAGGTACAAGACAAGCCCCCTCCCACCGCTATACATGACTAATCATTATGCATTAGATACAGATTGAAAGACAACTGACAAAGTAACTGACCTATATCAACATTAAAGAAAACTAGTTTCAGAATGGAAATACTTAAAGAGACATGATAGTAGATACTAGGTGTGACCCTGAATGGGACCCACTACTATAAAGGTGGGATACTGGGTCCCATGGCAGAGGTACATGGCAATACTTTGTAGTTTCTTTACAGATTTCTCCAAGTTTAAAGTAATTTTAAAATAAAATATTTCACATTGAGAGAAATCCAGTGCTTTCCAAAGTCTCCCCTCTCTAATCGTGGCTAGAAATCCTATCAATGTGACATCTTCCCACTTCTACCCTGTTGCTCTCTGAGAGGAGTTTTTTAAGGACAAGTGTCCCAGGGAGAGCTGACACTCAAACCAATGTTTGTTCTCGATAAGGTTTCCCAAATAACCCTTAGTATATTAAACTCAGGAGATATTTGTGAATAGATACTACAGAAAGGGCAGTCTTGTGGTTAGGGGACTTTGGAAAACTGACAGATACAGTTTCTTCATTACAGATTTCCCAGTAGCCTCTACGAAGTTGATGTGTGCTTTACATTGACCTCAGGGAAGTTGACCTCATTTGGAGTTGTTTGATCCTCTTGGGACAAGGCTCCAAAACAACACATTTTGGGAAATCCTGATTGACATTTTCCAATCAGCTGGCAAGACAGGAGTAAAAATTTATAGTCTGAGGTTGAAATAGCTTTGATTCAAACTCTGACTTCTCTACCTGGCAAGTTAATTAAACAAACTCTCTGTATCTCAGCTTCCTTATCTGGGCAACTTAAATAAAAGTTCTTGACTGGTTACTGTAGGGATAATTAGATATGGTGAAGACAAAAAAACGATGGTATAGTTATTGGCGTGTGTAAGGATTCAATGTATGGATCAGAAAGAGCGATTGTTACAGCTGTAGTCTCTACTGTGAGGTCTGTGTGTTAAACCCAAGTGTAAACGAGTGGATAGCAGAGAATGCACCACGGTTGGACAAGAAGGGGCAGCAAGAGCTAAGAAGGCAGGATTAGGCCATTTTCTCTTGCTGTAACTAAATATCTGCACCTGGATACTTTATAAAGACAGGAAGATTTCCTCCATTTTAAAAGAGGAACATTCAAGATCAGATGGCACCATCAGAAATGTCTCTGGTAAATGTGTCAAAGCACACGGTTTTAGACCTGGTAGTAAAGAAATCACACTGTGTGACAGAAAGCCAGACACCAGAGCCGGACTAGTCTCTAAAACAATCTTTTCTCTCTCTCAAGAACTACCTTACCCTGCAAGAGCAGCATTCAATCTTTAGGCTAGTGCCACTAGGACCTAAATACCTAATATTACGTGCTACCTCTTCAAAGTTCCATAACTTCTCAGTGCTACTGCTTTGATGACCAAACCTCCAGCACTGAGACAGTGAGACACAAACAGCATCCAAGCTGAGTTAAGGCTGAATGTGCTCAATCCAAATTCCTCCAACACTCCAACTTTGACGGTACTATCCAATGCCGGTGCACACTGCTGTTCATCTGTCAGGATCTAGACTTACCTGGGTCGGTGAGAAAGTTTCTAGGTCAGGTTAATTAAGATGGGAAGAGTTATCCACCATCCTGTGGGCTGGAGTTCCAGGCTGAATAAAAATGGGGAAAGTGAGCAGAGTGCCAGCTTCCATCTCTCTCTGCTCATGCAATGTGACCCCCGCCCCCCACTTCTTTCCCCATTGTCATAGTTAGAGTTTTGCTGCCATGAACAGACACCATGACCAAGGCAACTCTTATAAAAACATTGTTTAATTGGGGCTGGCTTACAGGTTCAGAGGTTCAGTCCATTATCATCAAGGCAACATCCAGATAGGCATAGCACTGGAGGAGCTGAGAGTTCTACATCTTGTTCCAAAGGCAAAGATTTTCCAAGACTGGCTTTCAGGAAGCTAGGACGAGAGTCTTAACACCCACCCCCAAGGTGACACAATTCCTTCAACAAGGCCACACTTTCTAATGGTGCCAGTCCCACAAGGCCACACCTCTTAATAGTGCCTCTCCCTGGGTCAAGCATATTCAAACCACCACACCCATCATGGTGGACGGTATCCCCAAACTGTGGGCTAAACAAAATCTTTCCTTTCTTAAGTTGTTAGCCTCTGATGCTTTGTCACACCATGGAGAAAAGTAACAAGTAGGTACATAGAATCTTTCCAAAGCTAAGGTGTGCTATAAAGACCTAGCTTAGACTAGATTGCCCTGTCCTTTACCCAGAGCACCCAATGCTCCCCAGTAGGGAGGAGAATGGGGTACAGGAAATCATTTTCCCCTTTGCAAACAGTTCTTGCCACTTGTCTCTCTGTAAACATGGTCAGCTGGCCCACAGTGTGAGCATCCCCTACCCCCCCCCAACACCCCCACCCCCGCCCCGTCTGCCTCTGGCCTCATGGATATTCTCTCCATCGCTGCAAGGAAGAAAGAGGAGGGGGAAAGTGAAGAGAGTATGGCTGCCTGCCAAATAGGGTGACCCAGGCCGAGCCCCCCATGCCCCAGAGTCACCATGGAGAAGCTGACCCCAGGGGGCTGTCAGCTCACCACAGACAGGCTTCACCAGCGCTTCAGAAAATGAAAAGCTTTATTAAACTTTCAAGTCCAGAACAGATGTGCCCAGACATAAATATTCAAAAGAGCCCATCTGTTAGGTAAATCGTCTTTCGATGTTAGGAGCGGAAGGACTGTACGTTCCTGAGACCCCCATCGCTGCTCCATCCCAGGAGTGCTGGAAATCCTACAAGCAGATGCTCCTGGCATCTGAAAGGAAAGAAAAGTTGAAGAAGAAGAAACTCTATGCCACACCCCAGCCATGAGGAATTTCGCTGGCATGCCAGTCAGGGTCAGGGGATCCCAGAGAGGGATGTCAACAGTAGGACCCCAAAGAGGTGGAGGAGACGGGGAGAAGGATATGGAGAAGACAGGTAAACGTGTTTCCCAAATACCTCAAGCAGATTTGGTGGGACACGCTGAGGATGCTCCTCCAACAGTAGCAGTCTGCTTAGCTCTCCCTCCCCAATCGCCTACTGCCTTTGTCAAGGCTTCTAACCACACTGAGTGAGAGTTGTCTCATCTCTATAGTCATCCCTAGGAACTCGCTTTAAGCTGTTGTTTCCACAAGCACTGGTAATAGAAATGGTAGTAATTATAGGCCTATACAGTGTCACCTAACTATGTACCAGCTATTGTGCTTTATAAAAAGAGAGTGAGAGAAAGAGAGAATATGTTTGGTGAAGGTGCAGTAAGGTTTGGGGAAAGAAGGTGCCTCATGGGCCATGCTGAGTATCCCTTACCCATGAGGGACCAGCCACATGGTAGTATAGAATAGTTAATTCAGGGCATGGGGTGGGGAGTTGAGAGCATAGTAGGGGGGGGGAGTAGAGGCTGGCCATGAGCGTGTGGAGAGAGACGGGGAGGGGAATGGGGAGAGAGGGGAAAGGGGCAAGAGGACAGAGCAAGAGCAAGAAGGTGTGGGTGGGGCCAAGCATCCCCTTTTATAGTGAGTCAGGCACACCCAGCCATTGCCAGGTACCTGTGGGGTGGCACCTAGACAAAATGCTAACACCGGGTACTGGATCCTTTCATTGTTCCAGAAGTCTTAGGGAAAGGTTACTCTGATTCTCATTTACAAATAGAAAAACTAAGGCATACATGGGTTGATTTACAATTTTTACAAGAGGTTCAGGCTGTCAACTGGAGGCCAGGACTAAAACCCAGGAAGCACTCCTCAAGCTATGTATAGTGTCACAGGGTGAAAACAGTCTAAACCCAAGAGGCAAGGTGCTTCCTGGCAGGATGGGACTCCCATCCTAAGATAGAGAGATGAGAGACACACAAGAAGTAGTAACCGAGTCTCAGCCCAGGCAGGGTATAAAGGACCCTTTCTCTGCGGTTGCATCTAATGCCTGAGACTTGTTTCTATTCTCTGTTGCATAAATTTTTCCCGTTCCAAAGTTTCTGAAGTTGAACATGCATTGTGTATAACTTAACATTATGAAGTTCCCACACACACTACCACAATTGACTTTATCTCTTATGGTCTGTCTATATTATGATCAAGGGAATGTGGTGCAGTCTTACAGGTCTAGGCTGAACTATGCACTCCGTGAGAAGAAGCTAATTCAGTCTGTGTCCTAAACAGCTCAAGTCTTTTATGTTTGTTGATTAACCCAAGTAAGGGTCTTCAAAGACAAGGCTCTTTCACATTCCTTTGAGAAATATTTATTGAGCACTTCTTATGTGACAGCCATTGCAAGCAAACTAGGTCTATAATGTCCAAACAAATCTCTAGGGTTGCTGCTCTCGCATCTTTGCTTTGTCCTGATAGAGACCTGACGTGAAGAGGCAAGAACAGACCTGTGCCCTCAAGCTGGCGATTTCCGCCGGTTGTATCAGGCCAGAGCTAAGATGAAAAGTTAGAAGGTTGCAGAAGATGAGGGTAGTTAAATGGGAGTTTGCCAAGGACTTGAAACACATGCTGAGGAGTTTAGATTAAAGGTGGGAGGCAAATGGGAACTCCTGCCGATTTCCGAATGGACGAATGGCAAAATCAAAATAGCACTCCGAGAAAATTAGCCTAGCTGTCGGGTTCGGAGTGTACGACGAGAGGTGAGGCCGCAGGTGGAAATGCCCGCCAGGAAGAAGGCTGCCGTGGAAGTCAGTGTGAGGGGTGATCAGAGCTTAGACTCCATGGGAGTCCTGGCTGTGTGGCTCAAGGTCAGATTGCAGAGACAGAATTGCCAGCCCATTCCGAGAGGGGCAGACCAAGAGAGGAAGTAATCAGAAGTGACCTTGGGTCTACAGGGAAGCCAGGAGGACCCTGAACAAAGAAGCAGGCAAGATGAGTAAGATGCTAGGCAGGTGCCCTTGGGAGATCCAAAGAGATGATGTAAGGCCAGAGCTAAGAAAGAAGTGATAACAGCCTTCACTGAGTCATGTGAGGAGCTCTCTGCCTTCAGAGCCTGTAAGAGTAGCTCTGGGTCTCCTTATGACTCCAAGAAGAAGCACAATTTGTTCTGAGTCGAGAGCTAGGCAGAAGACCCAGCCAGGCCACAACTAATAGGCATGTTGAGTCACTGCAGAAACAAGATAACTAATATAATCTCTCTCTTTCTCTCCCCTCCCCCTCCCCCTCTCTCCCCCTCTTCTTCCCCCTCCCCTCTTTCCCCTTCCCCCTCTCCCTCCCCCTCTCCCTCCCCCTCTCTGTCTCTATCTCCCTCTCCCTCTCCCTCTCTCTCTCTCCTGTGTGTGTGTGTACAAATATGTATATTGATGTCTCTGTATCAATACATATACAAAATGTATATGTATCATTGGTATCTGTATGTATGTGTGCAGGTGCCCCTGGAAACAAGAAGAGGGCATCAGATCTGTCCCTGGAATTATGGGAATTATGTGTGGTTGTGAGCTGGGAACTGAACTTAAGTCCTCTTGAAGAAGAGCAAATGCTTTTAACTGCTGAGCCACTTTTCTAAAACAAGTAATCCAGCTTCCTTAAAACAAAACAAAAGGTGAAAGTCTGGGGTCAGAGCCCAGAGCCCAGGATCTGAATCTTCATGAAGTCTTTTGTCCCCTTAACATCACTCTCAGAAGCTCTTGCAGAAGGTCTTCAATGCTCTCTTGAGTTTCTGGTCATACTCTATTGCACTTGTGGGGAAGGCATTAGGTGATTGTCTTAGTTGCTTTTGTGTTTCTGTAACAGATTCCCAAAGCCTGCTTACTTTTTATTTTAACAATTGAAATTTATTTCTAGTGGTTCTGGGGGCTTGGAAAGTCCAACTTCAAGGTGTGGGCATCTGCTAAGGGAATTTTTACTGAATCCTGTGTTGGAAGGTAAAGGAACAGGAGCAAGAGAGGATTGGGGGCCAAACTCATAACCGCTCTCAAGGTAACAGACACACGTCTCTGATAACAAAATGAATACATGAGGTAAAAATCCCACATAACCATTAATCTGTGCTCACCAACACTATTGTAGCACCGATTAAGTTTCCAACACATGAACTTGTTGGGACACAGTCAAACCACAGCATCTGCTAATGATATTTTTTAATTTGGTGACTCTCAGGACAGTATGCATCTTCCAGATGTTAAAAAAAGAGTTATGTGAAATGAATGTATGGTCCCTATACAATGTCTGACACATAGCAGGTGTTCCATAAATAGTAGGTGCTAAAGAAGCCTTTGGCTCTGTCGGGGCAAGGTATCACTAATGCCTGCATGTGAAATGAGCCAACCTGCCCTCAAGATCCAGGGACACTTCTTCAACCCTGCTATTTAAAACAAGAACAAAGACCCACATCCCAGCTCTTCTGTCTTTGCTGTCTACAGGCACCTCTTAAGTTATTTACGGTCCAGGCTCTTGTAGGTAGACCAGACAGTGGTAGACCCTACTTGCTTCTCTCATTGGATGGTCCTGGCACATCTCTGGCTACCCTCCTGGATGAGGGTAATGGCGCATCTATTATCAGGCCCCCAGTGAGTGTCAAAAAGCAACAACAAAAGCACCTGGAACAAGCAGAGTCACTGAAGACTGCATTTCTGGGAAAATATGAACTGAGGCAGCTAGCACTGAGGAGATGGCTCAGTCGCTAAAGTGTTGGTCTCACATGTGTGAGGACCTGAGTTCCGGTTCCTATGGTTAGTTACATGGGGAGAAAAAAAAAAGAAAACTGGGTATGGTGGCATACACCTACAATCCTAGTAAGCTTGTGGGCTGTCTATCAGTGATTTCAAGGCCAATGAGAGATCTTGTCTCAAATTATAAAAAAATGAAGGTACCTAAAGATAGATGCCCAAGGTTATCCTCTGACCTCCACCCATGAGCTATGCATGCACGTGAGCACACACACCCGTGAGCATAGACACATATACACACTAAAAAGAAATGGTGCAGCTGCTATAGGAAATGGTATGATGGTGCTTTTAAAACTTTGCCTTAGACCCAATGCATGGTCCAGTGATTCTAGGAATACACCAAAGGAACTCAAAGTGAGGAGCCTGGCGCCCCATGCCCATATTAGCATGGTCTTCAGTATCCAAGAGGCAGGTCCAGGTCAAATGCCCATCAACAAACAAAAGGGTAAGTGTGACGGGCTGTGTACACATCATGCAGCGTGACCAAGCCTTTGCAATGAAAGTCTGACACATGCTAGGACACAGTGACCCTGGAAGAAAACATGCCGCCTGAAACCAGCCAGTCACATGAGAACAAAGACTATCTAATCCCACTAACTTGAGGTACCTGGAATAGTAAGACCTATGTCAACAGAAGGAGAATGACCATTGCCAGGGCCTGGAAGGAAAGGAGCTGTTATTTCCTGGGTATATTTACTGGCGATGTATGTAGCATACGCAGGCATGTCTGTGCAGGGCGTGAGTCCGTGTGTATGTGGAGCCCACAGGAGGATAGGAGTACCAACCACCACATACATACATGTCACTGGACTGGAAGCCAAGGCTGGTGACCAATAAGCACCAGGGATCCCCTTTGTCACTGAACCCCCACCACACACAGTGCTGCCATGCTTAGCTTTTTACATGGATTCTGAAGATTTGAACTCAGGTCCTTGTGCTTGTAGGACAAGGTATCTCCCCAGCCCCTAGGCCTGGTTTTAGTAATGAGGGAATTCATATTACATGGAGACAAATGTATACCTAATGATGCTTCTCTTTTCGCTTTTAAATGATGCAAAGGGCAAATCGTATACTGTGTACATTTTACCACAGTTTTAAAGATGTTTAAACCTCACACACACACACACACAATCCAAAAGAGTAAAGACACTTAAAAAACAGTCAATGTCTTGGTGGCCATCCAGCAAATAATAGGAAGAGGTGGAGAGAAAGCTGTGCTTTGGCTTATATTTCAATGTTGTGAGGCAGTTTGAGGGCCAAGGGGTCCTCTCCTACCCAAGGTCATGAGTCACGTTATGCCACTTCCTCCCCAGGCAGCAGTGACAGCCAGGATGCTCACTGCACCTTTGCCTGCCTCAGGCAGACATTGGATATTCAGAGGCTTTTCCTAGGCCTCTCCCTTTCCCACCTCCCTTTCCCACCTCACACAACCTTCCCTTAATCACATTCCTGAGAGGAAACTAATTAGTCCAGCCTCCCTCTGCTGTTCCCACAAAAAGGAGAGAGTCCTACTGTTTTATAGGGGATGTGGCTAGACCAGAGGGCACCTGTTTTGCTTTATACTGCCTTAAATTGAGGAGGCCTGTGTAGCTTCTGTCTTTACCAGACTGCAGAGCAGGGAGAGCTGAGGCCCAGAATTTGCCCCTTTGAATGGGTAGCAATGTGGATTCCGGCTTAGGGAACGTCTTTTAAGCCACCTTTGCACTAGACCTATGGGAAGAAGCAGAATGCTTCAGAACACAAGCTTGCCGTGCCTGCAGAGTGAGAGCATCAAGAGTCTAGCCAAGAAGAAATATGGAGAAAAAAAAAAAAAAAAAAAAAAAAACCCTGAAAATATTTGATTTCAGAAAGGCTCGGCAAGCCTCTAGCTGCCACAATCAGACCCTTAAAGAAAAATTTGTAAAAGCAGGATCATAGTGACAACTTCCTCCCCATGACAGCAGTGAGGATGATAACCAGTCCCCTGTCATTCTGCAAGCTAAGCCAGCGGGCCTGACTCGTGCACCTCCAGCCCCAACATAGACCCGGAACATCCACTGCTGAGGTCCTGGTCAGAGCCTTCCTTTCACACAGTCCAAACTTGTCAAGTCATTTGCACTGATGACCTGAAATTCTGGGCTATGGAGACATGATCCCATAGAAATTCTGGGCTATGGAGACATTTTCCCATACATGAGAAGCTAATGCCTTAGAGCTATCCATATCTGTTGCTACTTCAGGCCTGACAAAAGGAGAGTTTGAATGGCTAGATTTATGTTCGCCACATCTGGACAAAACTTCCCTTAGAGAAAGTGTTCTTTACCAACTGTTTTGTAGGGGAGCTCTACGAAAAGGGTACCCAGCCTTAATCAGGAAGGGGCAGAATAGAACTGAGCTCCCAGACTGTGTTGAGCTGGTTAACCTACCTTAGTCTGCATAACTCATCTACAAACACCCCTAACGGCTCTTTAAACTCCATCCACATCTGTTAGTTCTTTAAGGATAACGCTGAGAATTAACTGTGTTCCCTATTCTCCAAAGTGTCCCACCCAATGCTAAATGTGTGGTCGGGGCTCCGTGAATTCTTTCCGAATGAGGAAATCCTCACAATGGTCCCAGGAAGGATGTAAGACACAGATTAGAGTTCTGGCTTACAGAGGAGGAGCACGGAGCCCACAGAAGTTCCTCCAGACTCAGCCAGGGCTCCAGGGACTGGATAAGTTTTGAGATGGAGCCAACCTTCTTTTGCTGCCCTCTGATGGTGTTAGATCAAAGGCCACATCTTCAGGCACCATGTTAGAGTCTAGACAGAGCCTCTCACAATCTTACAACTTCATAGATCTTGCCACTCAAGCCTGTGCTCCCTCTTGGAACACATGGTCAGAAAGTACCACATCTCAAGCTCAACAGCATCCCCAAGCAGAACAGCCTTTCTCTACTCAGTATGTGAGACAAGGTAGAATTCTTCATCTCTCACATAATGTGCCCCATGCTGCCCATCTTCCCAGCACTTCCAGTCCCCCTTCAAAGGAGAAAGGACAGGTGGTCATGTGCATAGACAATGTAAAAGAAATTGGTTTATACATAGTGGTCCAGATGGCCACCACATTACACTAACTGCTCAGGCATGGACCCACCTTTCCCAGCAACGATAACATTTTCCCAAAAGTGCAGGCTAGAAAATAGACAGCCTGGTGGCTACAGATGGGTCCAGCAGAGAAGCAAAACCATGTGTCTAATTCTTAGGGAGCAAAGGCCAAGGGGGAATTCTCTATTTCATCTTTATTTATACCTCTCCACTGTGACCATCTCTTCCTCTTTACAGTCCATGGCCTCTCAGAGGAGAGATCTGAGGTTTCCCTCTTCCTGCCTGCCTGATGGCTTATCATCCTCCCCACCCCACCCCTTGGTTTGTTTTTAACACCCTCTCTGGTCTCAATAAAGCTGGGTGGAACGATTTTATCAGGAGTCACTGCCCCATGGAGGAGATCGAGGGCCACACGTGCACAGGCATGTACCACTAACATCACTGCTTGGCTTGTGTTGAAAAAAATACAGAACGCTCAGCTGACTTGGTTTTTAAATGAAAGCTGGGGAAGGTGAAGCTTTCTTTTCAGTAAACAGATCCCACCTGGAGCAACCACACGAGACGGGTAACATACGTTCGTTTTCTAATTCGACTTTCTCTTATTTATTCCATCCAGTCTGATTTATGCAGCTGTTTACATAATTCCGCAGCACATATCTGGGTGAATAATTCAAATCGTTTTTTTTAAAGTCAGGATAGAAAAATTTCATAAATTCAATTCATGTCACAAACAATAAAAAATACTGCATTTTAACAATATGTATGGATGTGTATATTAGACAGTGAATGGAAGAGGGGGGAATGGGAGAGAGGGGAGGGCAATTGAGAAACTAGGGGGAGTCAGAAGGGAAAAGAACATGAAAGGGGGCTGAGGAGATAGTGTTCCTGGGAACTTGGGAGCACTGCAGTGGAGTCACCATGATTCCTGGGAAATTAGGATTCCTTCTTGAGGTCTTAGTCTAGTTTGTGAATGCATTGAGGAACAGACTCAAAAGGAAACTTTGAGACAGTTTTATTATATCTTAAAAGAAAGACTCCAAAGCCAGCCATTAAATCTCAGCAGCTGCCCAGAAAAGGGAAACACAAAGGAGGCAGAGAGTTAGAGAGAGTTAACGCCATAGCTGAGTTAGGCCTGGAGGGCAGACAGGAGGCTGCAAGAATGCAGCAGCAAAGGCTGGGCGTGGTGACACACGCTTTTTTTTTTTCCAATTTTTATTTACATTTCAGTTGCTTTCACCTTTCCAGGTCTCTCCCTCAGAAACCCCCTCCCTATCCCATCTCCCATCCCCCTGCCTCTATGAGGGTGCTCTGGAAGGTCTGGCCAGTTGACACTGTTGCTCTCCCCATGGGGCTCCCCCCTTCAGCTCCTTCAGTCCCTTCTCCAACTCCTCCATCGGGGACCCTGTGCTCAGTCCAATGGTTGGCTGCCAGCATCCGCCTCTGTATTTGTCAGGCTCTGGAAGAGCCTCTCCTGTCAGCAAGCAGTTTTCAGCATCCACAATACTGTCAGGGTTTGGTAACTGTATATGGGATGGATCCCCAGGTGAGGCAGTCTATGGGTGGCTTTTCCTTCAGTCTCTGCTCCACACTTTGTCTCCATATTTCTTCCTGTGGGTATTTTGTTCCCCCTTCTAAGAAGCACTGAAGCATCCGCACTTTGGTCTTCCTTCTTCTTGGGCTGTGGATTGAATCTTGGGTATTCTAAACTTTTGGGCTAATATCCACTTCCCACTATCAGTGAGTGCATACTGGATACACACATTTAATGCTAGCATTTGGGAGGCAGAGGTAGGTGATAGGTCTCTTTAGGTTCAAGTCTGAGGCTACCCTGGTCTACATAGTGAGTGTTGGGGAATAGCCAGAACTACATAGAAAAAAATCCTATCTCAAATAAAATAAAATAAAAAATCAAAATAAATAAATCATTTTTAAGTCAAGATAGAAAATTTTCTGTCCTTTAAGAAGGAAAGATCACACAGTGGGGGAGGGGAGACTTAGGAGAAAGAACGAAGTCTGAAGTGTCAGGAAAAGCTTGCTTAGGACAATATATAAAGAGGAAAAAGGGAAAGTCACCTTTCTTCTGAGTAATTCAGAAAAACAGACAGGATATTTAAGTTAAACATTTAAATTAAAATATGAAAGTAATGGAAAAAGACCTACTTAACACAGAAAAAAAGTAAACACATGCTACACGAAAAGACCTGAAATCAACCTCTGACCTCCACATGCACATGCAAGCAAGCATGCAAGCGCGACACACACACAAAGAGAATAAGAAGAAAAGACAAAACTGGTGAAGACAACAAAAACCCAGTGTTATTAATCTCTGCTTCTTAAAAGCTAATACAAGAAGGCACATGTGCACATACAAACAAGAGTACATATGTGTACACACACGTGCGCGTGCATACACACACACACACAAGCAAGCATGCACACACCTTCCCACTGGGTAAAAAATTCTCCTCCCACCATCTGGTTCTCTGCATCTAACAGTAAGAACCACTGCTGATTGCTGAAGGCCTGCTACTTGCCAGGTGCTGAGTATTTATTATTTACAGCGTTGACAGCATCTCTATGAAGTAGAAATTTTACCTGTGCAGAAACTGGGCTCAAGGGTATCATGGGTTGCATTATACCAACATGAACCTGAGCAGGTTTGTTAGTAACAAAACTTCCCTTGCCCTTTGAAAAAGCCCTCTTTCAGCCCATAGCATAATCCATCTCCTAGTCAGACTTAGAGGTGAACATGTGACGTCATCCACAATGAAATTTCACTTTGAAAATTTGTTCAAGATTTTCAGAAAGAATTCTTTCTGCTGAGACTGAACAGGAAGTAACAGATGGAGGAACTAAGAGTGGGGAAGCAGAAACACTCGGCAAAGGTGAGTCTTCACAAGTCCCTTGAGTTCTTAAATACAACTGTGGTTGCATGACATGTTTGAGCAAACCAATAACTTACCTATCTATCTATCATCTATCTATCTATCTTACCTATCTATCTCTCTTATCTATCTCTATCTCTCTCCAACTTCAGCTTTCACAACACCTGGAAATGACTACTATTGCTCCTGTGTTGACAGCTGGTTCAAATCCACCATCCCCCATGAATTTACTCTCGATCTTCTAGCCTCTGCTTCCCTGGAGCATGGTGGGTCTTGCCGGGCAATCATCTGCTCCATCCCTTACTTGAGAAGTCCACATACCTGTCTGCTAGCTCCCACCACTCTCATACTGGCCAGTCCCAATTCAGCCCCTCAAAAAAGACAAAATCCTAGAGCAGAGGCTTGGTACAGTCAGACTATAGAGCTGACATGAGGGAGAATCTGGGAGACCTGAGCTTAGCATATCTGTCCTTGTTATGGAAAAGATGGGGGTGCTGAAAAGATCCCTGAGGCAACTTCTCTCAAAGAAATGAAAGCAAAGACAAAAGCCTGATCCAATTCAGGTCCAAGGGTCCCCATCATTAATGTAGCAACTAAGAAAAGATGGCAAAATCTAACCAGATTCAACCCTAGTGTCGTAGCACAGTTTAATGCAGAGACACAAATGTAAGCCTGGGATCTTATGTGTGGCAAGAGTATTTCAACTGATTCAACATCATCAGAATCTATTCCCATCATTCCTGAACTCTCATCTCATAATGGCAGGACAATCACTTCTTAACAAGGGAGTCGATCTTATCATTGAGTAGCTCTGAGCACCAGCACAGGGTATGTGTCAAAAATAAGAGTGATCAATGTAGATGTGAAAGAGGGAGAAACAAGGAATCCACAAAGGCAGGTGACAGGAAAGGTCCTGGTTAGAAGGCGACTAGAGAGGAGATCATTCTGCTGGGGTCAGGAATGGAATAGATATAAAACATCCGAGGTGAGGAGTTTAACAAGTTTTACTGTACATTTAAAACTATATTTACTTCCTTTAATGTTCTTTCCAGGGACACTGACAGTTTTAGTATAACTTAATTGCTTTTGGTTAGTGGAGTGTGTTCTTCACAATGTAATTCTGTACCAATGTCACTAGACCAGGCGAGAAGAGTGCTGGACTCGATTATATTTATATGAGTTATAATTCTACTTCTTTATACATCTCCCTTGGGTTATAAGAAAAGATTCAGAGTTGAAGAAGACATAGAACCAAGTATGAATTTAGAGTACAAAATGGAGACTAGATTCTGAAAGAGATAGAAATGATGTTACTACAGATGGAGCCTTTGTTAGGAGGGGGGATGGTGAATCATCTGAGCCAATCAAATATCCTAAGGACACTATCCCTTCCGTCGGCCTCAGGCTGAGTCAAGTGTAGATAAAGGTGCAGCATGCAGATAGGACACTCCTCAGAGTACAGCCATGCCATGGTCATCAACCGTTGGAGGATTAAGCAGAAAAGAAGTTGATTGAGAGAATTTTAGACACCTTGGAGAGTTTTTGGGAGGCTGGAGACATAGCTCTAGGGTAATATTTAGGAAATGAAATTCTATGCCATGCATCATGACATTGTAATTGGCTGATTAAAAACCAAAACAAAGCAGAGTGAAGAAGATTAGGGTACAGAATTTCATATATATATATATATATATATATATGTATATATATATGAATATGTATATATATGTGAATATATATATATATTCACACACATATATATAGTTAGTTATAGTTATATTGTTATATATAATATATTTATATAAAATATCTTTTCAAAGTATTCATTCAACAAAAGGCTCTTGAACGAGAATTCCTGGAACACAGCAGTGGCTATAAAAGCTACTGAACTGATCAGAACTTCAGTGGAAAGGTGAAAATGTTTCAAGTTCAGAGCCAAATAACTTAGACCACCTTCAGCCTCCTTAAAAGCTGTCATTACTATTCTCTCTCTATGGTCAAACATCTTTGTGATGATTATGTAAATCCTTTGGAATGTATGATTAGACCTCTACTTTTCACCAACCAAAAGGCTAAGAATGCCATTAGATAAGCATCTGAAGCCTATTACTGAGATTTTCCCAATCTTCTGTAACCCACCTACCTGATGTACACACAAACATATTTGAAAAAAGTCTTGATTTGTGATTTTCTTTGTTCTGTTTCTATAAAAACACAGCAGGACTGTGATTGTGTTGGAACATAGAATTTAGAGAAACCTGAATCTATATTCCCGGGCCAGGGTCACTCATATTTAGCTCTAGGATAAACTATTTATTTTGTTCCTTTGAGAGGAAAGCTGTTTCTTTGATCAATAGCATAATGTCCAGAACACAAGAGGGACTAGAAAAAAAATCACTAACAAAAAAAAATGAGATATCTACTCAAAAAAAGGAGGGCAAATGCTCCAAATAGACATTTCTGAAAAGATAACCCAAATGGCTCTTAAATTAAGTCTTCCCAGCCTTTCCCAGAAATCACTATCAAGCAATTTCCCATTGTGATATTCAATTTTAGAGATATGCATCCTTTCAGATTGTGGATGGGAACACACTGTTCACACACACACACACACACACACACAGGAGTCTCTCTGCAGCAGTGTCTTCTGCCAGGGCAACACCCACCCACATCTTCTCTACCAGTCTTTCTTGAAGCCCTCAAAAGCCAGTAGCCCTCACTGTCACCATTCCCAGACATATGGAATATACACTTAGCCTATGGTTCTTGTAGCATTCCTGCTTTGTGGATCCTTTGGATAACACTAAGGTCATTTGCCTTTCCATACTGCCAAAGGCCTTTCCTTCTGTCCCCAGATTGCTGGGTTGGGGTATTATTAGGCTTCTTCTCTTTGGAAATAGATACCACCAGCTCCTCTAGTTCTTAGGAGGCTCATATTAGCTACCTTACTGGTTCACATGGGTTTCTAGCTTGCAGATGACAGATCACGGGTCTTATCAGCCTCTTCAACTGTATGAACTAATTCCTCTAACAGGTAAATGGGGACATAGCGATATGCAGAGAATACCATACAGTCAAATGCCAGCACCCAATGGCAATAACAAATGCATCGTTATGCTATTTCAGATGAGCCAGAGCTCAGCAAGCCAGGGCGGCACATTTTGGTTTGGTCCTGTTAGTTAAGTTATCCGTGTTTGCTTTCTATATACCTAGCCTTAGACTACTTCTCCGTCTCCTAGATTTCATTCTGTCCACTTGCTACTCGCAAAATAGGCATAACTAAATTCAGTTTTTAATATGTAAGTATAGCTGTATTATCATTAAATATTACCTTCCAAGCAAAATAAATTGGTACACTCATGTTTGTGAAGTGCCTACCGTATGCCCACACATGGAACAGGGTGTACACCTTTTTCCTCATTACAGTCAATGGAGTTGATGTTAGTTTCCCATTTCATAGATGAGAGAACTAAAACCCGAAGAAACTGAAGGACTTCCAAGGTCACGTGACTACTCTATGCCAGAACCAAGCTTCAGAGCAAGACCCTGCCATGCAGAATCGCTCTCCTTGCACCAGAATGCCTTCCAGAAGGCCGAGGCATGCCAAGAACATGGACGCTTACGGAACCTCAGAGTTCTCTCTTCCAGCAGCTTCCTTATTCCATGACTCAGAAAACAAACCAGAAGAAGGTTGAACAGGATGGTGAGCTGGGACAAAATCCACACCCACTACTATCTTACTCTAAGGGAACAAGGAAGGCCCACTGCAGTAAGTGATTTATAGATCAGAGCCCCTGAACTAGCAACAACAAAAACTCACCCTGGCTCCTCCTTTTATGAACCCAACTGCTTCTATCCTCGCTTGGGCAGCACTCCATCTTCTAGACTTGAATAAGATGCTGACTTGCACAAAGCTGCACTACAATGCCATCATCTCCTCGGGGAGTGAGTCAGATCAATCGATTCCGAAAAGGAAATGGGCTAGACAATACCAGGCCATCCTTCATGCCTCGGCTCCGAGGCACACAGACCTCTCCATCCAGCTGCATAAGTGTGCTCGGGGCATGGCAGCTCGCTTCCTCCACAAACTGGGGTGTAGGGCAGTGCAGAGCAGGCAGCACAGACTCTTCTGATGGCCTAGTCTCATAACCTATACTATCACTTCTGCAGATCCTATTGGTCACACAAGAGAATCCTGATACAATAAAGGAAGGAACTACACAAGGGATTCAAGACAAGGGCCAAGGATAAGTGGTGGCTGCCTTAGAGGATGGAAGATAAACGTAGGTCTCTCCGAAATAAGGAGACTGGGCAGCCCATTTAGTTAAAATCCACTGTGGGTCCTGGACACCAGGTTTCCTTTCTAAACTCTTGGTACTTCAATACAATAAAAACAAACTTAGAATTTAGCTCAGTTGTAAGAGTACTTGCCAGGCACATATCAAGCCCTGGGTTCAATACCCAGGACAAAATAAACTAGATATGGCCATTGAAATGTGAGTAAACTAATAAAGTAATATAAAAGGGATGGAGAGAAGAGAATCAAGAGTTTGAGGTCATCCTCATATACATAATGACTCCAAGGCTAGTCTGGGCTACATGAAACCCTGCCTCAAAAATAGAAAGAAAAAACACTGCATACAGCATACATTTGTCTACACATGCTGGTGTCACAGTCTTCAGTTCTAGAAATAACACCGTTAATGTTAACAAAACTGCAACTCAATAGCAGAGCAAACATTTCTCTTTTTTGTTCAGCATCTCAAATGACCTTGATAATGGAATTGGGCCGGGAAGAGAGACATGGCTATCTCAGGGTCTGAATTGTGCTCATTGTAGCTCTCTACCCTCTTACTGGATTTTTCTGTATCTGATTCCAAATCAAGGAGGCTGGATGTGTGTGAAAATTTGGCCAAAATTTCATGGTGGAGAATGAGCACATTTCCTCTACCTCCACCCTGCCCGATCACTCGAGAACAGATACCCCTCCTCCTCATTAACTTAACCAGGCAACTTAACCAGACTTATTTCTTCCTTTGGATTCCTTTTATTCAAGCATGAGATTATATCTACAGATTCCCAGAAAATAATGGAGGACAAGAAGGCCAAATGTTGTTGGCAAGGGAGAGATTCCCCAACACACACACTTCTGCCCTTGCCACCAGCAGCAGGCAGGAGAGCTGGCCCCAAAGGGACCATGAGAGCAGGAGAGCTGGCCCTGCCCCTCACCTGCTGCCGCACAGTAGAGCTGACCCCAATGGAAAGGGCATGGGTGAGCCAACCCCGAGGGTATGAGAGTGGAAGAGCTGTCCCCACAACTTGTCTGCTGTGTGGTAGCACTGGCAAGGGAGAGATGCCCTCTCCCACCCTCCCCGCCCCGTTGCCACCTATGGTAGGCAGGAGAACTGGCCCTGCCCCTCACCTGCTGCAGCACTCGGGAAACCTATACCTCACCTGGGCAGCACAGGAGTGCTTGCTAGCCCTGGATGTGGGTGATCCAGGTGAGCTGACCTAAGGACATGAGTGCAGGAGACTTGGCCCTGCTCAGTCAGCTGTGCAGTGGCACAGATTAGGGAGAGAGCACACTCCTCTCTTCTCAATCCTCTCTACCTATGGCAGGCAGGAAAGCTGGCCCTGGGGTCATGAGAGTGGGAGAACTGGCCATGAGCCTCGTCGGCTGCCACATGAGAAAAACAGCCCTGGACCTCACTGGGCAGCAGGGTAGAGCTGGCCCTGGTTGCCAGAGTTGCTGGTGAACCTGCCCCAAGGGCAGGAGAGCAGGAGAGCTAGTGAGCTGGCCAGTTCAGAAACCTCGCAGGCCCAGATCCAGGGATTTGGATCGGCCCACCCCAACATGGATGAACCGCTGGAGTGCATGAAGGGGCCAGGTTCTACAGGTCCAAAACTGCGGCATCTCCATGAAACTGGGCAACAACAGGATATCTGAAAGGAGTCCCAATGAGATCCCAGTATTGATAGAACAGCAAAAGCCAGAGCCTCGTATCAGACCAACCAGTCATTGGTCCTCAAAAAGCTAAACTTCTGATATGCATTCTATTCAAAATAGCTAATACTGATTCTGAGCTAAGTCCCAGTGAGGAGACAGAGTCACTTTAAAGTATTGAGATCTCTGGAGTCCCTTATGAGCTAGATGCTATGACGTTCCTACCCTACTCAAAGCGAGAAACATAATATTTCTTTTAAGTTTCCCAGAAAATGAATGTGAGCATGGTGAGAGCTGTAATCAATAAGTAACTTGATAGAATGGATAAAAATTGACTCAAGAAGGGAGCGCAACATCCTATTAAGCAAATTTAACCCACACCACTTTCAATCGGCCATATCAAAATGCAGAACCCAGATATCAAAGCCTCTGTAGAGAACCTGGGTCGATATTTTAAGCCATAACTCTTTAACATTGTACTAAGAGCAAACTGGGTTGGGAGGGGGAGGGTGAAGTCTTCTAAATTCACAGGCAGGGCTGGGGAGATGGGAAAGACAGAGGAGCGGGACAAGAAATATATAGGTTGTAAGTTACACGCAACTCCCAAAGAACAAACCTGCCTTTCCTGTTGTAGACAAATGCTAAAACCCACCAGCCCAGCCACAAACAATCCCTCGTGGATACTGTAAGAAGAGAAGGAAATATTCAACTCACAGACTGATCTGATTGAAAGCCGGGAACTAAGTGAAGCCTGCAAAAGTTTGATTTCTTTTTTATTAACATTGGGGAAGGAATGAAAATATTCTGGGATGCCAGACACAGAGGAAAGGGAAGCCAGTGCAGATTGCAATTTTTTTTCCCAAATTGCATGAATACTATCATATATAAATATTTTCATTTGCAAGAAAGTGTGATTCCATAGGAAAGAGTTCTCATGAATAACTACCAAGCATTCAAAGCAGATCTCCATTGGAATTCCAGGAACATTCTTGCTGCCCTACCTGAGCACTGGCTTCTCCTTACTTATCCACAATAGCCAATCAAGAAAGCAATTCTCAAAATTGTAGTCTTTGGAGAGGACATCAAAGGCTGAGCCTTGCAGTACTTTGATTGGATTCTAGCTATGGGGGACATTGAGCATCTATTCCTATAAGATCCTTGGGAAAAAGAAAGAAAGAAAGAAAGAAAGAAAGAAAGAAAGAAAGAAAGAAAGAAAGAAAGAAAGAAAGAAAGAAAGAAAGAAAGAAAGAAAGAAAGAAAGAAAGAAAGAAAGAAAGAAAGATGAGAAACAATGTGGTTTGATAGATATGATAAATTATTTGACAGACATCTTCCCTCCACTCTGCTGCTCTGCTCTCCCTTGAAATGACCTGATAAAACTATTGCTTGCTGATCCATTTGCTGCTCAACTTTCTGTACCTTTATAGAAAACCCTAAGCATTGGATGATATAGAGAAAAATGCCCCTATAGTGGTTTGAATGAAAATGGCCCTCATAGGTTCACATATTTGAATACTTGGTTCCCCAGTTGCTTGGAACTATTTGGGAAGGATTCAGGGGTGTGGCCTTGTTGGAAGAGGTACGTTACTCAGATGGATTTGTAGTTTTAAAACCCCACACCGTTACCAGTTATCTCTCTCTACCTCGTGGCTGTGTCTCAAGATGTAAGTTCTTAGCTACTGCTCCAGCACCATGCCAGCCTGCTGCTATGCTGCCCACCATAATAGTCATAGACTTAAATACTCTGTAACTATAACCCCCAGATAAACTTTTTCTTCTATAAGTTGCCTTGGTCATGGCATCTTATCATAGCAACAGAAAACTAACTTTACAACCCTTCTCTCAAGTTGCTCCAAACCATCCAGGGAAGTCACAATGATAGATAGCAAGACCTGGGAACTCCCCAAATCCCCCCCCCTTGCGAATGAAAGTAAAGGAACAACCACCAATGGGATGGCACTATTCCTATGTCAAGAGTTCACATTGTGACCCAGTGGACATGAAAACAGGTCAGTCAAGAGCCCAAGTCCCAGTCATGTTACTAAATTCAGGTCAAGTACTTGTGTGATCCTCAGTTTCTCTACCTGTAAAATAGGGGCAACAACACAGGCATCATGGGGTTTAAAGGCAAATTAAAAGAGATGGGTTGTGCAGACTGCTAGAAAAAGCACCTGACACTGAGCCAGCTACTTCCTTGTTCCATAAGGAAAATCTTTGGCAAGAGCTCAAAGCTGGCTCAGAGTAAACATAAACCTTTAGCTACCATCCCTTCGCTGTCTAGTGCAATGGCATCTGGACACAAAGAAGGCAAACTCTTCAGCCTACCCAGGTCCTGTCAGCTCACCTGCTCACTGATGCAGGACTGAGTGAAAACAGAATTGCTTCAGAGAGGGAGAAATTGGATCCAACCCTGGGAAAGATGATTGAGGTATTTCAGAAATTGGAAAGGTAATGTAACCAGACAGCTTCCGAGGCCATTTTCCCCTCTCTGTAAACTGAACTAGGCAGCCTGCTGACTCTCAGCGGAGGGAAGGGTCTCATAAAGGGGCCCCTCACCCACCTAGACTCCCTGAATAGCCCAGAGGAAAGAACCAGGCTCTACATACATCAGGGAAAGGAAACAGGCTTGAATTCAATTTATACATCTTGTACAACAATAGCCAAAATGTAGGAGCAACCCAAATGCCCCTCAATAAATGAATGGATAAACAAAATACGATATATATACATTCTATGAAATATTTTATTAGTCTAAAAGAGGGATAGAATTCAGATTTATGCTAATCATGGGTTGAGGACGTTATGCTAAGGGAAATAAGGCAGACACAAAGGGACAATATTATTTGATTTCACATGCATGAGTATATAAAAGAAGCAAATCCACATAAATAAAAAATAGGATCAAGGTTAGCAGGGGCTAGGAGGAGGGATATTTGGGAGTCAGTGCACTAAGTTAATTAAAGGCACAAAGTTTATGTTTGAAGTGATTTTTCTTAAGTTCTAGAAATTAACATTTATGATTGCTCTACCATGTGAGTGTGTTTAATAGCACTAGACATATTAAATGAGATATTTGTGTAGACCCAAATAACCATGACAAAAAAAAAGTTAGGCAAAAAGAATAACACTGGTACTATACTCCTCACTCCATCTGACATTACAGAATGACAGCGCCCAGCACAGCCTGGTACTAGCACAAAAATAGATATACAAACTAAGAAACCATAATAGAAGGCCCAGAAGATGAATCTGCATGTTCACGATAAATGGATCATTAACAAAAGTTGCAGGAGAAAAAAAGTGGAAAAGATAGTCATCAATGACCTGTGTTTGGAAAGCTAGGTTTCCACAGTCAAATAAATGAAATCGCACCCTTTTGTACTAAAATCAGTTAACGTGCACTAGAAAATTAAGCACAAGGCCTGAATCTGTGTAGCTATTGGAAGAAAACATAGGGGAATCTTCTGAAGATTTTTCTGTGCGATGATTTTGTTTGTTTGCTTGGTTGGTTGGTTTGTTTTTCTTAATGTAATCCCCAAAACACATGAAACAAACCCAGAAACAGACAAATGGTGGAGGAGGAAATTATGTCAGATTAAAACATGTCTACCATCAAGGAAAATTTTGACTGAAAGACAGCCTACAAAAATGGGAAATGTTTCTAAATAATAAAACTGCGAAGGGGTTAATATACAAAATGCACAGATGCAAACAACTCAACATCAAGAAGATAACCCCACTAAAAATGAATAGCATCCAAAATACTTCTCAAAAGCATACCTACAAATGGCCAAAAATTATGTCAGAAGGGAAAAAGTCCCATCCTCACTAACACTAAAGACATGAAAATCAAAACCACAAGAAATTATCTTATTCACATTAAGCCAACCATTTTTAAACAGTTAAGAGCGGATTGAAGAGATGACTCAGTGTTGAAGAGCACTGGCTGCTCTTCCAAAGGACCCAGGTTTTATCCCAGTGCCCACCCAGTGGCTACCAAGTGTCTATTACTCCAGTTCCATAGAACCCGGTGCTTTCTTTTGGTCCCTGTGGATGCTGCATACTCATTGCACAGACATACATTCATGCAAAACAACCCTGCAATTAAAATAAACTAATTAATTAAAATTTTAAAAGAACTATTTTTTTAACAAGAATGTTGTCAGTAAGGATGTAAAAGGGTACAGCCATTATGAGGAAAAAATTCAGAGATTTCTCAAGTGCTTAAAAATAGAGTGAATATATGACCCAACAAATTACGCTGCTGGGCATATATCAAAAGGAAAGGAAATTAGTATGCAGAAGAGACTTGTATATTCCATGTGTACTCCTGTACTACATTCACACTAGCCAAGCTATGAAAATGTCCAACATGTCCATTGATGGAGTATGCAGTGTAGACAATAGAATACTACTGATCCTTTGAAGAACCCTTGCCATCTAAAAGAACAAAGGTGAGCATGGGGTATCGTGTGCTAAATGAAACAAGCTAGGAACAGAAAGCCAAATACCAGGAAATGTCCATTACCTGTGGAGTCTACAGAAGCTGAACTCATAGAAGGAGAGAGTGACCAGGGACCGAAGGAGAGGAGGAGATGTTGTCAAGGGATAGAAGGTTTTAGGTAAATGAGTTTGAGGATCTATTGTGGAACAACATGGCCACCAGTGAAAAATAATTTATACCCACATTGCTAAGCCACTAGATCTTCAACAGTCTAAACACAAATCTGATAAGTATGTGGGGTGATGGGTATGTCCGTTGGCTTGATTTAATTATCTATGTGTACCAGTGATAAATCCCATCATGTTTTACAACTATGGGCTGGAGAGATGGTTCAGTGGGTACAACACTTGCTGAGCAAGTATTTGAGTTCACATCTTCAGAACTCATACTAAAGTAGGGTGTGGTGGAGCATGCCTGTTCCCCACTGCTGAGAGTGGAACAGGGACAGGAGGATCCCTGGGGTTTGCTGGCCAATTAGTCTAGCTAAATCTGTGAGTTCCAGGTACAGTGAGAGACTGTCTCCAAAAAAAAAAAAAAAAAAAAAAAAAAAAAAAAGGCAGAAAGTAATAGAGAAAGATGCCAAAATTAACATCTGTCTCCTGCAGATGTGTGTGTGGGAACACCAACCACATAAACACATGCATAAACAGGCATAAACCACAAACACGCATAATGAATAAATAAAGTTTGTGTCGGTTACAGCACCTGCAATGGCCACTCCCCACCTAAAGGAACCACCCCCAGCCTTTGTCGGCCATAAATATTCTGTACTATGTGATTACCTGAAGCCAAAGCAACAGGATGTGGAAGCAAGAATATCTATGCAAATGAGCCAATTTACAAGTTTTTAGGCAAATATGATATAGCCTAGAAGTAAGAACTGCTCATCTGATACTCATACAAATGTTTTAATTAGAAATTCGGAGGGATGGTCGCTTGCAGGACTAGGAGCTCAGGCTGCAAAATTGTGATGCGGCAAATGATGTCGTCATCTCCTGTTGCTCTCGACCTGTTGGGATGAGGATGGACCATGCACAAGACAGAGCAGAGAGGAAATGAACTCTATAAATAAAAAGGCAGGGGCAGTTTCTGTCAGTGCAGGTTGTGTCTGTCAGACCTCCCTGTCAAGGTTCTGGAAGGCAAAGGACAGCAAACTCAAAACTGAGAAATCTGAGACCGGCTGGATAAAGTGGTTGTTTCCAAAGCTGGGATAAAAGGGAAGGAAGGCAACCACAGCAGGGACTACTCCCACCCATGCCCCACCCCTCGTCCTGAAGTGATAGGGGAGGTTCCCCAGAACAAGCTGAGGGGAGAGGGCTGCCTTGGGGAGGGGCTTGCAGATGGCTCCCAGCCTCCCAGCAGGAAGGAGCTGGGAGAATATGTCCTCATCCTCAGCCTCCTTGGTTCCTTATCTCCTGCTCTGCCTTCACTAAGCAAATGATACCAGAGCCAACAGCAACCCATTCAAGTAGAAAGAGAATGCCCTCCCAATGCGCTAAAATCAATAACCCGCCATGACCTTGGAACAACCCAATGGGCTTTCCTGCCTAGTGCTTCCTTTCTCAAGTCAGCAGGCAGTGCGGCACTTGTTTTAACCAACAGAACTCAGGCCTGCCATCTCACTGTTTTACCCTCAATGGTCTAATCACACCGAGCCCCTCTTAAGTGTTTATACAAAAAAGCACAGAAACTTTTTTAATAAGTCCCCTCCCTGCCCCAGCTCACAAACATTGGGTTTAATTTCCTGATGGGGATTTGATTTGTCTGGCAAATGAATAAGCTCAGCTTACACAGCTTTGCTTTGTTTTACCTGCGTTCGCCTCCTTGGGAACAGAACAGGGCAGGTGAAGGAAGGAGGTGGATCTAGAGAGGTGAGGAAGAGGGGGTTGGGTGAGTGGAGGCATTGGGGAAAATGGATCAGTAGAGAGAACAGCAGGAGATGTCGGGAACAGATAGACAGCATCAGGGAATGGCTGAATACAGACCCCAGCTCACAGACTCTGTGTTCCCCAACATGCCCTTCAGGTCTCTGGTCCCATTTCTGTTCCTGTACATCTTTAGACTTGGCCCATTGCTTCTGCCTGACCTCCAATGCATGGTCCCCTTTCAGGACCAAAATGTGTGTAACACATAAGGTCACCTTGTCCAACAGTCTGTGTTCCGCAACTAGCCTCTCTCCCCTCACCTGGAAGGCTTCTCCAGCTCTGAGAAGGGAAGGATCCAGTCAGTGGTCAGCATCTGAGGACTTCGAGGACTTCTTCCTGGACAGTAGGACACTCAACAGGAAGGATTTCCCTATCTGTCTCACCAGAGAATGGGAGCTGGGAAATCACCTCTGTCATTTCATACCCAGTCTCTTTGTGTTTCCCCAAAATCTCTACACCAAGCCCAGAAAAGACTTGGGAAGTTCTTTCCTGAAAAATTAGGACACGCTGCAAAAAAGAGTTACAACACTGGCGAGGACCAAGTAAAGCTTTTAATAACTTAATCTTTTCCATATCGTCGACAAGGCTATGCAGTGTGACTTCCTCCCAGTATGATTCCTGGCTCCACCTGAGAGGCCCACCTATCCTGTTCCCAGACCTAATGGAAAGCAAATTCTAGGGAGAAAGAAAGACAGGGCTGAGAATCAGGCAGGATTCAAGAGGACCTTTTCCGGTTGTCCTGAGGAGGGCCCACGCTTGGCTCCTTCCCAAGCATACATGCAGCTTGCAGAAGCTCTCAGAAGCCAGACTCCACAGGTTTGGGACAACCCCCGAGTGAGGCTCTGGGGCCAACCATCCCTTCTTGTATATGTTTACTGTTCACATCCGAAGCTGTCCCTCCAGACTGGAACAGCACGAATGAGCGCTCTGTGTGTGACACGGAGACATCTGGTTTCTCTTCACGTTTCTCATTCTGATTCTTTTCCCCTCCTCTCCCCCTCTTGTCTTACTTGATCACAATGCGGCCTCCCAGAGATGGAATTCCGACGAGCTCCGGGAAAATCCGAAGGGTCCACTCAGCTTAAACTACAACTGAGAAATCTGCCTGCTTGATTCATCCACTCTGAGACAGGGAACACGTGTTCCTTGGAGTTGGGGACAAAAGGGATGTGCCTTCCCCAAAGCACACAGCTCTGCAGGATTGCTTCAAAACTGCAACTGGGGAGGGCTCTTCAGATTTTAAAAATGGATTTCTTAATAGCCCAGATGGTACTTTCCCCACCCCAGAGAGAATAGTTTCCAAAGGTCCAGTTAGCCATGCCTTTCTATGCTAAGGAATGCTTCTTATCCATAAAAGGTATTCTGTGGGTCAGACAAAGACTGGGGATAGAACCTTAAAAGATCAAGGATGCTCATTGTCCCCTGAAAGATGTTAGCTACCCAGCTACTGCTTGATACCTGTAAATAGAGAAACCCTGAAATACCAGGTAGGACTGTGCAAAGCATTATGGCCTCATACAGTAAAGGAACCCGTTGGAACAGGAAGGGCCTGCTCTATACAGCTGCTTTAGTTGCAAGGGGATGGCCCTTTAGAAAAAAGGTGCTGACTCCACCACCACCCCATTCCTAGCTCCACATAGAGCCTCTCTGTGACCAAAAGGTCACTTTGTTCCTAGCAGAGGCCCTCACAAGGATCCCACTTAGCAGCCCTGGCTTCCATCCACCATGTTTGTCTTGCTCACAGCAGAGGGAACCAGTCTTGTTGCTCCCAAAACACATGCGCGAAACACATGTGCAAAACAGCAGCCTTCCCCCAAACTCCCTGCATTTATCACAAGATAGGCTCCCATCACAAAGTCTGTGGATTGCTTGGCATTTACAGCACCACCACCTTGTCTGGATACCCCACGTATACAAATACTCTGTCACAAAGGCCCCGCCCCGCTTACAGCCCCACATGGAGGTAACCAGCCATCTGCTTTTAGATTTCAACCTTCCGCTGAGCTTCCAGTTTGTTTTATGGGAGAGGATTAGGCCTGGATTTCCTCAGGTGCCCCAGTTTCATTCTATGGCCGGTCAGCTTTTCCATCTCCAGCCACATGTGGAGGCCGGCAAGCGGAGCTCAGACACGAATCCCACCTAACGAATGGTCCTTGTCAGGGAACTTTGACCTCCTTGGTGTTGCCCATTATGAAGCACATCCTTCACTCCCTCGGGAATGAGCTTCAAAATAAAGCTCCACGGGAATTACGTAGCCAAGTGCTATTCCACAAAGCACATGGCTGGAGGAGTCTTCCGTCAAAAGGGCAGTTTGTGTACAGTAAGCCTTACCTTCCAGGTGAACAGAAGAGCATTGTGGGAAAACAAAGAGAAGCTTTAACTAACAACAACAGAGGAGGAGCCCAAATTCAGTGTCTGGTGCTAGGCAGGTGGGCTGTGGGTAAGGATGGCATCCTGAAATAGCCTAAAGCAGTACATCTCCAAGTGTGGGACTCAAGACACGAGAAAACTTGCTAAAAATGTAATTTTCAACCCCACTCAAGACCTATGAGACAGAAGCCAAGTTCAGAAGACCTCCAGGTGACTAGAAAACATATCAAAGTGAGGTATCACTGGCTCAACAGCCAGTGCAGGGGCACACACTGGCCCTATGTTGCTGGGAACCTGGAAGCCATGTCAGAAAGGACTGCAGTGCTTTAGAAAGCCCTTGGTTGTAGACCTAACTCTGTGCCCCAAGGGAGCAATTTGGGTCAGTCACTTCACTTCTAGGGACAGCCATGAAAGATCTCTGACTTTTAACTTGACCTTACCTTAGAATCATTTGGAAACTTTCAGGTGGCCTGGTCTCAACCCATATATTCTGCTTTCCTTCTTATCTGCTAAGCCTAGGCATCAGTGTGTGTGTGTGTGTGTGTGTGTGTGTATGTGTCTGTCTGTCTGTCTGTCTGTCTGTGTGCATGTGTGTGAGTATGTATATGTGTGTGAATATGTATATCTGTGTGTCAAAGAATGTGTGTGCATGTGTGTGAGTATATGTGTATGTGTGTGAGGGTATATGTGTGCACATATGTGTGTGATTGTGTATATGTATGTGAGTTGTATACATTGCATGTGTGAAAGTGATATAAAGACTAAAAGTTGGAGTGAAATCTCTTCCGATATCACTTTCTACTTTTTAGATAACGGTTCTCACTAAAGCCAGAGCTCGCTGATTGGCTAGATTGATTGGCCAGCAAGTTCCATGGCCCCACCTGTCTCCACTACCCTAAGGCCAGGGTCACAGATATGCACAACCACCCCTGGCTTCTACATGGCTGTCAGGGACCGAAACTCATGTCCTCATATTTTCTCAGCAGGCACACTACTGACTGAGCCTTTTTGCCAGCCCTGACACAAGGATTTCTAAAAGCTAATTATAGTGTAAAGCCAAGGTTTGCAAGTCACTCTGCTAGAGGGCCCAAAAGTCTCTCCAGCTCTCTCAGCCCCAACTATTTGACCAGTTCTATGGGACTAGATAAATAAATGTCAATGTAAAAAGTTTGAGAGACCTAAACTATTGTCCTAACAATGTTGGGACAAATTTATTTTGTTACAGACATAATTTAAGTGGAAATAACAATAATAATAATAATAATAATAATAATAATAAGCTCTGACATGTTAGGTTCCACTTAATTGAAGTTGTGCCCTGATAAATTTTTAACAAATTTTATATTTCATATTTCATTCAGGGAGATTTGTAACATGAACTCTTTCATCTAAGTCTTTGCTCTTCAATTTTATTTGTGGAAGTTGGTGACTTACCTGTCTATTTTTCCTTTGAAATCAATTTAAACATGTATAGTGAGTGATGTCTTCTAATACCAACTTATGATCTGCTCCAAATCCACAGGCTTGTGGATATAGGAAGAAGACAGTTCAAAACAAAGATGAGTTTTTTCCATATCCCTTTGGAATCACTACACTGCATCCCACCCCTTCCTATGTGGGTTTCTTGCTGTTTTATTTGGAAAAAAGACGCCATGCTTTGGTTTCCATTGACTGACCTATTTAGCTTCCCTATTTTGGATAAGTTTAGCTAGGTAAATCAATTGCTATAGTCTCTCCTGAGTTGTCATTTTAGTGACAAGCAGAAAATTGAAATTTGCAAGCTATTAGCTGTTAAGATGATACATGAGATCTTAAGATTTGTTGAGGGAGCAGGAAATATCTTTTACTGTCAGATAAGGAACCTTTTTTTCTTAATTAAGGACTCCCTTATACACGTGATGTGTTTAAAAGAGTCTTAAAAAAATAAGAAAGAATGTGTTTCAGCTTATAAGAAACAGAGTCGGTAGCAGAGAATCAGGAATCAGTTGTTAGCCCACCCTCTGCTTCTCCTAGGGCCCTTTGTATATTTGAAAGCTACTTTCTCTCAACAAGGACCAGCTTTCTCTAATTTTTCATTCTTCCAAGAAAGGGTAGCCCTCTCTACTTCTGAGTTTATAGCACCCATAATCAAGCCTATGACTTGATCAGCATCAGTCTCCCAGTCATAGTTCCAAAGGTCGGGGAGAGAGGAGTGTGATAGCCCTGGGCAAACTAAGTGTCCTCATCTGTTCATCTACACCCACTAATGAAGGAAAGGCACAAACATGGCTGCTATCACCCACTGTGCTCAAGAATGAACAGCAGAGTGCTGAGATAAAGGACCATGAGGCAGGATTCTACCACAAGAAACCATTCAGCTTGAATGGCAGAATTCTGGGGACAGGCTCACTGAGATCCACCACTATTCCTCCAAGTTAGGCTTGCGTCATAGCTAAGCTATCATCTCCTACTAGCTCACCTCTTAAAAATAACAGGCAATCCTGGCTTCTACAGTGGAAGTGTAGCTTGCACGTCAATGACTCCTAGTTGTTCCCAACATCTCCTTCCTCTTCACCCATCAGCTACAACTTGTAGAGAGTAGCAGAGCCAGTCAGAGTGAAGACAACTCTTCTCAGCCCCCTTGCATCCAGGCTGAGCAGAAGTGATGAATACAACTTTTAAGCTATGCTTATGAGTAAAAGGGGTCCTCTTTCTCCTTCTCTTCTTCCTTCATGCTGATACTTAGAACACGGACATGCTGACCAAACACCTTAGATCCTGAGGATGAGGAAATACTCTAAGTTTGGCAGACCAAGAGTGCAGAAGATATCTGGGCTCCTGATAACCTCAGAGGGCAGAGCCACCAGGTCAGATGTATCTTCCAATGGAGAGAGATATAAATCTGTCTTGTTTAAATCATTGGTATTTTAGGTGCTACAGAAACTAGGAACCAATAAATACTAGCTACTCCCACAACCATATAAAGTTCCAAAGCTTTCTTGTTATAGTGTAATCTGAAAATTATCCTGGTCCAGTCTTCACAGCAACAATGAGGATTTAGGGGACCAGCAAAGTGACTGCCTCATTGCTCTCCTCTGGGACTAGCCCAGATCTTCTGATGCCTTCCCAGCTTGGTCACAGACCTGGAACCTTTTTTCCATACTGTGTTCCTCTACTAGATAGGTAATGAATATTCAGCAGGATATAGTCAAATTTGATTTTAAAAGTCTTTCACCAATGAAGTGTTCCAGTACACGCCTCTAATCCCAGAAATCCAGAGGCTAGGGCAGAAGGATTTCAAGCTTGAGGTCAGTCTAGGGGTACATATCTCTGAATTTGAGACTCACGCTTTTACCCATTGTTTTTATAGGAGAAGGAAAGATAGAAAATCCTTCAAAATACAGAAACATACATAGACACACACACACAACCTGATCACACCATACCCATAGTGATTGTGTATGTCACTTCCTTTCATTAAACCATCCGAATGAAATCACACAGGCTAAATGATTCTGAAACAATGGCAGTGTCTTCGTTTGGGAAGTAATGACGGAGGGCTGGCTTCACTCCTCTGCAGCACCCATTTGGGTCTTTGCTGTCTCCTCAGTCCCTCAAAGCAAGCGGATTTAGCCTAAGTAGGCGCTATGGGTCACTCAGGAAGACATTCAATCTCCCTGAGTCTCTCATCCTTCCTTTGAAACATGAAATTGGACAAAAGCCATTCCGCTCTGTAATTCCAGAGTTCTGTTAAGGTTTGCAGTCTCTCTGGTCTGAATCCTTACCATCACCAACAGCCCCCAAATGTGATTTCTTAAAAACATAAAAATAAAAATAAAACAATCATTCCCTGCTTTCAAAGGACAGAGTCGAGATTTTTAAAATAAAGGCTTCAAGCACCATGCATCCCCACATTCCCCATGGTCTAGGCCTCAAGACACACTTGGAGGGACAGAGGAGAGGGGTAAGGCTACAGAACAGCATGAACCGATACCGCATGTTGCCCTAACCCCTTCCTTGCCCTCTTCCCTTGGTTTGTTATTTTGTGGAATTGGATGGAGACAGCTGTGATTCACTGGCCCCTAGAGGACTTCTTGGAAATTGGCCTTCCAGAGCAGCAGAGGAAAAGAAAAAGCCATGGAAAAGACTGCATTTGATCTTTCATAGAGTTGGTGCTTCTTGGTGTGTGCAATAACAGAACCTCAATCTGTGTGACAGTTTGTATATGCTCATCCCAGGGAGTGGCACTATTAGAAGGTGTGGCCTTATCTATGGCCATACCATCCTGAACGCACCCGATCTAGTCTGATCTCAGAAGCTAAGCAGGGTTGGGCCTGGTTAGTACTTGGATGGGAGACTGCCTGGGAATACCTGGTGCTGTAGGCTTTAAAAAAAGAAGAAGAAGAAGAAGGTGTGGCCTTGTTGGAGGAAGTGTATCACTGTGGGGATGGGCTTAAAGATCTTCCTTCTAGATGCCTGAGCATGCCCAGTCTGTTCCTGGCTTCCTTTGGATAAAGATATAGAAGCCTCGGTTCCTTTTGTACCATGCCTGCCTGGATGCTGCCATGCTCCTGCCTTGATGACAATGGACTGGACCTCTGAACCTGTAAGCCAGCCCCAATTAAATGTTGTCTTTTATAAAACTTGTATTGGTTCACAGCAGTAAAACACTAACTAAGACAGTCTGAAACTCCCATTTTCTTCCATTGTGTGAGGAAGGAAGGAAGGAAGGAAGGAAGGAAGGAAGGAAGGAAGGAAGGAAGGAAGGAAGGAAGGAAGGAAGGAAGGAAGGACATTGAATCCTCAACTCTCCAGTGCACACACACACATGCATACACACATGTATTCACCAAATACACTGGGAGGGAAAACAGTGTAAAAAAGTAGAAAGGATCTGAAATATTGTTTGTCTCTATTTACCAATGGGGGTGAAAGCAAAGCACGGCAGGAAACCTAAACCAGTGTTCAACAAGGCACGGAGTCATCTCTGTTCTGTTTTTAAAAGCCATTACAAGTGGTGGCGCACACCTTTAATCCCAGAACTTGGGAGGCAGAGGCAGGCAAATTTCTGAATTCACAGCCAGCCTGGTCTACAGGGTGAGTTTCAGGACAGCCAGGACTACCCAAAGAAACCCTGTCTCGAAACAAACAAAAAATTACAAAGTGAGCATTAAAATATTTGACTTATTTTTCAATGTGGTTCCCATTTCTATTCTGCACCTACAAAGCCAAATAGAGCCTTCATGATCCTTTGGGGGGTTGACATGACCCCACCAACATGGGTAGGGCTGGACATGAAAATATATGAAACCATAAAAAGTAATCTCAACTGGGAAAATATCCTTGGATAGGCAACAGACCTCTCCCTCAGAGTTGGAAGGCCAGGGTCAGGGGCATGGCTCAATGAGGGAACACTTGCCTACTGAGTACAAAGCCGAGATCAAGCACCAGCACCACAAAATAATTAAAATACATGCATAGCAGTTGCTGAGGGAAGAAACAAAGGTTACAGAATTGAAAAGGACAAGGCAACAAAGTTTACAAGACTCTTCTTCCCCTCTTAAGAATAGAATAGACTATTATAAATAAGGCTGCTAAGAACATAGTGGAGCATGTATCCTTATTGCATGCCAGGGAATCCTCTGGGTATATGCCCAGGAGTGGTATAACAGGGTCCTCCAGAAGTGTCATGCTCAGTTTTCTGAGGAACCACCAGACTGATTTCCAGAGTGGTTGTACCAGCTTGCAACCCCACCAGCAGTGGAGGAGTGTTCCTCTTCCTCCACATCCTCGCCAACACCTGCTGCCTCCTGAGTTTTTAATCTTAGCCATTCTGACTGGTGTGAGGTGAAATCTCAGGGTTGTTTTGATTTGCATTTCCCTAATGATTAATGATGTTGAACATTTCTTAAGGTGCTTCTCAGCCATTCAAAGTTCTTTAGGTGAAAATTCTTTGTTTACCCCATTTTTTAATAGGGTTATTTGGCTCTCTGGAGTCTACCTTCTTGAGTTCTTTGTATATATTGGATATTAGCCCTCTGTCGGATGTAGGGTTGGTGAAGATCTTTTCCCAATTTGTTGGTTGCTGTTTTGTCCTTTTGACAGTGTCCTTTGCCTTACAGAAACTTTGTAATTTTATGAGGTCCCATTTGTCAAGTCTTGATATTAGAGCATAAGCTAAGCTGGAAAGAACCCAGATGTCCCTCAATGGAGGAATGGATACAGAAAATGTGGTATATTTACACAATGGAATACTACTCAACAATTAAAAACAATGAATTCATGAAACTTTTAGGCGAATGGTTAGAAGTAGAAAATATCATCCTAAGTGAGGTAACCCAATCATGAAAGAATGCACATGGAATGCAGTCAATGATAAGTGGATATTAATTAGCCCAGAAGCTATGAATACTCAAGACACAATTAACATATCAAATGACTCCCAAGAAGAAGGAAGGAGAGGGCCCTGGTCCTGGAAAGGTTTGATGCAGCATTGTAGGGGAATACCAGGACAGAGAAATAGGAGGGGGGTGGGTGATTGGGGAATGGGTTGAGGGAAGAGGGTTTATGGGACTTATGGGGAGGGGGAAACTAGGAAAGGGGAAAGCATTTGGAATGTAAACAAAGAACATAGAAAAAATGAGTGTGGAAACAAAAGAATAGAATAGACATTAGGCCAGGCCACGTTGTAACCCCAGTCAACACCCCCCCCACAGGACCTAGGTGCTACCTACCCTGACCACCCTGCTTTCAGAAAGTTTCCTCTTTGCCAGTGTGGTGGTTTAAATAAAAATGTCCCCCCCTCCCCCGCGCCCCACACTTCATTGGTTTGTATATGTAAATACTTAGATATCAGTAGCACTACTTGGGAAGAATTGGGAGGTGTGGCCTTTTTGGAGGAAGTGAGTCTTTGGAAGTAGGCTTTAAGGTTTT
Source organism: Apodemus sylvaticus (assembly GCF_947179515.1). Classification (NCBI taxonomy): domain Eukaryota; kingdom Metazoa; phylum Chordata; class Mammalia; order Rodentia; family Muridae; genus Apodemus; species Apodemus sylvaticus. The sequence goes on from NC_067480.1 coordinate 37,470,581, forward strand.
GAGGACCCAAGCTAGTCCCCCCATGTTCCCCACAAGGATGATAATGGACTACACCTCTGAAACTGTAAGCAAATCCCAATTAAATGTTTTCCTTCATAAGAGGCCCCCACCATCACAGTCATACTTTCTGTTCACAGCCATAGAACACTGACTAAGGCAGTCAGCCCTCTCCCAGACCCGGGGGCAGCAAGAACCTCTCCTGGCCACGCACTGCAGACCTTGCATCATCTCTAGATTACTAACAGTAGATGATAACAGCAGAAACTCTAAGTCAGTAGTTCAAGGACTAAAAACCAAAGATTTCACACGTTCAGTATAGTTGCAGTGTTTTTCCCGGATCAATCTATAATTGATTGAATCAATGGCTTTAAAACCCATGGATCTGCAAGTTTTTCTAGATTCTTCTCCCCTACTTCTGATAGACAGACCCCTGAGAATATTCCCCGAGAATCTCTAACAGCTGGGGAAGCCTCGTTTCACAAAAACGTTTGTTTCACGTAGTTCACATTGATAATCGGGAAAATGAAATATTTCTCTTATGTTTCTGGTTTGGAATGCTCTCTTCTTAAAAAAACAATGGGTCTAGAAACCATCAATTGCTCTATCACTGCATTTCTCTACACACTGAATGACATCATCTCTTTCTCTTGTCACATACAATCTCTCTGAAATGACCTGTCATTTCTGTGCTTCTAGATACTCAGCCTTTTCCTTAAAAAAATAAAGGCAAGACCTTTGCAAAGGGTGGCTCAAGTTTCAAAAACATGCCAAGCAGTCTTTCATGTCTGTACACTGGATCAAGGCTTTAATGAGTCAGTTTCTGTTTGCAGCAGGAGACACTTGGACAAGGTCTTGGGGAACATAAGTCAGCTACCATCCTCCCAGGCTTGGCCTCAACTCAGTCGGTACCAATTACAAATGACTATGAATTATAATATTTCCTGCTGGAAAAAAAATTCCCTTAAGGGGGAAAAAAGGTTCTTTATTCCTTCTCAACTCAAATAAGGTAAGGAATGCTAAAGTGGCCAAAGGCTTCACTGAGCAATGCTAATTAAACTTGAATCAAATTAGTAATTAAGGATAAACCCAGGAAAACAAAACTTTATTCAGCCAAGCTGAAATCTATGTGTAAGTTTCAAGTTGAGTTCACAGCACTTAGCCTTTCAACTGTAAGTTGTAACACACTGAGAACCGCCACTCCCAGGATGCCATTCACCATGGCCAAATCCCAGCCTCCCCTTCTGGGGCAACATTTGAAAGTAGGAGGATAACATTAAAATGGCCTCCATTTTTATAATTTAACCTTGTCAGTACTTGTGAACAATGCATTCTGAAAACCTCGTCATAAATAAAAACTTAACAGGTTCTTTAAAGTCAGCCAAGCACAAAAAAAAAAAAAAAAGAAAAGAAAAGAAAGAAAGAAAAGAAAAGAAAAAAAGTTGTATCTCCGCATGCGTCAATCCCCAGAACCAAGGCAGCAATGGCAGATCAGCGACAATGGTGTGGTCCCAGAACCTGGAAGTCTTTAGTTTTGTCCCCAAGAGGCTTCCAGTTTGTAACTTGGGCAGTTTTGTACTTAAATGAAACTTCAGGGCCTGGGAGGGCTCACTTCAACAGTGTTGGAACCTGAACTAGATTCTCAGAACCAATAGAGGAGGGCAGCATGGTGGCGCGTCCAATCGCAGTACTAGGGAGGTAGAGGCAGTGATCCCTGGGGCTCTATGTGTGAGTTTCAAGGCTCACTAGTCTGGTCAGGCTCTCTAGCTGAACGGGTGAGTCCTAGGTCCCCGTGAGAGAACCTGTCTTAAAAAAATAGATGTCTCCTGAGGAAAATTTGACCTCTGGTCTGCATACATGTACGCATGCACTCATAAGTACACACACACATACACACACACACACACATACAAATATGCAAATATCCACACACAATGTTTTTATTAAAAAGGAGACAGAAGCTGACAGCAACAAATACTCATATGCAAAGTGGAAATGCGTGCAATAGCATTCCTACACAGTCCTAGTACTCAGATGCAATTCAGACACCTCAGTGTTCTTCCAGCTGCCCTCAGCGACTTACTGGTGACTCAGTGACTTGGGGGCGGGACCAGGGAGCTAAGAGCACCTAGAGGCTCCTTGAAGAATCTGGAGCATTGTTTTCACTTTCTGCTGTAATTTTATTTTTTTCAATCCCTAGATAATCAACTTATAAAGAAATGGCTTATTTTAAATAGATTTTGGAGTCGCAGCCTACAACCAGTTGGCCTCATTGCTTTTAGACATGTGACAAGACAGCTGCCCATCATAGAAGTATGTGGTAGAGCAACGCAATACACCTCACAACCAAGGAGCAAAACTAAAAAGAGATGTAGGTTCCCAACACACACACACACACACACACACACACACACACACACACACCAATGATCTAAAGACCTACCACAGGGCCCCGCCTTCAAAATGGTCTACCAACCGCCCCAACAGTGCCACCTTGTGGACTAAGGCTTTACCTTTGGGATCATCTAAGATCCAAACAGCAATGCACTCACTCATTCTTTCAATACTGACTTGTCAAAGTCTTCTCCGTGCCAGGCAAGGCTGCACAGACAGGACAGCTAAGCTGTGTGGCCATCCAGGCTGGCTCTCACTGCCATCCTTGGGAATTTCACAGAAGGACTAAGTCACTTGTAGATAGAAGTCCCACTCCATTTGTCCCTTGAAACACTCTCCTCTCTTCCCTTCTTCCCGCCTCTTCTCTTCTCTTTTCTTCTCCCCCTCTCTCTTTTCAGACCCCTCCCACCAGCTCTAAGACCAATCAGTTACTCCCGCTTGAAATTCACCACACCTACTTCAACAACATAGAGAAGGCAGCTTGGGTGAACACAGCTACAGTCTTCTGCCTCAGACTAGACCAGTCAGAGAAGCCAGCATATGCTTGAAAAAACCTCTCCCACCGACTACCACAGGCCCTCCACATCAGTCAGGAAGACCCCAACTGTTTCTCAGGGTGACCTTAGTCATGGCCGCCATTTTCTCTCATTACTGCCCTCCCTGACTTCATCTCCCCGCTTTGCCATTCTTCCATCCCCTCAGCATAACAGGCTTGCTGTGGCTTGAGGCCCTTTGTGTTGGCCATTCCCTCTGCATGCTGCTCCCCACACCAGCTGGGCCGGACTTCTCCTTTAAAGCTTTTCACAGATGTCAAAGTTAAATGTCCCTGCACGGCTTGGTCTTACCTACCTGAGCTATTAAGAAAGTAGTGAGGGGGGAAAGAAAGGTGTTAGGTCCTTAGAAGTGGGGCCTAGGCTAGAGAGATGGCTCAGCAGTTAAGAGCACTGACTGGTCTTCCAGAGGTCCTGAATTCAAATCCCAGAAACCACATGGTGGCTCACAACCACCTGTAATGGAATCTGATGCCCTCTTCTGGTGTGTCCCTCTTCTGGTGTGTCTGAAGACAGCTACAGTGTACTTGCATATAATGATAAATAAATCTTAAAAAAAAAAAAAAAAAAAAAAAAAAGAAGTGGGGCCTAAATGTAATGAAGTTAGGTCATGGGGGACATATTCTCATTCATGTTCACTCATCTCTCTCTCTCTCTCTCTCTCTCTCTCTCTCTCTCTCTCTCTCTCTCTCTCTCTCCACCCCCTTCTTGACCACCATGAAGTCACCAGACCTCTACCATGAACTCTCTGCTATGATACCTTGCCTTACCACAGCCCAAAGGCAATAGGACCTAGCTATCATGGAAAGAAATCACGAGCTGAAAGAAACCTTAAATCCTTCATCTCAGGTACTTCATCAAGGAGATGAAAAAAACCTGCCTGACACCTGTAGTGAGGCTCTCCCCAAGCACCCCATTCAAAACAGCAACCTCTAGCCTGCCCCATAAATGTCACACGCTCACAAGCATGTGTGCACATACACAACACACACACTCACAAGCATGTGTGCACACACCCAAACACACACACACTCTGTCTTCTCTGCTTCTTTTGTTCTGCAGGAATCATCGCTATCTCAAGCATGACTTGGTCATGACTGGTGTATTTTCTCTGCACTACCCCCATTTATGTGCTCTGAAAGGAGAGGGGATTTGTCCACTTTAATTGTAATGGCTTTAGTTCTTGGAAAAGGACCTGAACACAGGAGGTTCTCCGTGAATCTCTGTTTAATGAATAATCATGAGAAGAAGGTATCTAAAACACAGGCCTCTTTTCATGATTCTGTGCCCCCCTACCACCTTTCAGATAGGGCATGATATGAATGGGCTATAGCTTGACAATGAGTCGTGTGTGTGTGTGCGTGTGTGTGTGTGTGTGTGTGTGTGTGTCTATGCATGTACACATCTGTGAGTATATAAGCATGTCCAATGTGCATGTATACACATGTATGTGGAAGGCAACATTAGGTGTAGTCTTCAAGAACATGGCTTACTCCCACTGCCTGAAACTCACCAATTAGGCTAGAGTAACCAGTCAGTAAGTCCCAGTGATCCTCCTGCCTCTGTCCCCAGAGCTGAAATCATAAGTGATGCCATCATGCCCAGATTCTATACATTCTTGGGGATCAACTCAAGCTGCAGACGCTCCACAGACTAGGCTATCTCCCCTGCATTGCTCATTTTAACTTGGGCAAGGGTCTGCAAAGAAGAGATTTTTGACTAGAGAAAACTACCACGGCCTCTTTTCAAGGGCTGCCACGAGATCAAGTGATTAAGCAGCAGAAGGTCCCCTGCTCACCCCAACTCAAGCTCCAGTTCCCAGACACAGTGGAGTCTCCACATAGTTCTTTTCCTTTGCGTTGAGACATAGTATTGTAGCTTATCAACCCTGGAATACAACATAGCTGCCACCACCACTGTGGGCTATGGCTGTGATGAGTTCAAAACAAACAAAGCACACAAAGGGGGGGGGGTGTACAGAAAAGGATGGATCTGGGAGGAGTTGGAGAAGAGTAAATGTGCACACATATGTTGTGCAAAATTCTCAAAAATCTAATTTAAAAAAAGAGGTTAAAAACATTCCTAGTGCTGCACTGATGGCCCTATCTTTGATTTTGTTTATTCTTAAAAAGGAGCCTGGTGCTGCTGAGAGGCCCTTGCTTACACACCTTTTTATGAGTAGGTAAAAATTCAAATCAGACAGGCAATCTTGGGCTCCAGCTGTTGCTTCTCCAGCTCACAAAACTCCCTACGAACCCCCAGAGTGCTAAATTACCACCCCAGTCCTCTTCATTTAACCTCAAACTGGGTCACCCTCTAATCAAGAAAAATTAATGACTGCCAACATATTTTTCCTTTCCTCTTAATTAGAGTAATTCCACCCTGGCAGTAAGTCTCAGGCTGAAACTACGCTAATGACAAAAGTTTCTGCTCTGAGGAAAGGGACCAGCAATCACGAGTAACTAGCCATCGTCCCCATTACTGGGTAAGTGCTAGACATGAGTTTGGGCCAGTGGCCCGTTTACCATAGCCCTAATGAGGCTTCAACTTCAGAGGCCAGAGCCTGAGTTCACACGGTCACAGACTTTTGTAACTTTCAGACAGTCTAAGCACAGTGGTTACACTTGGTTACACTTGGTTACACTTGCTTTCTCTCTGATCCCCTCACCCTGCCCTACTTCCCCTCTGACTGGGTAGTAGCAGAACAGCTGCTGGCCTTTTTGGAATTCTGTAAGGGAAGCGTGGGATTTACAGAGTCTGGGGGTAGAGAGCTGTATACATGCAGCTTATAGTCGCTTTTGCACATAGGTGCTCCCGCTGGGTGTCAACACAAAAACAGCTTTTCTGAGCACTCCTACTACACACGGGCCTGCTCCCCAGTGCCACAGGGGAAGGGCCAGAGCTCATACTGCAGTGAGTGCCCACACTGGTCAAAGGATTCAACTTCTTCGAGTCTCAGTGTCTCTTCCTTAAGGCGGATACTATCAGCACCTATTTCAAAGGTTGATACCATTTAGGAAAACAGAGCAAGGATATTAAGATTAATGTTTCTCATGCTGTATCAGGCACAGTGAGACTCACTTAACATATATCGTCTCAGTAAGTCCCAGGCATGGGGAAATTAAGTAATTTATAGAAGGTCATTCAGCTGATAAATGAAAGAGTAAAGAAATGTAGGCATCCTTTTAACCATGGTGCGGCACACAGGCTCCATCGAGAAGCCAAGTATCTCCATTAATGGTGAAGATCACAAGACGCTGAGCCAAACCAAAGTCAGGTACCTCTGAAGATATGAAAAAAAAAAAAGAAATCAAGGTTGGACCAGAGTGTGTGGGATCCAGGTCTAGGGCGTGGCCCAAGTTTCAGGCTAAGTATCAGAAACCCAAAGGAGCGCAGCAAAACAAAACCCCACGTGCCAAGCACAGTACACGTGCCTGGCATTCTGTACCACAAAACCATGGGAGGGGGAATCATTTCTATACTTACTAAAGCAGCAAAAGGCGTTTGCAAATAAAAATAATCTTCAGTGCTGAGACTATCCCCCAAGAATGCCACACTTACTTATGCACATTGTATATATTGTTATATTCTACTGCCACCAAATTTGACACTATCTACCCGTAGCCATGAAGATGTCTATGTACTTTGGCAGTTCCATCCCAATGTTGGAAATATATCCTAAAGAAACCTTTGAAAGAAAGACCAAAAATATTCACATACGAAAACAAAAATATTGAGATGTTATTTCTGATACTGAAACTTTGGAAGCCTCCAAAATAACCAAATTAGGGGACTGGCAGGAAAATAATGGCCCATCACTGAGATGGGAACTGTGGGTTAGTTAAAATTATCTACAGAATCTACATGAGAAGGGGGACAAGAGCTTCTTACCGTGTGACAAAAGATTTAGTCACAATTACATTATTTTTACAGTTGGGGATCTATAAGCAAAATGGCAGGAAACAAACCAGTTATCTTAGGATGAGAGAGCTCATTCTTCTAACGCTCGGAGTATATTTTTTGCTGTGGTGATATGTGTTGGGAGAAAACAGAGAAAAATAAATGCCAGTATGATTTGGAGGAGCAATCGAATATGCAGGACAGCAGGGTCTAGCAAGGACCACAGAAAATCCCAGAAGACAGCTCCACCAAATCCTCGGGCACACCAAGACTCTGCCCCCAACACTTCGGGGCACAATGGCGTCTCAATTGTGCTGACTCAGGTTTCCTTCCTTTGAACTTCTGCTTGAAAACTTCAGATTCCTTCTCTGTGCAATGGCATCGGTGAGCCTCACTAGTTGTCCGGATTATCCATTCCGATGATGTTATATTACTCCACGTGAGAGCACTTTCATATGAGCAGATTCAATGGTATAGCTGAGTCACTCCATCTAAAGGTTTGGGTGGAGCGGGCTAACCTCTGTACCTCTAACTCTTGGTGTTTACATGCAATGTCTGGCCTCCTCACGTACTGTAGGAAATCAGGCCAAGTTAAGCCACACACTGTGGGAGATGTCAGAAAACAAAATTGCAGGCATTTGAAGATCTCAATTGACCTCTTTTTTTTTTTTCAATTCTAAAAGCAGACAAGACTTCATTGAAGAAATGGGATATGTTTTCTAATAGGTCTGGAAGAATTTAGTTTTACAGACAGAAAGGGGCTGAAGAAAGTAACAACAAAGATCAAACTGTTCATTTTTACGTTACATTCCCTATAACACAGGCAAAGGGAAACAGGACCAATAAATAAATAAATAAATAAATAAATAAATAAATAAATAAATAAATAAATAAAGACCCACTAGTTAACGGTCATTTTGAGGTATCTTTCTATATAGGAATTAAAGCAGAAAGGATTTATCAGGAAATTGAAAATGATCTATTTGGGAAATTGAGCTATAATCTCCCAAATTCTGACTTCTCAGATAAGACTAAAAGCTTAGCTTCACCTTGGCGATGACCTTTGGGGAAAACACGAGGAAGTTCAGGTTGACTTTTAGCCTAAATTGTGGGGGCCCACACGGGTGCTTAGTCTGAAGCAACGGCATCCCATAATGTTCACTCACCATAGTTACTACCTCAGCCCTTCCTGTGCGCACTGTCTACCCTTCCTCTTCCAGCCCCAGAGAGACAAACTGCTTAATTCTTCTCTTTGAACTTAGAAGACATGGCAGTCTGCGACTCAGCTCCCCCCGGCTCACACTCCAGTGAGTGGAAAGTCCCTGAGCCAACCCTGCTGCACCCAGAGACAGCATCACTAGGCTGATGCCCCAGACTCAGAGCCTCTGATATTATTCCCTCTAGGGTCCCCAAAGCTACCTATGCAATGATGCCTTTGAATAGAACAGGCTTCCTATTTGCTGCCTAGAGGACTCAAGTTACCTTTGGGCCAGCTCAGATACCAGCCTGTAGTACTGTTTCCCAATCCTTGGTGTTTAGAAATAAATAGTATCCTCCCCTTTTGATGTTTGTTATAGCAATTAAAAAGTAAAAAATAACCATTTTATTTAATGATAACTGATATAGCAGACAAAAAAGACCTGCGCCATAATAAACTCTTTCAGATTTTTAACCCTATGATACCACCCCAGGTTGCACAGATACAGTTCCATCATTTTCCCAGCATGGCATCACCTTTGGCCACTGTCGTCAGCCTTACATGACAATCTTGGGGAAGTTTTCCCTTGGATTTAAGATCCTTGACTGAAGCAGACTATTTTAAGTTTTCAATTTGCCTCATTATGGACAGGAGAGCAGCCGGGATAGCTAAAGACACTTTGGCGAACTCTTGAGTGAGTTCATCCAATGTACCCTGAAGAGAGGTAGGACTGCTACCCACCTCAGTAATGGTGCTCACCAATTCATGGTGCTTACCAACACCTGGTCAAGTGGCTCAAACACAGCTGCTGAAAAAGCTCCAGATTAAAACCAACTTGAACAAAGTTGTCTCCTGACACCCAGTTGGCACTCTTCCTAGCCTTTTGATAACTGGGGATAGAATAAACAGATCTCTTATAGACTGCAACACTGCACCATTATAATATACTCAAAATGGGTCCTGGAGGTGGGCATCTGTGTTCTTGGAAGTGTGTCTCCCCAGGCTCCAGCAGTTGATGGGACAGTTCTGGTCATGACCATATATATTCAAATTTGCCAGGTAATTGGGCAACATCAGAGACAAATTTATTAGTCCTTCCAGTCATAGTTTTGACATTTTGGGTGAGGAGTCATTTGCATGGAAGTTGGTTCTTCAACCTAAGCTAGCCTAACACTTAACATACCAAGTTCTCCTTACTGCTTTCTTACACTGTTGCCTTCAAGTGATTCAAGCTGGTGGAGGTCTAGGAGAGGCAGCAATGACCACATCAGAGCAAGTGGCTCAGTCTGTGACTGTTGAGCGACTATGCTCTGTGATCATGGGACTAGACGCGTGTGCTCAGAGGCTCAATTCTCCGGTTTCTCAAACTATGGTATCATCTCCAAAGGCACCAAGGTTAAACTGCCTATGAGGATATCTTCCATGATGAAGATGTCCTCCATGATGAGATTGTCTTCCACAATGTCAATCCAGACCTTAATCCTTGATCCCCAGGGAGGTAAGATTCTTCCTCATCAGGAGAAGGGAATAGAGATGTCATGTGTCAGATAAAATAATTTCATTTGGAAACTGGACTCAGATCTGAAAACTTTTTAATAATGCTCTTCTAGATTTTCTTCCTTTTTTTTTATAGGAGGGTGTCCTGCGTATAACAGGCTATTTGCCAGCACCCATGGCCTCTGAATGTCATCTTCAAATCCTGTCATGTGTCTTCTAAGAGAAAAATTGCCAGTTTCCTACCCCAACCATACCCTACAAAGGAGAAGGGCTTTCTCTTCTGCTCTTCATTTTTGTAGACACAGTACACATATATAATATGTACACGTAATAAGCACATGCACACTTATTGCCTGTAACCCTTACCACACCATCCTATGACGTATGCTTTCTGTCTTTCTCCTTAAGCAGATCTTTGTTTCCCCCCAAAGCAGAGTTACATGCTGAGCAGTGTCAGTCCCCAGGCCTAGCATCCTCTGTGTATGACACACAGCAAGGGCTCTAAAAACCCAATGGCATTTAATAATGACATTTTTATTCTCAAGAACTTGCAAGGGAAATAGACATGGCCCCAATCTCAGGTTCTGATACTTGGTCTTCTCCAAGACTGGGATAGGAGGAGAAATGGATGGTGCTTCACTTACTGGAGTCAGAGGAGGAAGGGAGGGAAGGAAACTAGATTTTATTCTTTTTTTCTAAGAGAGATTTTTTTTTTAAGTTTCTGCTTGTGTTGGGGATTACTTTCAATAAATTTCTTGTCTGAGATCTCACTGAACCATACCCACGGGGTTCTGTTGCATAATTCCAAGAAGGAAGACAAGTGGGAGTCCCTGCGGCTCAAGGCTCCGATTTACAATTGGTAAAAAGTTCCTAAATCTTATCTGACATTTACAATAAGATGTCTTGTCAGTCCCCGGTGGTTAAACAACCAGTGAGAACGTGTTTAACCTTAGACGTAGTAAAGGACTAGTGTGTAGTTGTTCAGAAGCCTGGGGCATGGCAGTCCAGACCCACATTCCAAAAAGATGGAAGGAGTTGTATCTGGTGCTTTTGAGAAGAGGGGCAGGGGACCGAAACTACAAAGTGGATTTGCTTTCTGTTGGATAAGCAAGTGTCCTTCCCTGCAGCAAATTCTACGTGAATGACCTTGACACAAAACAACTCTGAGACAAAATTGACCTTCTAATAGATAAATAGAAGCTTTGAAGAGTTCTTGTAAGATTTTAAATGAGCTTAGAGAGTTTGGAGAGAGTGTATCTGTTAGCATTCCTTCCAAGGTGTCACCCCACAGTTACATGGCAACAGCCAGGTAAGCCTGACTCAGTATAAAGGGGGCTTGTCCCCGCCTCACCCTCTTATCCTTTTACCCTCTGTCCCTTCTCTCCTCATCCCCCTCCCCCTTCTCTCCACATGTTCATGGCCATTCTCTCTCTCTCTCTCTCTCTCTCTCTCTCTCTCTCTCTCTCTCTCTCTCTCTCTCTCTCTCGTTCTCTCTCTCTCTATCTCTCCATGGCCCACAGAGGCACCCCCTTCCACCTCACTGTACCACACCTCTACAAATATATCCTGCTTCTTTCTTTTTTATAAAACACAACATTGATGCTGTGACTCGGATTTAGAAACTCGCAGGTTCACATCTCCTGCTGCCACGTGACTTCGCAGCCATCAGATCGGTGATCTCTATCTAGACTTATCTAAGCAAACACCAGCGAATTGGTAAGCTCTCTCCTCACACTGGTCAGCATAAACATCCCCTGGTCCCAAGGGAAGGCTGTGGAGCTGGCAGCCACCCTGTGGTGTCCTTGAGGATGAAGGCATTCACAGTCATGACTGGCCTTCTCACTGAGCCTCCTGGCTAGGACCTCTTCCCCTGGGTGACCCCCTCCCCCCCTCTCCAGGCAGCAGTTCTCTCACTGCTGCTCCCTCGGGCTCTGAGACCCACAGCTGGCCCAGAGCCCAGCCACCATTTCACTGTGTGGCAACCTGGTGATCTGGCCTAGCTGCCACCTTAGCTGCTGCATTTGTCCTCCAGACGAGGGAACAGACAAATCTCCAGCTCCTCTCCTACTCTCACCCAGAGGGAATGTCTTTGCCTCCATGCCTCCCAGTCTAATTCACAGGCTAAATTTGGCCCCATTATCCACAAACCAATAATTCTACATGGCCGCTTAAAGGTGCTTTTACAACTTGCCAACAATCCATTGATTCATAGGCCCTTCTGTCCCTCATTCTCTTACTGCTTGCTCTCCACCCCCAGTTCCCTGACTCCCCACTATGTTTGCCCCTCCCCCATCAACAGCATGTGCTGTGGACACAGCCTGGGCACCTTTTCCTCAGCAGGTGACTGGATCATCTTTCATTTATGCATGGAACCCAAGGAAGAGAGGTGGGTGTTTCTAAGGAGACCAGAAGTCCTGCTTCCCAGTTGCTGCTCGCACACTTCAGTATCAAGCCCCTCCCATCCCAGCCTAGGATTCCACTGTCTGACACACACCAATTGACCCCCAAGTTTCTTCTCTCCTCTCTCCAATAAAGTAGTAAAGTGTCTTCAAGTAGGAATTGGAGGAAAGCAAGTGTTGAAGTCCTAAGGTCATCTTAGAACTCCCAGGAGAGTCCCCCAAAAGTTAATCTACCTATAAAAGCAAGGAAAGGCTCTCGGTCCCTAAATAAATTCCCTTCCTTTTGTGCTGAACACTTGTTCCTAAGATTTGGATATAGGTGGGTTCATCCAAAGGTTTAGATGTCAGCAGCTTCCTCCCTGGGTCATATTAGAAAGTGGGGACCCCTTTAAAGGGAGGATCACAGCCAAGAAGGATCTATCATTGGGAACCTGTCTTGGGCAAGGATTAAAGCTAACTCTCATGAAAGCACAATTAGTTCCTTTGAAAAGTCGTCATTGCAAACAAGCAATCCTGGCCCCTGTATCTATCTACCCATCTACCCATCTACCTTGGCCCCTGTATCTGTCTACCCATCTTGCTGTGTGATTGATCTTTCAGGGGTCCCCAACATTGTGATAGCATCCCTGAAGAGACCTGAACACACCAAATTGATGATCTATTTGATCTTGGACTTTTAGCCTCCAAAAAGGAAAGGAGAGCAACTAAATTCTTTGCTTTCTAAATTACCCAGCCTCTGGTAGGTTGCTACAACAATGGAGAGGCAGGTCAAACACCTAACCTCTCCCCATAAACACTAAGATTCAGACAGTCGGTACATCAATGAGATGAAATAAATTACCCTGAAACTTGGTAGAGGGCAAACTCTTCTGTGTTGAGATTCTCTTGCCCCGCCTGGAACCTTTACAGTAACCATCTTAGCAGGGGATAAAGGGGAGCTTGTAAGCTCTGGCCATGCCTTCATATGCAAGTCCTTTGGGAACTCCCTCTAAACTAGGTATTTATTATTTGCAGGTTAGTTTGTGCCTAATGCAACAATACTGCACTGTTCTCATGGTATCTAAAGCCATGACAATACACGCCAGATAACAAAGTTTGTTCACATTGTCCATACCAAATAACAAACACAGAATTGCAAGAAAGGATAGATTAGAACCTGGTTTTGTGGGTTCCCCCAACCTGTGCAGACTCTATCTGACTGGGCTGAAAACATACCACCACCTGAATAACTACTTCATATGAATCCCAACATAATAACAGCTCATATCTTATACCAAAATCCCTGCCCTCTAAGCCAAAAGACTGTGGAATGTGATTTACATGAGATATATCTGTACACATTTATGAAGTCAGACATTTGTTAAAGTAACCCAGAGAGATGGGGAAAGAAGAACAGAATGGGGGTATGGGGGGAGGCACCAATAGAATGTTGAAAGATTTAGAGATAAACAACAGGCAATATGCCTATTGCCTGTTGTTTAAGATGAGAGTATACCATCACTGCACTAAGGAATGCAGGGACCAACACAAGATGGAAAACCTGTATTCACATTCTGCCCCTACCCCTACCCCTGCCCCTGCCCCTCACCATCCTCATAGGCTACCCTCCATCTCCCGACATGGATTACCATTGTACTGGCTGGTTTAGTGTGTCGACTTGACACAGGTTGGAGTTATCACAGAGAAAGGAGCTTCAGTTGGGGAAGTGCCTCCATGAGATCCAGCTGTGGGGCATTGTCTCAATTAGTGATCAAGGCAGGAGGGCCCCTTGTGGGTGGTGCCATCCCTGGGCTGTATTCTTGGGTTCTATAAGAGAGCAGGCTGAGCAAGCCAGGGGAAGCAAGCCAGTAAGGAATATCCCTCCATGGCTTCTGCATCAGTTCCTGCTTGCTGACCTGCTTGAGTTCCAGTCCTGACTTCCTTTTGTGATGAAGAGCAATACAGAACTGTAAGCTGAATAAACCCTTTCCTCCCCAGCTTGCTTCTTGGTCATGATGTTTGTGCAGGAATAGAAACCCTGACTAAGACAACCATGCAGGAGGATTCGCCTTCCAAAACCTGGGAAACATGAACAAAGCAGGGATCGAGGAGCAGAGCTCACTGAATCCAGGGCATCTCCTTAAGTTTAAATACTGGAACCTCAGGAGCCAGGGACCCTTCTCTCCCTCAGAGAACAGGTTATAGCAGTCAGTTATGGCCTGTTCATCTAACCTGGTAGCCAGTTAGAGCATCGTAATAACCTCACCTCCAAGGAGAGGGCCATCTCAAAGAAACCTTCAGGCATGCTAAATTTGGGTCTGTGGAGCTTTAGGATATTGAAGGTTTCACTAATTTCCAAAAGTATACCACTTATACAAAACTGAACATCCACAAATCCCACTCTGGATTATCAATCTTTTTCAAATGAAGGAAGAAATTTTTAAAATTCAACTTCAAATCCCAGACATTCTTTGGCAGCTTTGGGCTCGCTGAAGACTTCAGATGGGATTCTCTTTCTTCTTCCTCCAAATCTCTGAGCTCCAAGGAGTGTTCTTAGATGATAAAGCCAAACTTGGCACAAACTTCACATAGCACAACGGCAGGAGGGTGTTGGCCAAGACATTTTGAAAACAGTAACGTCAGACTCTAAAGGGAACTTAAGGATTGTTCTTTCCCTTTTCCTTACTTTTTTATTTAACATGGTTTTGGTATACAACATTCCTTAAGAGGAGTTGCCTGCAAATGATTTGAAGGCATTTTAAATCTTACTGAAAAAGCCTTCTCCCCCCCCCCCTCCTCCTCGATAATGCAAATAAGCCACAGCAACCTCTACATTTAACCCATGAATGGGCTGGGGACTATTATCTAACCACAACCAGAAATATTTGCCCCAGACAGCCATAGTATAGCGGAGGAGGCGGAGTGGTTTCAAGTTTGGTTGGTTCTAGATCTCTAGAGAATCTTAATATCCACAGAGAAACAATAGTCACCATGCTTTGTCTTAATCAGGAATGATGTTCACAGTCGTCAGCACAACGTGACATGGGCTGATAGTAGAATGGGTGAGAGGGATGAACAACCAGCATCACAACATCCTGTAATTGCTCTTGAACACAAAGATGGTGGTTTCTCCGCAACCTGTGGGTTCCTGGAGCGCAAAGACAACTCCTTAAACTTTTTCTCCTCCAGATTAATCCCAGGCCTGTTCTTTACTATCTAGATGTCTTCATACAAGTTATTAAATCTTTCTGTAAAACTTCTTGCATCATCCAAAAATAAACACACAAACAGACAAACTGACTAACTGTGGGGCAGTAACATCAGACAAAAGAACTGGTAAAGTAGTAGCAAGTTCAGAACCCCAGTAAATCTCATAATTGAGGACAGCAAGAGTCCAAACTATGTCCCTCCCAGTCAGGTCCCTGTCCTGGAGCACGTGATCATGACCCTCCATTTAGATGACCTTGACAACTGGACATATAGCATAAAGCCCAGAGTTCTCCATGCTAATGAGGTATCTAGATAGAGCCCAAGTATTTAGCCAATGAGCTTCTCTTCCTGGGCATCCCTTCCTGCAAAAGGTATTTAATCTCTGGTTCACCTTGAGTAAGTCATGCGCATCTTTATCTGCCATGAATAAAGCAGTTTAGATAAGCAAAAACTGTCTCCTCCATCAAGGACCACCTCAGGAGGAGGAGGAGGCTTTTCTCATACAGAGCCTTGCCTAAGTCTCCTATAGAAGACCTCTCCAAACTCCTGTCACTCACTTGGAGCTAAGTCAGATCCCCCATCACCTGCCTTTCCCCACTCTGGGCTCATTTCAGGCCTGTGGGCCCCATTCTCAACTCCTCATGGTTCCCAGCAGGGTCAAAGTACCCAGGAGTCTCTGTTCCAGCCCCACCATTTTTCACCCAGAGAAACACAGGCTGGGGCCCCTATCTTAGACTGCATGTCACCTTCTATGAGGAGTATGTTGGCATCCCAAAAGCCTAGTACTCCAGTTGTAAGGAAGAAATGCAGCCTAGGGCCTTTATGTTACCCCTCCCCTGAATGACGCAGACCCACAACTAACAATGTCAATTTAATAGGATTCTTATGTGGCTTTGAGATAATGCATGTAAATGTTAGTAGGATGATGCTAAAGGGATACGGCAGTTGGGTATGAAAGTGGGTTGTGGTTTTTTTCCCCAAAGACAGGTCAATCATATAGATGTGGTTGACACTGAGTTTGTTCTACATTGTGGGTAATCTCTTAGTCTCATTTTCTGTTACCATTTGAAAATAATCTAGGACTTTATAAAGAAAGGAAGTTTCAGTTCATAGTTTTAGGAGTAATGGTAGCACTTCTTTGGCCTTTGGGCCTTGTGATCTGGGTGACAGCATGGCATAGTAGTAGAAAGGGAACTATGCACAGAAGGAGCCAATATGTAGGCAGGTCTTTATAACTACCCACTATGGCTAGTTCTGGAGAACAAACCCATTATGTGATGCCAGCATTATGTGCCTAGTAACCCAGTTAACTCCCCAGTAGGCCCCCTCTCGAATGCTTCCACTTCAGAACTGCTACACTGAAAATCAGTCCTCCAGAACATGCCTTGTGAAGACACATTCAAACCATATCTAATCTATAGAAAATGCCCAGACTCCCTCCTTCCTAGGCTTCTAGGACTATGATGTCATCATCTTCCAACCAACCCCGAAAGCAGGGTATGGGAAGTAAGTCAAAGGATAAACTGTCATTTATTTAAAGGGCCACCTGGAAATGGCATATATCTCTTCTCCTCCTAATGCCATGGAGAAGACTTGATCAGAGGTTCAGGAAATACAGGTACAATGTATCTGGTTGCAGTGGTATTGCTCTAGGGAAATCAAGAGCTGAATTCTGATAAAGACAGCTTAAAATCTCTGTCCTTAAACTCAATAGTTATCATTCTGCTACTCATCTTTTCTGTGGGTAAATAATAGGCATTTTCTAGTTGTGTATGTGTATGTGTGTGTGTTATACACAGACACACACACACATACACATGAGCTTTCAGCTTAGTATTTTTATGGAACTCCTGCGTGTATGAACAAGTGGGTCTCTGATTCTTGTGACTGCTCTTGGGGCTCCTTTCCTTCAGTTGGGTTGCTTTGTCCAGCCCCAATGTGGAGATTTTTCTTTTATCTCATCATATTTTATTTTGTCACATTTGGTTGTTATCTCATAGAAGTCTTTTCTTTTCTAATGAGCTACAGAAAGGGAGTGAATCCTGAGGAAGGTGGAGAGAAACTAGGAAAAATGAAAAGAGGGTAAACTGTGATCAGGCTATACCGTATGAGAAAAGAATATATTTTCAACTTAAGGGGGAAAAATGTAAAATAAATAAATAAGGAGACTATGTCTCAAAGGAAAAGAAAAGGTGTACTGAGTGTTGAATGGTCATGTCTGCTGGAGATGTGGCTCAGTGGTAGAGCATGTTCCCTGCGTGCACAAGGCCCTGGCTTCAATCCCCTGACCCACAGAACATCCTAAAGGCTATGTACATAAACAGAGAGCATACAAAGTACAAACTCAGAGGGAGGCTTACCTACTACTGCCTTTCCAAGGATCTTCCACCAGGTCCCTGCACACACGCAAGCTCAGGCTACAAAAGCCCTTCAGCTCCACACCAGTTTTGAGCATTCACCCTGAACTCATCTGGATTCACAGGTTTGCATGGTTTAAGGACCAGGAGAAAAGAACGTGCCAGACTCCCTGAGTCTGAGGAGGGTGTGAATGCTCACCGGTGCTAATGGGCATCCAGCGCCCTTCCTTTGCCCATACAGTAGTTTCTAACCAATTGCTCAGCATTAGTGATTCTGCTGGGGTTGATTTAATAGTCTAATATGAAGTTTCAGGCCTTCTGTACAGGTTAATTACATGTGGTCTTATACATTCTAATTCAAAATACTGCCTTAGCAATTATCATCAGCACTAAAACGGAGCCCAGTAAGGAAGCTGGGCTTGGATTTTTTTTTTTTTCAGAAGTAATGAATTGAAAAAAAAAACGAAATTACTTTTAATTTCTTTGGCACTTACCATTTCAATCTCTCTTCCCTTCTGTGGAAAATATAAATCAGGGTCGCCTGCTTATTACAGACTGTTAGACAAACAGGCAAAATCGCCTTAAAGAAAGCAGGAGTCTTCAGTTGTGAAACAAGATTTGACTGGGCTCTGACCCACTGGGATGCTCTTTCTTCTCCCCTAATCTCCCAGGTATAGTGTATTGAAATGTGAAGTTGTGTTTTTGGCTGATACTAGTCCAGTGTTCACATTGTTTCAAGTATTATTCTGAAGCTTATAAATAAACATATAGGCACTAAAACAAATTATCAGGCTGTATAAAAATGTACTCCCAAATTTTATCAGCTTGGGAAAAAAAAACTTCAACTATTGCATAGTCTCTATATATGTCAGAACTGTCGGAGGGGTTTTAGGTAGTGGTTCTGGCTTAGGGTCCCTAACCAGGATGTAGTCAAGTTTCTGAGCAGGCCTGCAGCCTTCCAGGGAGAGGAAATCGACTTCCAAGCTCACTTGTGGTTTACACAGGTCTGGATTTCTCACAGATAGATAACCTCAGTGTCTTCACTGTTGAGCCTATTCCCAGAGCAAGTAACCCAAGAGATCCAAGAGAGAAAGACACAAAGAGAAAGAAGAAAGTGTGACTGCAACCATGGTATCTTTTATAACCTAATATTAGCAGTGACATGCTAGCATTCTTCCACATCCCACTGGCCACAGAGAAGCCCCTGGCATGCTATCAGAGGGAGATGAAGGCGTGTGTAAATACCAGGCGGTGAGGCTCACTGCAGGCTGCACTACCCAAGCTGCTCTAAGCATCATTATTATGAAGTCACATGTGAGGCAACTGAGTCAAACACAAGTGAAGCAGCGGGCCCATGGTTCGATCAAATGGCACAATCGAGATCTATGTCTGCCGTTCATTCCAAGTCCAGAATCTACACTCTGATCACTGCTTAGACACATAACTGTTTCTGCTCAGTTAATGCATGGTTCGAAATCAAGACATCCACTTCTGTTTGTTCAAAATAAGGAGCTGATATGAAACCTTTGCTGAGATAAATCTCTAAGCTACTCATTACAAAAAACAAAAAACAAATAAGTAAATCAATCCTTGGTGTCCCCTGGTCCTGTTATGTTACATCAAACATTCCCGTTGCCTAGTGCTGCCTCACTGGCCTAGCAAATCCACTTCCCAACCATCATTATCATTGGATTCTTTTCACAGCACTGGACCTCATACACCTGTATCGCTCACCTAATTCTTCCTGCTCAAACCCCAAGAAGACAAGCCCCTTCTGTAATCACTGTTTATTCTGCGCAATTACATCACTTACGCCAAAAGCACATTCAGTATGCATATGTGTGTACACATGCATACTGGTATGATTGTGTCTGTGTGTGTGTGAGAGAGAGAGAGAGAGAGAGTGAGAGAGAGAGAGAGAGAGAGAGACTTTCATCTATTTGCGCAACTTTATTTTTTATTTATTTTTTTTATTTTTTTAGACAGGGCCTCTCATTGAGCCTCGAGCTCATTTAGATGGTTGGCTGGGGAGAAGCCTGCAGAATCCTGACTCTACCACTCAGTGTTGAAGTTCCAAGTGTGTGGTGTCATGCACAACTCTCGCACAGGTGCATCTGAAGGGCCCTTGTGTTTGCACAACACTGAGCCATTTCCGCAGCCCTTGCGTCCCATTCTTAATAACACACAAAGGCCCTCCAAGTGCCCCTGTTCTCAATCTGGCTTCAGACACACATCTGTGTATCTGTCTGCATGCATCCAACGCCATGGGTCAGACTGGACTGTGGATGTGAATCAGAGAAATATCAAGTACCTTGGGATCTTTCAAGTCCATAAAAGATACTTTTGTTAGTATTCTAGGACCTTCCCACATTATTTCCCTTAATTCCCTTTTACCACAAATACCATAATTATACTAAGCAAAATTCATAGCAGCTTGCAAAGGCCCATGCTTAATGGCAAGTGTTTTGTGTACATTAACTCGTTTTATCCTCAGACAAACCCAAGAGGTGAAATTCATTTCGTTTCTATGACACAAATGAAGAACCTCGAATTATGAAAGGGTAAATGATGGACAGAGTCACAGAGCTGGGACTGAATCCTTGATCAGATTCGACTATCAAGGCCATACCTTCCCACCTTAGCAAGAAGGTAGAGAGGTACCTTCCTCAGTGGTTAGACAGAGCAGAGTGCACACTTCAAATAGAGACCTATTCTTTCATATCCAGTTAATCAGAAGGTTTAAAAGTCACCCTGGAGTTAAGATGCCTTTTGTCAGCTCACTATTATTTTTAAGCGAGGGTACAATATAACATATTCCATTATGATGTGTTGTGAGGGCAGCATGTAAGAATACATGTGTATGTGCATATGAAAGCCAAAGGTCAACCACAGGTGTCATCTCTCAAGAGCTGTGCACTTTGTTTTTTGATATACTGGCCCAGAATTCACGCAGCTGAACTCTGAACCCCAGGGATCTGCCCGTCTCAGTATCCCCATCCCTGGGATTGCAAAAGTAGCCTTTTTACATAGTTCTAATGATTGAACATTTCTATACATGCAGACGTGCATTATCTAAATCTAGAGTCCATACGTGAGAGAAAATGGTGATATGTGTCTTCCTCCAGGATTGTTCCCTTACACATGTCCTTTTTCTATTTTGTGGTTCTTTTTTTAAGGTATCTTTTTAAAAACTTATCTACTAGCAAATAAAATAATATGTCAGGGACTAATAGGCCTTCTTAGAAAACTGGATAGTAAGTATTTTCAGATTTATTTCTGGAAAACATGACCTCTATTATAACCATTCAATCTGCCATTGTAGCAAAAGCAGCTATGGACAATGCATAACTTAATGAGTATGGCTGTGTTCCAATAAAACTTTATTTATGGACACACAAATTCAAATTTTATAGAATTTTCTCCTACTGAAAAATACTCTTCTTTTGATTGCTTTTCCAATCATTTAAAAAATCTGAAATCTTTTCTTAGCCCAAGCGCCACACAAAAACCAATAGTTTGCTGATCCCTGTAACATGCAACAAAGGATACCAGAAATTCTCCCCATGAGTTGAGTGATGGATTTTATCAAATCGGCCAAAAGCCAATATCTTGGACAACATATTTCTAGAGGGTGATTGTTAATATAAGCATAGAGAGAGAAAATAAAAAGGAAGGAATCCTTCACTTTGTGTCAGCTAATAGTTTAAAATGCTTTTCAAGATGCAAACTTAATATTAAAAGGCATAAGCATGTGAAGTCTTTAGAATGTTTATTGTATAAAGAGTAAACAAAATGCATGTAGAGCGGGTCACAGGTTTGATGTAAACAGGGACAATGGTGATGTACTGCAACTAAACAATTTAAATGGCAACTGGACTGTTGCTACTAAACTCATCTTGAATTCTTTGGGGGTAGGGCTCAAAAGGTGAAAAATATCAAACAAGTATTGAACAACATTAAGAAGTTAAAAGAAAGAAAGAAGGAAGGAAGGAGGGAGGGAAGAAAGGAGGGAGGGAAGGAGGAAGGAAGGAAGGAAGGAAGGAAGGAAGGAAGGAAGGAAGGAAGGAAGGAAGGAAGGAAGGAAAGAAGGAAGGAAGGAAAGAAGGAAGGAAATAAAGGCTGATTGGGTGTGGTATGCACTCACCAGTCCTACCTTAGGACAGAGGTGTGGGTACCAGCCCTACACTGGAACAGGCTGAGCCCTGTCCACCTCCGTAACCCACACCTGCCTCTGGGCTCTTCCATAAACAGAAGGTTTTTGCCACATGTTAAATTAAGTAATAAAGAAAGGAGAAAAGGGAAAGTGAAGATAGAAGAAAGGAGAAAGAGGATGGAGGAGAAAGAAAGAAGTTAAAGAGTCGGTAAAGAAGGGGGGAAGGAATCAAGAAGGCAGAATTCAAACCCTGAGTATCCAGCCTTCGACCACTGCAGTATGATGGGGCACTTATTGTCATCCTGGGACCGTTTTATCAGATGTTCCACTAATGTAGTTCAATAATCTATTTAATTGGGAGCTGCTAGCTAATATAGTAAAAGTCCATGATTCATCCCCCATTGTCTTCGAATAATATACTATTTCCCAGAGATACCATCTTCACTTCCTGTTCAACTACCTTTTATAATAAGGAAAAATTCTATCTATTCATGAATCTAGAGAGACATGTTTTAAGGCTTTGAGACTACTGGGATTGTGTTCAATCTTTTCGCACAGTGCATTCATCTCCCTTGAAGCACAGGGTAAGATAACTAGACTCCTCACAATGCAGAACACACGTTCCCCCACACAATGGGACCAGCCCTACGACACGGGGGTCTTTGGAGAGTGGAGACTATCTTATTCACTCTGGGCCCCTGAAGACCTGGCACTGGAAGGCATTTGATAAATGTTTGCAGAATGAATGGAAAGTAAACGAGGGAAAGGGCTCTGTCGGAGAATTCAAACCTCTTTCCTAACAAAGCAACAGCACTTGAAAACGGCAGTGGTTCTGGAAGATAAGAGACGCCTGGGAGATATGAACCTCCAGAAGCCAAGGTGCACCAGCGATGCCAAGTGTCAGCGATAGTAAAGCCAGAGGGGCGTTCCCGAGCTTACAGCCAATGTCCCTGCTTACAGAGGACCAGACACTAATCCAACCAAATCTGCCTCTTTGTCTAAATGGAAAAATAAAACCTTAAATTGCCCTAGGTTTAAGAGGAACTGACTTATAATAAACTGTTTTCACTATTAGGAGGTAAGCATAGGAATCAAAAGACCCCTGTCATATCTGAGTTGAGGCTGCTACTATTGAAATCCTATTTTCACTAATCAAATAAATAAATAAGCCCTCATCACTGAAAAATCACAGCTATCTCCTTTTGAGTCTGTATCTAAAGACCCCTGTCATATCCAAGTTGAGGCTGCTACTATTGAAATCCTTTCTTCATTAATCAAATAAATAAATAAATAAGTCCTCATCATTGAAAAAATCACAGCTATCTCCTTTTGAGTCTGTCTCTAAGTGGATCCTTTAGCCAATAATCAACTTAGTTCAGCCATAGTGAGTTGATGTTTTTCTAACAGCCTAAATGTGCTGGAGGCTTCATCCTCACCAAGTTAAAGACAGGTCGGCAATGAAGAACTCATTAGGTTCTCAGCATAGAGAATCCAGTGCAGTTTTCCAACTAGGACACCTTCAGGGTAGGGAAGTGGCTTTGTCATATAGAGAAGGCACTGTCCCTGTGAGCTTTTCCTGAGCATCAGGATGAATCTCACCTGGCTCAAGTAAGCCACACTACTGTGGCAAGTTGATGCATACGAAGTTCTGGGGATCTACCACAGTCATACTGGTGCAAGATCACCTCAGGAAACTGACTTTGGGTGACAGAGAAGAAATGATTTCACAGTTCTACACACTTTTTTTTGTTTTTTTTTTTTTCACACACTTGTTTTTTAACAGCACAGTTAGTTTTATAACATTCCCCATATAAATATGTAAAGTAGCTGCCACTGTCTAGCTGCGTGATTGGAAACAAATCATTTTAATCTCTTCATGCTATCTCTCCTATAACACAGTCAGAAACATGGTTGAATCCAGCTGTCCCATCTCCAAATCCATTTCTTCTTTATCTTGGGCACATAGACTTTTCATTGCTGTAATAAAATACCTTTAATATTCATTTTATAAAAAAGAAAGATTTATCTCACAGTTTGGGGATTTATCTCACAGTTTGGGGAATGTTTTTTCTACCCATAGTTTGACTTGTTGCTTTTGGGTCTGTGGCAAGAACATGCAAAAGAACAAAACAGTTTACCTCAAGCCCAAGAATGAAGAAAGTGGGGAAAGAGAGACCTGGAATATCCTTTAAAACAACGCCCCAAATGACCAGAAGACCTCCCACAAGGTCCTTACCTCTTAAAGTTTCCAGTACTATTTCCCAACAGCACCACTGTTGTGGGGAACAAGCCCTTACTTGACGCATAGGTCTGTAGGGAGCATTTATGAGCCAAGTCTATAGCATCCTCCCAGCATCCTTTGCTTTAGGCACCCATGTGATAAATTCTAGCTAACAGAACATGAGGGGAGTGGTGTGTACCACCTCCACAGGGGGCCCATTCACTTGTGATCCTCTGTGTCCTTCCCCCTCCACAGTCTTCTGTATACCATTCCAGTCATCTTGGGAGCCATGTATTGAAGATGACCAGATGTTGTGGGAAAGGGCTGGTTTTTTGATGACTCTTTAGACAACGGTGACCTGGTTGAGCACTATCTGAGATGCAGGGGTTTGCTAGAGTTGCCATAGTAAAATATGCAAACTAAGTGGTTTAAACAGAAGAAATGCCTTTTGCAACAGTTCTGGAAAGGTGAACTCCAGAGGAATGTATTAGCAAGATAGGTTACTTCTGAGGACCATAAGAACAGATGCGTTCCTGCCTTTCCTCTAGCCTCTCCTGGGTCTCTGGAAGTCTCCAGCATTCCATAGCTTATAGGAGTATCACTCCATTGCTTCCTCTTGACTGTGTCTCTGTGTCTAAATTTCCCCTTTTTATATAAAGGACCCAAGTCATGTTGGGCAGAAAATACTCACTCCCCCAGGGGGAAAAAAACTCATCTTAAATAATTCCATGTTCAATAACACTTTTTCCAAAACAAGTCATATTTTGAAGTGCTGGGGGCAAGAGGTCAGCATTTGGATTTGAAGAAAATTCAGTCTTCAGCACATGTCATATGCTAAGTCTCTGAAATGTTTGTGTTTTATCTATTACAGGAGGCACCAATATTATACTAACTGAAACCAATCAAGAATTACAAAGTATGCAACAAAATTCTCTATGAACAAGTATGCCCAAACAGATGACAGTGGCTATTGGTATGATCTTTGATTGTAGGGAATTTACTATGGCTCTCACTCCCATAGGCCTTGTTCAAAAGTAATCCTTAACCTCACATTCATATTTTTGTATTCATTGACCTCCTTCCATAAAGGCCTCTAGAGCTAAGGAGTCAAGTTCAATTCCTAGAATCCACACTTTAAAACAGCCATGGTGGCTCGCACTTGCAATCCCAACCCTGGGCATAGAGGACATATATCTGGGACTTGCCAGCCTTGACTATCTGATATGTTCAGGCCACTGACACACACACACACACACACACACTAGGTAGAGAGATCCTTAGGAATAACACCCAAGTTTGTCTTCTGACTTCCCCATGTAAGTGCACACATTTGCATAGGTACCTATATACATATGCACATGAAACTGCACACACATGAAGACCTCCAAATGTCATATGGTTTTCCCCCACACCTTAACCCATGTCTTTATACTTCCTAGACCACCCATTAATATTTCCTCCAAAAATTATGCTTCTCTAAACACATGTCACCTAACTGTTCAAAATCTTTGGGAGTCATCAGTGCTCGATAATGAATTCTGAAGTATTCACTGAGCATTTACTGTGTAGCAGTTACCACGACCAAGCCAGGAATACTATCATGTACAAAAGAGCCTTGTCCTTTACAAATCCTAAAACCAAGTAGAAGAACAAACTTGTTAATGGTTGTTCAAAACTGCTGCATGACAAACAATCTCATAAATTTGGTCTTTATAAGAGCATAAGGTTTTCCTCCCCGTGGGTCTGCAGGCATCTGGGGTAACAATGCTTTAAACTACAAGTTGGGGCTCCTCTGTACCCTAAGATTGTCTATCAATAGATGTCCAGTGCATGGCAGAAACACAAGAAGAATGAGCAATGCCTTAGGGAACTTCATCAGGTCTGGATCCAGAGCTGACATGGTAAGACTGCCACCCACGTGTCTTGGACCAAATCAGGTCACAGAACAACACCAGTTTACAATGTCTGTCACCAAAAAACATATCAGAATAGGGGGATATAAGTGACAGAAGTTTATTTCCTCACAGTTCCAGAATCAAGGTTTTGTTTCTTCTGAGATTTATCCTTAGGCTTATAGATGGATGCCAGGATGTTCCCTGTATCTTCAGAACATCTGTCCTTTGTTAGTATCTGTGTCTAAATTTCTTCTTCTAGTAAAGAAACAAGCCAAGTTGATCGAGATCAACCCCAATGATCTATTGTCATTTATCTGTGCTGTTATAATACCTCCAAGTATTATCATATACTAAAGTACTTCATCATAAAAACTTAAGGGTGAACATCAGCCCCCAAGTCATGGGTAAGGTCAACATATCATTAGTGGGGTAGGAATGCCTACTACATCCACCATGATAAAGATGGAGAAAGCAGCAAGAATTATGGGCAAAATAAGGTCATTTGCTACCAGGAAACTACCATGATACTATGCTACTATTCAACGAAGGCAAGATGGAACTGTAGCTCAGTAGTAAAAAAAAAAAAAATCTAGACACCTGCCATTCTGGTCTTCTTTAAGGCCTGGACTCATTGGCTCTTTTCTGGCCCCACTATTTACATTGAAAATGATCCAGGACCTTTCCTCAGAGACCCAGCAAAGGGCCATGTCAAAGTGTGGTAGGAGGGGCTGAACCAGGATCCCTGAGACACATTGCTGAGCACAAGGTATTCTCATTCAACATGAGCCAAAACTGTCTGTGTGACCCTGAGAAAATCATTTTCTCTCCCAGGGTCTATAATACTGTTCTGAATAAAGAAAATGGACTTCTCCAAGATCCCTAAGATCCTTTGATGGGTTTCTTTCTTTACAGTGTAGATTCTGCAGAACACTGGTCACAAGAGGGGCTGGGCAGGTACATGGCTCCACAAGCAAATCATTGGAAAGGCT
Source organism: Apodemus sylvaticus (assembly GCF_947179515.1). Lineage (NCBI taxonomy): Eukaryota > Metazoa > Chordata > Mammalia > Rodentia > Muridae > Apodemus > Apodemus sylvaticus. The sequence goes on from NC_067480.1 coordinate 37,497,321, forward strand.
GCATCCAATCTCCTGTTCCCGGCAAAGGTTTCGAAAAGTCCTGCAATTTTGGGTGTAACTGGAAAGTGACTATATAGTGAGGTTACTCATACTCAGAAAGACAAATAGTGACTGTCACCTCTCATCTGTGCATCCCAGCTTTAATCTTTACATAGGAATCATCATGTGGCTGTATGTACAGGTCAGGGAGGGTCCTAGGACACACGTGGCATGAAAGGAGAATGCTGGAGGCAGGAGGAGGACAAGCAGGAAGTGTGGGGACAGAAAGAGGGGAGATCAGAAAAAGACTATCAATCAAAACAAAGAGTGCACAAAATGTTACTAAGGACATGCTACCTTGCATCCTAATTAAACCTGAATGTTTGTATTTACTGTTAGTTAGTGTGGTGGGTTTACACACATTCCATGGTCAGATGTGAGAGGACAACTTTGGGAGTCTGTAGCAGTAGTTTGTTAACTGCTTTGGCTCCTAAGGAGCTATCTGGATTCTCAAATGAAAGATGCGCATGTGCGCGCACGCACACACACAGACTGGGCAGTTCTAATCCCTCCAGTACTCCTGGTTCAACACCTTCTAAATCTATGATTTGTCTTTACTGTCCTGTTACCTTCTGGGCAGCCCCCCCATAGGGCTGCTTTCCCTTTCCACCTACATTTTGGATGGATTTTCTTCTGCAGCTCTAAATCTGATCTGTCTACCTTCCAGACATCATGGTGACCCCCCTCCTTCCCTCCTTCCCTCCCTCCCTCCCCCCTCTCTCTCTCCATGCCTGGCCCTCACAAATCTAAAGGTCCCCCCTCAGATTACCTGCCCAGCTTTGGCCATTGGCTCTTTATTACTGATCAAAAAACCAACTGGGGACAAGGACCTTCAGTATTTGGACATGCAGATTCTTGATTTTAGGGGCGGGATTAATTCAAAGCCTTAGAACCAACCCCCAACAGGAGCCAGAGCTCTCCTTCCACCTCACTGAACAAGGGCTCCTCTTGTTTCTGTCCCACTGTGTGCTCCAGGCCAGGTGTCCCACACACTTCTAGCCATCCTCCTGTCTCTGCCCCTGAGGTAATAAAATAATGAGATTACAGATGTGAGCGACCACATCTGGGCTTTTTAAACATGTGGGCCAGAAATTCAACTCTACCCATCAGGCTTGGGGAGTAAGTTTTTAGCTGCTGAGCCATCTTGCTAGCCATTGAACTTTTATTAAAAAGACAGCATGTGGGAGAAATTTGTGAGGAAGGCAGATGCTATGTGAGATCCCAGAAAGGGCTCTACACTCATGGTGAGTACTGTTTGGTCACTGCCCTTAGCTCACTATCCCACTCCCATTCTTAAAAGGGTTTTTCCTTTGCCACATGCAAAGGTGGTGCACTAATTTAATCCCAGCATCTGGGAGGCAGAAACAGGCAGATCTCTGTGAGTTCAAGGCTAGCCTGGTCTATAGAACAAGTTTTAGGACAGCCAGGGCTACACAGAGAAAACCTGTCTTGCCGAGTAGTGGTGGTCTTTAATCTCAGCACTTGGGAGGCAGAGGCAGGCGGATTTCTGAGTTCGAGGCCAGCCTGGTCTACAGAGTGAGTTCCTGGAAAGCCAGGGCTACACAGAGAAACCCTGTCCCAGAAAAAGAAAAAAGAAAAAAAAAAAGAAAGCCAAAACAAAATCTGTGTGTGTGTGTGAGAGAGAGAGAGAGAGAGAGAGAGAGAGAGAGAGAGAGAGCTTTTCCTTTTTGTCCTCTGAGATTTACTTTATTTTTAATATGTATTTGTGTGTGCACACATGTGTGGAATGCCCATGGAGCCAGAGGCTTTAGGTCTCTTATGGAACTAGAAATACAGATGGTTGTGAGCCTCCTGGTATTGGTTCTGGGAACTAAACTCTGGTCCTCAGGAAGAACAGTTTGTGTTCTTAACACCTGAGCCATCTCTCCAGCCCCTGTTATTTCTTTCTTAATAAGCTGTCTGTTTCTTTTCCTAACTGTGTATCTCTGTTGTAATCTTTTGTCCTGGAACACAAGAGCCTGGGATGGAGTAGACTCTAAACTCAGACCCGCAACTAGACACTTAAGTGTGTTTTCTTCTTTCCTTCTCCTCCTTTTTATCTCTTTTTGGATACTGGAAAAAAAATCTTAAGTATCCTTTCCCAGGCACTTGGGGCTTCCTCACTTTTTCGGACCACAACACCTAACTTAAAAGGCAAGCCTTTTGCTTCATCTCCCTTCTCCCGGCAGCCGGGAAGGACTTTCAGCCTGACTCCCCTTTATCTCTCAAACTTTGATACAATTGTCCTTGAGCTTCAAAAAAAAGAAAAGAAAAGATGGAAGGAAAGGGGAGAGAGGAAAGGACATAGCCACCTGATTCCTGTTGTTTTCCAGATGCACTTGACCCAAGAATCTCTTTCTTCCCCTTATAACACAGCCCAGAACCTTTAACCTAATGCCCTTATTACATGTCTAATTAGTTAGATTTGTGCACATGTGTGTATGTGTACGTGATATGCACACACATGTGTGCAGATATACCTGTAAAAATTTGAACATGTGTGTGAACGGTATCTCCATCAATCACTCTGCCCCTTCTTTTTTGAGACCGGGCCTCTCACTGAACACGAAGCTCACCGCTTTCTGCGAGGCTGGCTGGCCAGCTGGTCCTAAGGCTCATCCATCCTGTCTCCACCCAAGCCCGCTGCACATCCCTGAGTTCTGAGATTACACGCTCATACCATCATGACGAATTCCTTACACAGATGCTAGGGACCAAACTTGGGTCTTAACACTCATATAGCAGGTGCCTTCCTGACTAACCTGAGTCCTCAGCCTGAGTTAGATTTTTAATGTCAGGATCATGTTTACCCCACATGGACTCCCTGCAGGTTGTAAGCGCAGTACTTCATGAATCCTTGCATCTAAATCAGAAGGCCCTACAGGCTGCAGTGCAGTGTCTTCCCACAGAGACCCACGCCCACTGCCTGCTTCTCCTCATTCACTGAAAGCTACATGAACAGGGGAAGAATTAGGCCATTAAAGGTGTTTGCTGCCACTCCTGATGGCCTAAGTTTCATACCTAGGACTTGTATGGTAGAAAGGGGGAACTGGCACTTACAGGTTGTCCTCTGACCTTGGGACCTTTGGGACGTGTGAGCACACACATACACACACATACACACACACACAGAGAGTAAATAAACACGGAGATATTAGGAGACAACTCACTCGGTATACTGCTTACTCTACAAGCCTGCAGACCTGAGTTCAATCCTCTGAACTCACATAAAAAGCCAGGTATGGTGAAGCCCTCTTATAACTCCAGAACTCAGGAGATGGTGTCAGAGAGGTCTCCGGGTGAGGCTCTGTGGCAAACCAGCTTATGGTGAATTCCAGGCCAGTGGGAGATTATGTCTAAAAGAAAATATAGTAGTAATACTCAAGACGGAACCTTAGTACCCAAGGAATGACAGCTGAGACTGACTCTGACCCACATAAACACACGTAAACACCAAGAACCGTGGCCCCTGCTGGTCTGGCCCCTGACACCACGCCCTTCTTCCGGGTGCCACTCAAGCCTCTCCTTTGGATGCATTCTTCCTGGGATCTGCAGCAAACTTTCAAACCCGCCCTCCTAGTGATGAGCCCTTGCTGTTTATGGAAGAAACCTGAGTTTGGGAAACAATAAAAGCCTTTGGGGGACCAAATTTAGTGAACAGCTCAGGTGATAAATCCTAGAATAGCGTTCAGCGACAAGAAAGGGAAGTGCGTTTTACATAGGGCTTCGGCCAGGAGCTCATCATCTGGCTTCCAGATCTCTGGAATAAGAATAATCATTCTGAAAGAGATCTCTCGTGCGTTCCGGAATCTCCGGCCGCCATATGCCGAGCTTTCTGGGGCTCCCCTGAATGGCAAACAAGCCTGCTTGTTTGGTTCTCTGACTCGCCCCTACCCTCTTCGGAACAGACATGTGGAATCCAGAGTTTCTTGCTCAGTGAGCTCTCCTGGGACCATTCACCACTCCGTTCCCATTTATTGTTCTGCAGACGGAATGCTATCCCCAGATTGCACATCCATGTCTTTAATTGAGCGGAAGCCATTCTAAAGCCCCCCTTTCTTCCCTGTTCCCCTTATCCCCTGCACAAGCTCCCAGCTTCTCTGGCTTTGATCCCAGGGTAGGGATTTTTTTGTTTTGTTAATGCTATTCCTGTTATTCAGTAGTCAGCCCACATTCTTTCTTTCCTTCAAATAACATTTAATTGCTTTAACACAACTTCTTCAAGGAGCCGGAGGAGCGCTCTTTGAAGATCCAAATTACCCTCAAAGCTGGTCTCTCAATGCGGCTGAAATTTGTCCTGACTTTTAATAACCAGAACAGGAAACAAAAGAAAGAAGTTTTCTAACACCTTTTCCAAGAGCATGGTAACTGCGGCTGTGTAACCTGGGAGCTCAGCCTGGAAGGTGACATGGAGGTCACGAATTCTAGTGGGTCTAAAAACATGTTCCCTGTGAAGGCTTTCAGAATTCCAGAATGTGGAGTGGAGGTATAGTTTGGTAATAGAGAATGAGAGAAATCCTGGATTTTAACCCCTGACACAGCACTGCAAAAGAAGAGGAACAGGAGGAAGATAAAAAGAAGAAAAAGATGAAGAAGAAGAAGAAGAAGAAGAAGAAGAAGAAGAAGAAGAAGAAGAAGAAGAAGAAGAAGAAGAAGAAGAAGAAGAAGAAGAAGAAGAAGAAGAAGAAGGAGAAGAAACAAGAATAATCTGTGATGCCCAAGCAGTTTAAGTCTTCAAGTGGACATTACAGCCCATCTGTTTCATTAACTACAGATTACCTGAGATCTCTGCACTTGAATTTTGACCCTTGATTTAAAACCAGACTGGTGACTAAGGAGATAGCTCCATGGATAAAGCATTTGCTACAGGAGCATGAAGACCTAAGGCCAAATCCCTAGAACCCACATAAAGCTGGGCACAGCGATGAGATTGTCCTCCCAGTGTTCCTACCACAAGACGGAAGGCAGAGAAAGGAGAATCCCAGAAGCTTACAGAACAGCTAGCCCAGTGACACGATGGTGAACCGAAAGCTATCCTGCCTGGAAATGAGACAGAAGGTGAGGACTCAGGCCCTGACCGCCACACAGGTGCATCAGCACACAAGCTCTCTGCCTCTCTCTGTCTGTTTGTCTGTGTCTCTCTGTCTCTGTCTCCCTGTCTCTGTCTGTCTCTCTGTCTCTGTCTCTCTCTGTCTCTCTTTCTCTGTCCCTCTGTCTCTGTCCCTCTGTATCTGACCCTCTGTCTCTGTCTCTCTCCCTCTCTCATTTTAAAACAAAACACTCAGCTACTTTACAGGGAAGTTAAGCCCAGAGAGACTCAGAACGCTCAGGGGCCTTCACCTCCCCATACCTGCTGCTGGCCACAGGTCTAAAGCACTGAGGAGCTGGCCTGAAACACACACCCTATCTCAGGCTTCTGTAAAACACTACACATTAATAAAAGAAATTAATGCTTAGGAAACTCTAATTGTTAACTACCCTGATTTGATCCTTGCCTGGCATATACGTGTGTCAAATGCTAGACTAAGACAACCCAACTCAGAGAAATCAGACTTAGATCTGTATCCAAACCTTGGCTCCCAAATCAGTCTGTCTTCTCATACACATGCTCACAAGACAAGCACCGCTGTGTGTTCTATACTCCACCTTAATATGCAGGGGCCTCATGGAGCCCAGGCTGGCCACAACACTCTTTGTAGCCAAGGATGGCATGAACTCTTGCTCTTTCTGCCTCTAACTCTCAAGAGTTGCTCTAACAGGTAAGGATCATCATGCCCAGTTTAAGCAGTGCTAAGGATGGAATCCAGGGTAAGTGTGCTATCAGCTAAGATACATCCTCAGTTCAATATGCCTTTTCTTCCTTTTATTTTTTTTTAACATAGAGTCTCAACTATATAGCCCAGCCTGGCCTGGAGCTCATGATCTCCCTGCCTCAACCTCCCACCTGCTAGGATTATAGACCTGTGCTACCATACTTAGCTCAATAAGCCTTCTTAATGCATAATAAATAAATAAATAAATAAATAATGTCTGTTACCAGAGCAACCTCTTTTCTGTTCACTCCAACAAAACCACAAAGGGCATTAGAAAATGGAAAACTCGATAATTCAAATAGTTCATAAAAACCCTATTGATACCCTTGATGTTTATTCTAATGCCCTCATTGATCACTACACCATCATTGGGAGATGAAGGACGCTCGACAGAGGATCTCTCCAGTCAATTTCCCCTTGGACTCAGAAGTACAACAGCAGGTTGAAACTCAGAACAGGGGACCCTGCATCCCATCTTATTCATCAACCACGGCAATAAAAAGTCGATATTTATTCAAATTTTAAAAGGAAACAGAAATTGCTGGGAAGCACAAGAAAGGGAAAATCTACTTAAGAAATGCAGGCCTTGCAATCTGTGGGTTATGTTCAAGGGAGCCTGGCTAGCTGCGGCCTGAGTGAACTGATGTGGGCTTTGTTGGTGGTGTTTTGTTTTTTTTTCCTTTCTTTCTCTCTCTCATCATGGTCAATTTCACGTCAATGAACTACACTGAGGATGTTCGACTTGCTCTGATTATTATGCCGGCTGAAGGCGTTCTCCACTGCAGGGATCTACCACAGTAACCTCAAGAACACAGCTGTTGGCTGTACAGACTCAGAAAAGAACAAAAGTCGTTATTGAACTCTCAGGTGTCCTGTATGTTAAATCAGTGTCACTCTCTCTGAGGACGTGAGGAAACCTACTGGGTACACACAGCTTTTACATTGGAAGGGGTTTCCTGACCCCTCTACCAAGCTCTCCACCCTCTCCCTGTTTCTCTTGGCGTGGCTACCCTAGATGTCTGTTTAACTGACCCCTTTAAGGATGGTTTTAAGAGGGGACAGAGAGATGGCTCCGCAGTTAAGAGAACTTGTTGGTCCTTCAGAGACCCAGGGTTTGGTTTCCAGCGCCTGCCCACATGGTGGCTCAGGACTATCAGTGTAACTCCAGAGAGATAGATGATAGATAGATAGATAGATAGACAGATAGATAGATAGATAGATAATCTCTAACTCTTACTGAAAAAGGATAAATCTTTTTTTATTCCCTTCTTAATACTTAAGCTTAGAAGAAGGTATCACCTGATAGGAGTTAGTATTGTCTGAATAAAATAATGAATGAATGAATGAATGAATGGCAAGTGGGAAAAGAGGCTCCAAATTGGAGAGGAAGCATTCTGTCATAAGAAAGGAGACCAATCAAGTACTGGGAAGGACTAGAGAAATGGATGAATCTGGAGAACAGGGCTGTCTTAGAGAATCTGTCGCTGTACTAAAGCACCATGACCAAAGTCGATCTGGAGAAGAAAGGACTTAGCTCATTTTACAGTTTGTACAGTCCATCATCCAGGGGAGATACTGGTTAGGAACTGAACGCAGTAACCTGGAGGCAAGAACTGATGCAGAGGCCATGGAGGTGATACTAGCTTGCTCAGCCAGTTTCTTATATGACCCAGATGACCCACCCAACCGTGGCACTGTCCAGAGTGAGCTGGGCCCTCCCACTTCAGTCATCAGTCAAGGAAATGCCCTACAGAGTTGCCCACAGGCCAATCCAAAGGAGACATTCTCTCGATTAAGATTCCTTCTTCCCCATGACTCTACCTCATGTCCAGTTGACATAAAAACGAACCAACACAGATGCCTGACGCTCTGATGTTTGCTGTTGTTGGGCAGATTGTTGCCCTTTTGTGTCTCACTCAGCTTCAGTAAAGCCACACATAACAGAACCTGGTAAGTGCCACCTTGTTATACACATGGGGTGGGCTGAGTTTAGAAGGGCATTTTGTTTGAATTCTTATAACAGGCATATACCCATGCATGCCTGTGGACACTCTTGATCCAGAAGTTCTAAGATTCACTCTATGAACATAAGATTCACTCCATGAAAGTGAAATTTGGAAGCAACTTGTGTGTGTACCAGCAACCCAGGTCAATTAATATGCATCCATCAATTAGAGTCTATACGGCCCCTTTTTTTATTCACTGTCCCCCTCCAAGTCCCCCCCACAATCCTTCCCCCATCTCTGTGACCCTTTTTAAAAAATTAGTGTGTAGATTTATGTATGTTGTTGCAGACATTACCACAGAATATTATAAAGTAGCAACAGGCAGCTAACAAGAAAATAGCAAAAATTTTTAGGGTTCTTTTTATAGACATATATCAAACAGCAAAGTATCCAGAATAGCAACAGGCTGGCTCAGGGGCCTCTTTCCTCCCACCTGACCTTCCTTAGAGAAAACATTTGTCATTTTCTAGAACATGTAACTAAATATACTCTAATATAGTTTGGCAAAGAAAAACCACTATTTTCCCACCTGGCCATCCAACTTTCTACATAGATTTTATTTCCTCCCAACTACTGTAAAAGATGTGCCTTGTTAAAATCTGTTGGCATTAGAGGAAGCTTCACATTCAAGTTAGATTGACCCAAAGGCCAGAAACAATTATCTCTCTCCATCAAACACAGTGAGTCTAGAGATGCCCAGGGCAATGCTCTATCTACTTGGATTAAAGACTTGCAAGGTCACTGCTGCAGGAAGCCACACCTTGGAAGAATGTTAGGTAAAAGATTGGCTGAGGAATAGTCAGTTTACATCCAGGACAGGTAGAGACTTCTCTGCATTCAGTACAGGGAAGTTATAGGTATGTGTGATGGCATACACCTGCAATGGTAGCCCTCAAGAGGCTGAGGCAGAAGGATTGGGAGTTCCAGGCCAGCCTGAGCTACATAGATGCTGTCAGAGAAAGACAGACAGAGAGAGAAGGGGGAAGTAAAAGAGGGAAGGGAGAGAGAGAGAGGATTAAAATAGAATACAGAAGAGTTGAAGAGTTGACATAGTGGCACACACCTTTAATCTTTAACTGAGCATTTAGAAGACCTCTCCCTGGTCTACACAGCAACCTACAGTCCAGCCAGGGATACACAGTGAGACCTCGTCTCAAAAAAAGAAAGAGAAGGAAAAAGAAAGATGGTATGACCTCCTAGCAGTCACACTGAGTCATCCACAGCAAACTTACAGGTCCCATCCTAACACTCTCTTGATCAGGGAACCATTTTACCCACCCCTATGACCACATCACCCCTCTTAGCCCCCAGGGAAATGAATGGCAGGGGAATGAAAGACAGATATTGTTCCCAGGATAGGTATTACCAGTGCCCACTCTGTGTTCAAAACCAAAATCACATCCCTAGAAAACTCTAAAATTCTTTGATTTTTTTTCTATATATTTATTTTATCTTTCTTTATGTGTATTTCTGGTGTGTATATACAGTTGTTCCCTGAGAGACCAGAAGAGGGCATCAGATGTCCCTGAAGCTAGAATTGCCTGCCCTGAATACTAGGGAGCAAGCTAGGGTCTTCTGCAAGAGCAACACCCCCTCTTCACCACTCAGCAAAGTCTCTAGCCATCTTGGTCCCTTCTTCTGTGGGTGGGAGCAGTCAAGGAAGGCTGCGTGAGGAGAAGGAAAAGAGGGAGAGCGGCCAGTGCCCTCTGTTCCCTCCCCTGATGCAACCTCACAGCCAAACCTATGCCAAGGGCATAAATTGGTTTCACAAACTCGATAGATCTGAGAAACAGAATCGTCACAGGCTCACATGTTCTGCTGATTTGATGTGGCTATAAAAGCATACTAGCCTCAGGACAAAAACCTGGTTTCTGAGATCATGGGTTCTATTACAGTAAAATGTCCCTGTAACAATTCAGACGCAGGTATATGGAAAACACTTTACTTGCATAGTTTCCCTCGAGTGGTAAAAGTGTTATTTCATCCACCGTACGCCCTCCCCCTCTGCCAGCCCTTACAAAGAGACCCCAGAGGTAGAATGACGGAGTGGTTTTGTTGTGGTTTCAGACCCAGGGATTCCTCCAGACATTGTCAAAGCCAGCCTAGAAATGATCCCAGGGATAGCCTTGGCACCACATCTGTCAGCCATCCAGATGCTGACTGGTAGGCCTCATGTTACAGTGACAGGCCCTAGAAAGGTATGAAATCTAAGCATTAGGGAAATGCTCAGGCAGCAGAGTGTAGCAACACCACCCTTTGTATGTCTTTTTCCTTATTCTGGGTATCCAGTCCCATCCCTGCACTAAAGCTTCCTTTTGGGAAATGAGCTGTGTCAGCCATTTATACTTTAGTAGGAATCCAAGTATCTCCTCTTCCAAAGGCATTTTAATGGATAACTCTTACAACTGTGAGAAGAATCATCTGGGTTTTCTTCGGATAGCATAAATCTTTAGCTTTTTACTAATAATGAGAACATTTTGCTTCTTACAGAATTTGCTTAGACTCTGTGGTGATTTGAACATGCTTGGCCCAGGGAGTAGCACTATTAGTAGGTGTGGCCTTGTTGGAGTAGGTGTGGCCTTGTTGGAGTAGGTGTGGCCTTGTTGGAGTAGATGTGTCATTGTAGGAGTAGGTATGTTGCTGTAGGAGTGGGCTTTGAGAACTTCCTCCTAGCAACACAGAAGCCAGTCTTCTCTTGTCTGCCTTTGGATCAAGATAGAGAACTTTTGGTACCACCTCTAGCACCACATCTGCCTGGATGGTGTCACACTCCTGCCTTGATAATGGACTGAACCTCTGAACCCATAAACAAGCCCCAATTAAATGTTGTCCCTTTGTAAGAGTTGCCTTGGTCACAGTGTCTCTTCTCAGCAATGAAACCTTAACTAAGACAGACTCTCGGAAGTATGAGTTGAAAGGGAGACTCTAGTTCCTGGAAATCCTGCCATTTTTTTTGAGTGGATATCTAATACAAACATATCCCCCCCCCCCCAACTCAGAAGAATTGCCATTTAGAGAACTGCTTCTCATGTGCAGAGCAGTCCATACCTGAGCCATCATCTCTTTGAAGAACACTCGCCACACAGGCCAAGCCGATTTCTATGCTCCTTCCCCCAGAGGACTCCCCACCCCACCCCACCCCACCACCACCCCCCACCCCGCACACTGTCGAAGTACCTAGCCAAAACACGGTATCCTGTCACCAAAGACAGCGTGGCCGGCTAGAGAATGGATTCAGCACAGAAACTCACCTGTGACTCCCAGCATTGGACTGCATATTTACAACTATTTTAATTACTCTTGAGAGGACAAAGATCAGGAACAGATGTCAGGCATAGGAATTAAAATTAATGATCATTTGTTAACGGAGTCAGGAGCCATTCATCATGCTATCAGAACTAATTCTTAAAGACATATGGATCCTTTTACAATGGAGAAAATCTTGATTCTCCTTAAACTGTTAACATTTCAATTAATAAAATGCAAAGGACAGAGCTGCCCAAGGAAAATGACGTATTAAATGTTGGAAGTTACCAGGCAGCACGGAAAACTAGATATGGTCCACTGAAGTGAGCATTCAAATGTTGACCAAGGTGCATCTATATCTGCCTCCATTCCTTTATTTATTAATCCATTCAATGATTAATTTGAGAGCCAAGCACCATACAAGGCATGGAGACATAATGATTTGCAGAAATAAACAAGATGCCAACTTCCTCAATCTAGCATTTTTAAAGAAACGAGTGTTAATTAAGTTGTCTCTACTACTGTAAGATTGCAACTGTCAGGATAAACATGTACATAAACCCTGTGACCACAGTGTGTAGTAAAAGGACCAGACAGCCAGAGGAACTGGCAAAACTGGGTGAAGGAGAGATCCAGTGTAGGAAGAGGTTGAAGAGGTGAGTGGGGGAGGGGGCTTATAGATCATACGTAGACATTTATCTTATTCCTAAGAACAGGAAACCATCGAAAGAGTTTAGGGGGTGGGGGAGAGAAATCACACAGACTTGAATTCAAGATCACTATATCTTCAATATGGAGGGAGAATTCTCACAGGAGGGAAGAAAGAATGAGTGGACCAAAGGCATTGGCAACAGAAGAAGCCAAGGTAAGAAGCAGTGTAATCTGAAATCCCTCCCTGGGAAGATGTAAACAATGTCCACAACCTCTCCATGAAGCCTAGATGACAAACCATAGTTCCATTCAGATGAAGTTAACCTTGGGAAACCAGTCAGTCATTGGGTTTCCTCACAGAGCATGGGCTACAGGCAGACTCACGGTGATGTCCAAGCACCAGACAGTGTCCGCTCAGTACAGACGATGGCATTCCCACTCAGCTAGCCTCCAGTTGAGCTACATCTGTTGATTTCTGACATTCCCTCATAGAAGGAGAGGGTTGAGAGACTCACTAGGCCCTCATCTAATAATTCCAGGTATTCCTTCAAATACACACATGATGTTAGAGTTTTAGAGAAAACCCCAGCAAGAACAAAACCCCCACTGAATCTCTCATATACATCAGCCTTCCGCAAATGTTCTAGGAAGCTTGTCTTAATGGCAATACGGAGAATCAGTTGGAGAAAGGAAAGGTTTAAGAGAGTAAGCTGGCTGGAATAAGGTTGCAATTTTTCTGTGGGCAGCAAACAGACACTTGAGCAAGACTGCAGCAGTCCAATCATTCCACGTAATTTGCTATCCTGTCACCCAGATGGGGAGCTAGCACTACAAATATGGCACCATTTTGTGGGGGGATACATATGGGAGGTGCTTGTGTGGGGCCTGTCAGGGAGGGTGCATAGGCCAGGTACACACATGCAAGTGGAAACCAGAGGACAACTCAAGTACCATCCACTGTGTTTTCAAGACACACTGGCCTGAACCTGCTAAGGCTTCAAATGCTCTTCCCAGCCCATGTCATATCTTCTTCCTTTTCCTGCCTCAATGGCCAGCCTCAGAAAATTCTAGATCTCCTTCTTACAAAGTCATGTGGACACTTACTTCAGCAGACTTGGGATAACTACATGGCAAGAGTTGCTTGGGAGTTAGAAGCAAGCTATCTGCAGAAATATCTTTTCCCCAGGCATCACAGAGAGCTAGGGCTTGCAGAAGCAGAGATGACAAAAAACACTGCCCCTCACAGGTCCCTGCATGCTAGGACGAACGTGACCCTAAGATTCCTTGGGGATTCACACCATACCTTGTCCCCATCCTCAGATGTCTGGAAAGCCTCTTTGCATGCTGTCTGTGCCCCTCCCCCTCTGCAAACACAAAGCAAACATGCATTTGTGGAGACTGAAGCAGCATGCCCGAGAGTGAATATCCCCAGGGCTGAGCAATCAGTCTCAGGGCTGGGGCTGGGCTTGGGCCTGGCCACTAGCAAGCTCAAGTGTAATTTAGGGCTGTGCTTCTTACAGGCTCAGACCTTGTTTGATACACTGGAGTGGAAAAAAAGTTCCCTCTCTGCATGTGGCCATGTCCTGTGTGTCTATCGGATCTTTAACAATGTAAACATCAGAAACAGATGGGGAAATCCAGGCCAGTGCCAGGCCAAACAGTGCTCACCACAGACAATGCACCATGGTGCCAAGACAAATATGCTCTGTCGATATCACTAATTTATAGCACGCTGAAACCAAGCAAAACAAATAACAATTAAGGCCCAGAAATCTTAAAATGAATAACCTTTCTGTACACAAACTCAATGCCACTATTAAAAGGCCATCAACTGAGACAAATACATGAGGCATAACAATGAAATCCTTCTTATGTGAATAATTACTGAATAATTACCAGAAAGGGGCCATTGCTCTAGCCTGCAGAGTCTGTGGATTTGAAAACTAAGCTTCGCTTGTGCACGGCACACAAGGGCTTTCAAAATGCCTCTAGGGACATGTCCCCACTGTGACAACATGGGAGCTGGGGGAAGGACATGACAGGTCCACATGTTCCCATTATCCAGATGGGACAACTGTAGCATTGAATAATAAAGTAAATGGCCTCTGAGGCGTTGTTCTGGTGAATTAGACCAGGTGGTGGACTTCTGGCTTCTCACCCAGCATCTCTTACGCCACACTCCGTGGTATTCCTATCCTCCCCCACAAACATGAGTTCAACTGCCAAAACCTTTATCCCCACCCACCACCTCGGCTCATGCATAGACACTCGTGTGTGTGTGTGTGTGTGTGTGTGTGTGTGTGTGTGTGTGTGTGAGAATATACTTTTGAGATGGGGTCTTGTATGTCAGCCAAATGAACATTAAACTCAGAATCCCCCTGCCTCAGTTCCCCAAGTGTCTCTATCTCCTATTTTTTATTTTTATTATAAAATGACAAATTACAATCATATATATTTATAGGGCATAAGACGTCACAATAGGAGAACACAATGTGGGATAATTAAATCGATAATTAAATATCTGCCACTTCAAGTGCTCATTACAGTTTGTGATAAGTGAGAGTTGAAATTTACTCGACTGGCAGTTCTGAAATGTACGATGATCTAGCAAACTGTATTTGCCAATCTGTGACATCCATCAAAATAAACCCTATCCCTCCGGCCCCAGTGAGGATTCCTAGCCTTTGACCGGCAGCTCTCTCCTTCCTGCCTCCGATTCCACAGCCTCTGCCCCCTGCTCCTCTGAGTTCAACTGTTTTAGATTCCACATACAAGTGAGAACACATGGTATTTGTCTCTCTGTGTCTGGTTTGTTTCAATTGAGCTCCATGTGGATGCAAATGACAGTTCTTTCATTTTTTAGGGCAGAGCAGTTTTCCACTGTGTACACACACCCTGTTCCCTGCCCCATTTGCCCTCTGACAGATGTTCATGCTGACTCGATCCATAGCTTTAAACTTCCAGGTAAACTCTCAGGTATGGTGTGATACACCCAGGATCTTTGCTAAAATTCAAGGCAACGGGTGTCTATTTCTCAATAGAGCCTCAGGGTGGTAGCTAAATCTTAGCCCAGAGACCATCATGTAAGGATTCAAGCCAAGTAGACTGTCTAGGCATTTCTGTGGACAGCCAACGTGGTGGGTAAGGTGTGTTGTTATTTCATAACAGTGGGTACCACTGAGAGTACACAGAGACACCATAATCTGAGTGTTGGTCACTGTGGACTCTGCCTACGTACAGTGTCCAGCTGTATCATGAGCTGCATCCCCTGGGCAGTGGTACAGGGGTGGGCTTACTGGGAGACACTCAGGAGACTGGAGAAGCATCTCAGGAGGCTGAAGAAGCTGGATGGCCACCTCAGCTTCTCTTTCATGTCCCAGAGGAATTTGTAGTGTCACAGCACCAGCTTTTGAGAAGAGGAAGAACACCACAGAGAAGAGAAACCACACCCCTACCCTACTAATGTAGTATCCAATTCTCTGGTCCATACAGGTAACCTTGGAGACTTTCACTAAGTGTTCTTGTCTACAGGTAGATACTAGCTGAAGTTTCTGAGGGGAGAATAGGGGACCTCCTATTCTGCATCCCTGGCAACAATATATACATGGTTGGAGTTAGAGAGATAGGGTCTCAAGTGACTCAGGATGGCCTTAAACTATGTAGCCTTAAGTGACCTTGAATTCTTGCTCTTCCTGCCTCCGTTCCCCAAGCATCATCCCACAGACCTTCAGTAGGTAGACAGACCTTAAGTGAGCAAAGCTAGAGTATAGAGTAACAGGAAGTCATCACTGCACTCTCGGGGATCTTTCCAAGCATCCGATCGCCCTTATCTTTCTTTTCTAGCCAAGACAGGTGAGGAGAGGTCACTCCTGACACAGGTCACCTTGAAGCTACTGGCTTCATCTGAATGAGTTCCTGCTGAATCAGGTGTGTGAGCCAGCCTTGGGTCAGCGCTCACTCCAGGGAAGAATCTGCAGGGGAATGTAGCCAGTCCGGTCTCCGCCTGAAGCTCCTCCCATCTGGCTGAGCACCTCCTCCCCATCTGGCGGAGCACCTCCTCCCCATCTGGCGGAGCACCTCCTCCCCATCTGGCGGAGCACCTCCTCCCCTGAGGACAACCGCAGAAGCACTGCCCGGTTTATGTGAGGTACCCAAGCAGTCTAGCTTCCATTAGGAGCAGAACCTTCAAGCTGCAAACTCTACATGGCTTTAGAGACTCCATGACAAACACAGGAAAGTCATTCCTTGCCTTTGCAGGAAAAAATTTAAAATACTGATCTTTTGGACTGTGGAAATAGAGGTAAAGCAATGGGTACTTTTAGACACTGTTGTGAAGAAGATAAATTCATGTAACTGAAAATGCCCAAATTAAAAATGCATTGAGGGCTGAAGAGATGGCTCAGAGGTTAAGAGTAATGACTCCTCATCCAGAGGTCCTGAGTTCAATTCCCAGCAACCACATGGTGGCTCACAACAACCTGTAATGAGATCTGATGCCCTCTTCTGGTGTGTCTGAAGACAGTTACAACATACTTCCATACATAAAATAAATAAGTAAATAAAAAAAATTTTAAAAATACATTGAGTTAAACCATACAAAATTCAACAATCTTTGGCCTATAACCATTATATAGAGTTCAACCAAAAACAAACTGTAGAGCTTTTAACTTTGCAAGTCCACTTCTTAGTGATAGGTTATTTCTCTGCTGGAGAAATAGGCCAATTCAAGCCAGGTTAGATTATATTAAATATAGGTTTATTGGGAAACAGCTCTCAGGCAAGTTCACTGGCCCCCAAGGACTAAGGCCAGGGAAGTCACCAGGGGGGCAGGGAGAGAAAGAGAAAGAGAGAAAGATCCCAGAGAGAACTGAAAAAATAGAGACCAAAATGTCTAGATTGTACAGGAAAGAGCCTCTGGGCTGGAAAGTTCAGGGTTCGGGGCAGGGTTTGCCAGGCAGGGACTGGGGGATGCTGGGAGAACCTGGAGGCCAGGTCTGCTTTGAAAGTAAAATATGCACCTCAGTCCCTTGTATGGGGGGGGGGGGGTATAGTTGAGGATGCAGAAACCACTTAGAAGCTGCCTGAAAGAAATGCTGGCCTTCTCATAGAAAGATGCTTCTGACACATTCTCTCCTGCATATGCTGACAGTAAGAATTAGAAAACAGCCTAAACACCTGTCATCACAATGAAAAATAAATGCTGAGGGACATCCTCCCAACTGCACAGTCCCATGCTGAAAGCACATCTTCCCAAATGAGAGAGGGAGGGAGGGAGGGAAAGAGGGAGGGAGGGAGGGAAAAGGAAGGAAGAAAGGGGTTAACCGAGACCAAATGCAATGTGAAGTTCTTGACAAGCACCTAGAAAACTAAACAATTTTTAAACTGAATGAAGACTGACATTAAAGAATTATTAATTTTTATGTGTGACCATGGTACTGTTTCGTGTTTTCAGTAGCCATTAGCCTTCAGATTTACATAATGAAATGTTGGTGGGTGGAATGGCTTGCCTAAGGTCTACTTTAAAAATAATACAGGGGAAGGTGTAAGTGGGGTCGGACGCTCCAGACTGGAGGAGATAATGATTGCTGGAGGTGAGCAGTTACCACAGAAGGTTCATTATATCACCCTTCCCTACCTCCGCATAGGTTTCCAACTTTTTCTATAATCAAAAGATAAAAAAAAAAAAAAAAAGGGAGAGAGAGCCAGGTATGGTGGTGCATGCCTGTAATCCTAGAATTCAGAAGGT
Source organism: Apodemus sylvaticus (assembly GCF_947179515.1). Classification (NCBI taxonomy): domain Eukaryota; kingdom Metazoa; phylum Chordata; class Mammalia; order Rodentia; family Muridae; genus Apodemus; species Apodemus sylvaticus. Next base: position 37,514,822 of record NC_067480.1, read on the forward strand.
TGAAACAGAAAAAGACCAACAACAACCTAGGGTCCAGAGTAAGTTCAAGGTCACCCTGGGCTACACAGTGAGATCTAGTCCCAGAAAGAAAGAAAAAAATGTGCTCAAAATAATCAGCTTCTAAACAAAACTGGATAGCTCCTGTGTGCTCTCAAGGAAGAAACAAGTCATACAAAATCACAAGTTGCAGTATGTTGTTTAGACTATGACAGGAGGAGTCTTTAAAAAGAAGTGCCAATACAGAATTATACGTTTCTAAGTTCAGAAGGCTATACTCAAGTCTGAACTAAAGTTGTCAGCACTGAGAGAGAAACTGGAGTTGAAAGGGGAGAATGGTAATTGCTGAAAGGAAATTTTCCTTTGTTTGCTGTTCCTGGTTTTACAAGAAGATATTTATGATCGCTTGTGTAGTTTAAAAAATTCTAAGCACCATTAAAGTCATTTAGGGTGGGGTATCCTAGTTTCTCCAAGTTCCACAGCAGCATAGGTGTTGAGAGCAGGTGTCACCTGAGCCTGGGCACCAACATCCCTAGGATGGAAAAATCACCTTCTTGCTAAGTACCTCCGAAATGTCAGGCACCTTTGTGGTCATTTTTTCCCATAATCCTCCACAGTCATGGACCAGCCATTACAGATCAAAGGTAACCAGGGACTGAGTGAACCTCAGATCCAGATCTGACTCCAAAGTCCACAGTCCTCCGGTCATGGCATGCCACAGAGAACCTGGTCCTCCCAGAGACTGAGCAGCACGGGGAAGTCCTGGTGGTGATGGGTAGGAAGGAGAAAGACAAGAACGAGAGTGCCTGATGTCCGGGAGAAAGGAGGGAGAGAGAGTGAGATGAAAGGGGGGGGGGGGGGACGGCACAGGAGAACACAAAGTTAACACCTAGGAGCGGAACATCACAGCAGCAACGGGAGGAAACCAACATGGCGCTGCCAATGGCGTTAGGAGGCTGCTCGTGGTGAGCAAGGAGATGATATGGGGAGGTGCAGGTGCAGGGGAGCAGGCAGAATATGCACCTGCTTTCTCACTGACATATGGTTGGGTACAGCAGATACGGGGCTTTCAGAGATAAAGACGGTGATGGAGGGCGCAGGAGTCCATAGGGTGGGGTAGACGGAGTTGAAATGAGTGGTGTCTTCAGGGGAGAGTCTCCCAACCCAGAGCAACAGAAGGAAGGAGGGGCGACGTGTGGGGTGTGGGGAGATGGTGGCAACTCTTAGGAATGCAAGCTCAGCCAGCTCACACTGGCAATGCCATAGCAAAAACGTGGCATTGGGACTGGGATCACGGGCAAGGTGCACAAGCGTGAGAACGTGAGTTCAGACCCAAAGAATCTAGCTCAAAAGCTGGGCTTCGCGGCGCTTAGCATGAGAGGGTAGAGACAGGAGGATCTGTGGAGCTCTTGGCCAGAGAGCTTAGCCAGTGGGTGAGCTCTGGATTCAGTGAGTAACCCTGTCTCGAAAAACAAACAAAACAAAAACCAGAGAGTGATAGGAGAGAGGGTAGCAGGAAAAAACCTCTGTCCTTTACAGGTATGCGCATGCGCAGTGATTAATAAAACCGTTTCCTCCGTCGCCTGCCCAGCCCTTCCCTTGTGTGCGTGCTTGCGGCTGGTTCTCACATCCATCCTCAGCTGGGTTCCTCTCTCACCCTTCTATCCTCAGCTAAACTGCCACCCTCTCAAGAATCAAGATCCTGTCTGATCTAAGATGCCCCAAACTAGGCCCTCTCAGTCCCTCTGCCTTATCCTAGGAACACGAATCACATTTTGTAATTGTTTATTTCTTTCCTTGTTAATCAACATAATGAATCAGAAACTCCAAGCAGGGCCGGAAGGGTAATGGCTGGCTGAGATACCACTGGGTTTGCTTGTCTGTACTCACAGAAGCCAATGGAGTAGGTGGCACATGGTTAGCTCTCAATTAATGTCTGAAGGGTAGACTGATGAGAGAGAGAGAGAGAGAGAGAGAGAGAGAGAGAGAGAGAGAGAGAGGAGAGAAGGAGGAGAAGGAGGAGAAGGAGGGGGAGGAGGAGGAGGAGAGCAGGGGAAGGGAGAAAGGAGCATAAGGGAAAAGCAGGAGGGGGGAGGGGGTGTGGAGAGAAGGGGTGGGTGTGACACTTCACTCCCAGTCTCGCTTCCCCAGGGTAATGCCATCTCTGGCAGCATGGAAAACTCCCATACACATTTGTTGTAGAAATCCTCCTAAGTCAGCTTCTCAGCTTGAGAGCCCTGGCTGTAGGCCTTCACGGAGGTGATCATCCACTGGTTTTGTCTGCACTCCGTCTCCTCTCCATTAGTCGGAAGAGCAAAGACTCTTCTGGAAATTGTCTGTTGGGTTGCATAGAAGATAATGTGCTGTGCCTCTGAAATATGCTTCACATGTCTGAGAGTCACGAGGCCGCATTCTAAGCTGACTTCATAGAGTATTTATAACTGCCAAAACAAGCTATTTCGAAAATAAATACGATATTTTTAGCCCAATGCCATTGATAATCTAATTCACTAAGTCATCGGCTTAGATCCACCATAACCACAGAAGCTTACAGGCTGGGCACTCACTCTCAAAAATGATCTCCAGTCCTCTGGGTACCCAGCTCCCCTGACCTAACTGTGACTGTGGGAGTGTTACCCACCCTAGCCTGAGACCTGGAGACCAGGTCAGTCTCCCATGAGGAGGAGCCTGACCACCTGCTAACCTTCTCTGTTTCCTCCCCGCTCTGTGTGTGGCCAGAGTGAAAAGGTAGAGGCAGCAGAGACCTGTGGCAGGGGAAATGTGGACATGGGGAGGGACCAGACCCTGCACAGATACCACAGTCACTTCTCTGTGCTAGGACAAAACATCTGACGGAAAAGCTACTTAAAGAGGGAAGGGTTTATTTTGGTTCCTGGTGTGAGCACACAATCCCTTAGGATGAAGGTTTGGTGGTTGGAGTATGAGACGACTGATCACATCTTGTCTACAGTCAGGCAGCAGAGAGCTTTTCCTTCTCTTTTCCATTGTTGTCTGGGACTCCAACACAAGCTCATTGCAAGGTGAGATTTCCCATGGGTAAATCACTCTGGAAGCACGGACATACAGAGGTGTGGGTCTTCTAGGTCATTCTTAACCCAGCCAACTGGACAATGAATGTTAACCATTATAGATGCTGAAGACAACCAAGGTTTACAGCAAAGAAAGACGGAGAAGGCAGAGGGAAGAAAGGCAAGGGTTCTAGAAGCTGCCAGGACGTTCCTCGGACCTTACACATAAACATCCAAGGTGTACATGCTGCTTCTAAGTCACGGAGTAAGAGCTAGGGGAACCTCTGCCGTCAGCTTTCTCTGCTTTGGATCAACAAACAACTCCTCCAGATTCTGCCACTGAGCGGTGCTGAAAATCGTCCTCGTGAAGCGAATTGGCATCAGGCTAACTGACCAGCTGTGTGACCTTGGGCAATCCGCTTCCCCTTCCGGTCTCAAATTCCGTTAAATAGGGATAGCAAAGCTTCTTGCCTTCGAGGAGGCTGGGTGAACGAGTGCAAAGATTATGAAGTGTCTGCCACAGGGAAGGACCTCAATAAATAAAGCCTCTTGTTTTCATTACCTTCTGCCCGTATGACTAATGCTTCCCTCCAGGCAGGGCGGTTAGGCTATAGGCAAGGGCTGTGAGAGAGGAGAGAGAGAGACTCCGGGAACTATTGTTTTGGAACAATCAACGAACAGGACTGATAGTGACAGGAGTGTGAAATGTTTGAGGCCACTGAGTCCATCCAGCGTGACTCTGCATCCATCCCTAACACTCACTCGCTATGTGGCCTTGGGCAAGCCTAGCAGCTTCTTACGACTGCTCTAACAAATGACTGCAAACTTGGCAGCCTAAAGCACAAAAGTGTTCCCTTAAAGTTCTAGACGTAAGCGTGTCCAAAGTCAGCTTGGCTGAAAGCCAGGTGTGAGTGAGCCTGCGGACTCCAGGAGAGAAACACTTCGCAGCTTTTTCCGGCTTCTATGGACCGCCTGAACTCCGTGGCCACAGACCCCTTACCTGTCTTTGAAGGACACCATGATGGCTCTCCCCGACTCCAACGTTTCTTCATCCTTCATCAAAGGAACTGATTGCATCCCTGGAGCCACCTGGATAATTCGGAATCCCCTCTCTACCTCAAGGTCTTTAAACAAATCACAACTACTATGACTTGGTCATAGGTTTGGGGACAGGACTAGTACACCCCACAGTCAGCCTCAACGACAGAGAAAACCTCCCACAGGCGCCTTCTGCAGCCTCACTGACCGAATGAGTAAGGAAGGAAAGAAACATAAGAAAGTGTGGCATGTGCATCCCTACCTAAAGATGGCGGGCATAGTGTCAACTCCGCATGCGCATCCCTACCTAAAGCCGGAAGACGTAGGGTCTCCAAGATATGTTACTGCATCATACTCTAAGAGTGTTCCCAGTTGCCCTTGTGAGCTGGACTTTGCAGAGAAAGCCTGCTGAAGGTCAGCAGAGAACCACCTACCAAAGCACATTTTGTCTGGGTTACCTTACTCTCCAGCTGCTCAGAGCTCCAGAGCTTTCTGGAGTCAGGCACAGAGGCTGTTTAGGTGGCGCAGCTCAGCACTGCAAGGCTCCCCTTGAGTGGGAGTCACAGGAGCTACAACGGTTCTTTGAGCTGCCACAGGCAAAAGTGTCTTAAGTTCAAACACTGTGGCAATTTGCATGGTAATTTACAAGGCAGCCCTTTGTCCCCCCTGACATCCTGAAGAAGCCCCCTCGAAACCTGAGGGAGAGCAGCTCATCTGTTTACAGCCTGCCTGACACGCTGTGATTTCATCCCCTCTCGCCAGACAGAAGGGGCGGGGACTCGGGTGGGTTTTATTGTGGCGGCAAGATTTCTTTGACATTGTTCAGTTAGAGGGGCTGGAAGGCAGATGGGGTAAAGTCATCACTTGGCTGCACTGTAAGAAAACCTAACATTGGAAAGTATTTGTGATTAGCTACAAGGCGACCTTCCACACGGCAGTAAAAAAAGATTTCTTCCATTGATCAATGTTCTTCCATTTTCCAAAATACATTTCTATTGGCAGTCTCCAGTGAGTGGGGGAAAGAAAGCTCCAAATTAAGGGTTAAAGTCGGGAGGAGGGAGGAGACTTTCTTGAAAATGAGAAGAATCAGAAGGACCACCTTTCCAGGGAGGCCATGAAAAAGCCACATGAAATGTGTTCTCTCAAGAACTTGGGCAAAGTCACACCCATGTCCTAGACTCCAGATCCTTTCTTTTTTTAGTATATGTGCTACCAAAGTGAGCACTCCAGATCCTTTCTTAGGAAACAGAGAGGCCAAGAAGATGGACTGATGGAGATGTTCCAGAGGACAGGAGGATGCAGATGGTGATATTGGTACAGACAGGGACGAGGACAATGACCTAATGGTGGCACTGGACACCATAACATGGACATGTATGTAGTCCTAGCTATTTGCGAAAGTGAGGCAGGAGGACCGCTTGATTTCAGAAGTTCAAGGCTGTCTGGACAACACAAGTGAGACCCTGTCACAGGAAACAATAAGTGAGCAACCTTGGTGTTGATGCTAATAACCATGGTGGTGACAGCAAAGGCAGGACTGAGCATGGCTATAAGGACCACACTGATGAAATCGATGACAGCAGCTAGTCTGTATCAAGTACTTAATTACAAACCACGCACCAGGCTAATCACTTAGTGTGTGATATTTACCTTGATCTCAACAATCCCACCAAGTTGTTGTTTCTTCCCACTTCACAGGTGAGAAAACTGAGTCTCACAGGAATTGAGAGACTTAATTGTTGAGGTAAGCACTGGAGGGCTACTCCGTGCGTAGGAGCCCTTGCTACAGGAGAGGGACTTAGATCAGAACCCAGTCGTGTGGCCACGAGCATTGCACACCCAGTGCAGCGTGGGGGGGGGATGGGCAGAAACAGGAAGATCTCTAGCCTTGCTGGCCAGCCACCCTAGCCAAATATGGCAAGTTCCAGGCTCTGTGAGATACTCTGCCTCAAGAGAATAGAAGAATGATAGACCAGGATTCCCAACGTCTTCCTATTCTTGTCAGCCCAGACACACATATATACTACACACGCAAAAAAAAAAAAAAAAAAAAAAAGCAGTGTTGAAATCAGAACTCACTCTCTGGCAGCTCCCCCTGGCTTGTTGCTTCTGTACCATCCTAGATGACCCTCCACCCTATGACGAATGAGGCAAAATTTGTTCCATGCCCCTTGTAAAAAAGTTTCCAAAAGGAAAGAAAAGAAAGGTTGAGCGGGAGGCAGTTATAACATCAAAGAGGCTTAAAGCTGGGTCCGTGAGGCTTGAGTCACCAGGTGCAGACTGAAGGTTTACACAGATGTACCTGGTCCGTGGAGGGCAGGGATAAAGGCAACAACTCTTGCATACGGGGTAGAGGGAACCCAGCAGCAATGCTCTAACAGTGCAAGTAAAGAGAGTGTCAAAGAGGAGCATCAGGAATTAATCCACCAAAGAGTAAAGAGCTAAAGAGCTGCAATTTGAAAAGGCGCAAGCAGCCATCAACAGCATCAATGAACCTGTCACAGGCACCAGCAAATGGAAAAGTCTGGCTTTCTATTAATGGCGGAGTACCTTGTTTTTACTTTCGAATGCCAAATAAATAAATAACAACCGTCTCAAGGTGGGTAGTACATTTACAAGGTGAGTACATTTACACCCTATGGGAAACTGTCACAAAAGATGCTCACAGCTTCAGCGAGCACTTCCCTGTAACAGTCGAGAGAAAAAATACAAAGCTGTAAAGCCCAGCTCTGAAACACTGCTGCTCACAGGTCTGTGCCTCTCTGTGATCTATGGGAGATCAAAAGAAAAACCTCCTTCAAATAACCCCCAGTGACAGCAGCTGACAGCAGCGTCAGGGAGCTGACACAGACCTGCGATAGAATTCAAGAGGTGGCTCCATTCACTCCTATCCCAGTCATGGTTCTTAGCCTCTTTCCTCCGGAGAGCAGAAGCTCCTTGAAGTCAGGAATCATCTGCTTTGTCGTTCTAATGTGTTCCCACAGTAACCAGCACAGGGATGGCATAGAATATTCTATCCAGGAAAAGTAGCCTTATTCCAACATCTATTAGAAGCCCCCAGATCCATCTGAGACCACTTCTCCCAAACTGGTGAGATACGAGTCTTAAATTTCCCTCAGAAACAATTTCGTGTCTGGGAGTTATCCATCACACCGTCATTGAAATGGTCACAATCACATAAATGGCATCTACAACCATTCAAATGTATAAAATTATTCTTGGGCTGGGGAAATACTTCAGTCAGTAGTAAGGATCTGACTCCTTACTACTCCAGCTCCAGAACCCATGTTTTAAAGTGCTGACTGTGGTGCTGTGTGCTCACACCCACACTGGGAGGCAGAAACAGACATGGAGTTAACTGCTAGCCAGCCTAGCCTACTTGATCAGTTCCAGTCCAAAAAGAAACTCTGGTTTTAAAAAGTTCTTACAGTCCCTTAGGAGTGAGGCCCAAAGCTGTTTTCTGGCTAACACATTCGTGTACACACATTCATGCCTATACAAAACAAATGCACACAGACAAACTGAAAGACCACACACACACACACACAGAGGAAGGGGGACTCCAACAATAACCCTTTACAGAACCTGCAGTATGAGCAACTCAAAACCACTGGATAAGAATATGACAGAGTTGAAAACCGACCTCCAGTCTAGAACACTCTTTCCAGAACACCCCACTGTGCTCCTAGTCAGTCTCCTAGGTTGGCATGAGTGTACCATCATTACTAATGTGTTGGGGTTGGTCTGGTGCTGCTGTGTATTCAAAATGCTGAAATCTGTAGCTCAAGATCTGGTTGCCCCAAGACGGGAGAATTCTCATGTACACCAGCTTTTGCTGTGCAAACCTGGGTCCCCAAATTAATTGGTCAATAAAAGGCTAAAGCCTGTGATTGGATAGTAGAGAGGGGAAGGCAGGACTTCCTGAGAAAGAGAAAGGAACTCTGGGAAGAAAGGAAAAGGCCTTTTTCACCAGGAGACAGGAGGGGAGACGACGGATCTGGAAGGTATGGCTAGCCACGTGGCTGGATAGGATTGACTTAGATGAACTAGCTGAGGAGTCTAGCCAACTAAGGCCTAAGCTTCGAAATATTAAAAGGTCTCTGTGTGCTTATGTGGGGAACCAGCTTGTTAAGGAATAACTGCTGCTGTATTAATTTCCGGCATTCATTAATACATACATCATCATAATAGTTCATTTTACACTCACGGGAGATCCCCAAATCCCTGTTTTAAAGTTCCATCTCTGCTATACCGCAGTCAGCAACCCAGCAGAGTTATTCTAATGCCCACCCCACCAAATGCTAGTAGGCACTGCATCAGGTGCTCGCCTGAGCCACTAGACTTCACTTCCAGCACTTTGTGCTGAATTTTTGAGGAGCTAGAGCCCACACACTGCATGTCCCAGACCCCCTTGCAGTAAGCCTCGTTTCTTGCAAACACGTGGGAATGGCAGGTTACTCACAGGTGGGAGCATGTACCCATGCTCCCTTGTTGCCACAGCAACTTACTCTCAACTTACTGGATTCAAACACCACGCACCTATTATCTCACACAGATGTGGAAGTTAGAAGCCCAGTGGGCTCAGCAGGTTCTCTGCTTAGAGAACCACAAGGCCAAACAAGGCACAGGCTGACCTGGGTTCTCATCCTAGCTTTAGATCCACTTCCCGGGTCACTCAAACACAGGAGTCAGTTCTGTGAAGTTGTGTATCTGAGGATGTTTTACCTGTTGGCTACTGGCTAGTCCTCGTCAGGTTCTACAAGTCATCCGTATTCATTTGCTCACAGCCCTCTCCCTCTTCACAGCTGGAAGTGGTTCTTTGAATCCTCCCATGCATTGAACCTCTTCAGCATTCCATCAGGATTAGTCTTAAGTTAGGTTTCTATGGCTGGGATGAAACACGATGAGAAAAGCGAAGTTGGAGAGGAAAGGGTTAATTTGGGTTCCACTTCCACAGCACTGTTCATCATTGAAGTTGGTCAGGACAGGAGCTCAAATAGTGCAAGAGCCAATGCAGAGGCCATGGAAGGTGCTACTTACTGGCTTGCTCCCCATGGCTAACTCAGCTTGCTTTCTTACAGAATGCCAGCAGAGATGGCGCCACCCACAATGGGCTGGGCCCTCCCCCATCAACCACTAATTAGGCTCTTATAGAGACATTTTCTTAACTGAGGTTCCCACCTCTCAGGTGAGCCTAGCTTGGGTCAGGTTGACGGCAAACTATCCAGCACAATTGACCCCTTGTCAGCTTCACACACAAACACAGCACTGTTATGCCACAACCTTTCCTTTCTCATTTGTCCCCAAGATCTGACATTAAAAAATACAAACAAATAAAAACCTTAAAAATTGAAACACGAATTTGAGTCTCTTTAAAATAGCCAAGCTCTTTTAAAATCCAAAGTCTTTTAAAATGCAAAGTCTTGGAGCTAGAGAGATGGCTCAGCAGTTAAGAGCACTGGCTGATTTTCCAGAGGTCCCGAGTTCAATTCCCAGGAAACAGAGACTTCAATAATGTGATCTGATGCCCTCTTCGGGCATGCAGGTGTACATGCAGATAGAGCACTCATACATAAAATAAATAAAACACTCATATGGATGAAATAAATACATCTTTAAAAAAAATTCAAAGTCTCTCAAACTATGAGCTCCTGTAAAATAAATAAATAAATAAATACTTTCTTACATCAAAAGGTAAGAACCAAGGCACAGTTAGAATCAAAGCAAACCCAAACTCCACAACTACGAATAACTCAATGTCCAATGTCTGGTATTCACTCACAGTTTTCTGGGTTCCTCCAAAGGGCTTGGGTCTCATCTCCAATTCAGCCCTCGACAACACACACAGTTCATCTCCAGCCAGCTCCACTCTGCTGCTGCTGCTGCTGTTCTTGGTGGTCATCCGATGGTAGCGGCATCTCCAAAATGGGGAACCTGGGCTGTCCTCTCACCAGTAGCCTCTCCTGGGCTCTTATAGAACAGAGCCAAGTCCCAGTTGCTCTCCATGGCTCCTTCATATCTTCAAAACCAGTACCGCCTGGGTGACATTTATACTACCAGGTTGAGCTGCCAGCACATAGTACAACCTTGGCCACCTCTAGAACACAGCTTCTGTGTGCTCTCAGGAAACACTTCCCAGAAGGTTTCACCTCAGTGATGTTGGCCTCTTCATTTGCTTGCTTGCTTGCTTTTGGGATTGGGGGTGATTTTTTTCTTTTTTAAAATAGGGTTCCTTGGCTGTCCTAGAACTAGCTCTGTAGATCAGGCTGGCCTCAAACTCAGAGTTCCGATTCCCTCTGCCTCCCAAATGCTAGGAGTTAAAGGCTTGTACCATAATCACTGCTAAATTCCCAACTTCGTTAACTAGCATGAAGCAGTCCAGCAAAGCAAAGGCTTCTCTGTAGTAGCTCTGCTTTCTTGTTAACCACAGCAAACAACCTAATCACAGCTTCTTTAAACAACAAATGTCCCCAATAGCATTTTTAAACTTCCCTCTGAAAGTTGGCAAGCCAGTGTAGAGAGAATCTCTTTATAAGCAGCACCTGTCAAAAAAAAAAAAAAAAAAAATAGCCAACGGCCTATGAGCTATGGTAGGAAATAGGAGGTGGGGCATTGGCAGGAAGAGAGAGGATTCTGGGAAATAGCAAGCCATAAAAGAGAAGAAAGCCACAGAGCATGAGATGAGACCAGAGACTTACTGAGGAGATAGGTAGTGGAATTCAGAGAGACACTGAGAAGAAGAGAAGGAAGAAGTGGGCTGGGACTGAAGAAAGGTAACTAACCAAGTGGTAGACATAGATAGTTAAGTGGGTTAAGTAAGTTATAAGCTAATCAGGGAATGAGCCAAAGCTACGGCATGGGCATTTAATAATCACTAACTAGTCTTAGAGTCATTATTGGTGGGAACTAAGAGCCCAGAAGGAGAAACCAATTTAAAAATTAATTTTACAAGCCAGGCCTCCATCTTCTGCATTGCCCTCAACATTCTTATTTTCCAAACTCCTAGAGCATCTCAACAGTCACTGAGCACTCAAGTTATTCTGCACAAAGCTCCAAAGTCCTTCCACTGTACTCTCTAAACAACATGGCCAAGTCTGTCACAGCAATATCCCACAATCCTGTTATCAATGAAGTTAGTAAGGACAGGAGCTCAAAACAGGACAGGAACCTGGAGCTAGGATCTGAGGCATAGGCCATGGAGGATGCTGCTTACTGGCTTGCTCCCCGTGGCTTGCTCAGCCTGTTCTCTTAGAACCTAAATCCACAAGTCACATGCAATGGGCTGGGCCCTCCCCTATCAATCACTAAGAAAGTGCCTTATAGGACTGCCTACAGCCCAGTCCTATGGGGGCATTTTCTTAATTGGAGTTTCCTCCTCTCAGATGAGCCAGGTTTGTGTCAAGTTTATAGAAAACCATCTAGCACAGTCTTCCATTATCAAGGGCTTGTGTGATTACATAGAATCCACACCAGGTAATACAACAACTATCTCCATATGATAAGCTCCACCTAACTCCTATCTGCAAATTCCATTTTATCACATAACACAATACTCAAGAGCATGAAACAAGGGCCAGAGATCATGGGGACCAAAATTCTGCCTGCCACAGCAGAGGGTGAGATCTTCAGAAGTGGCAGACAGCTGTGATTCTGATGTCTTCCATAGACCTAGCATTCACAGCTGAAGCCCCTTCTTGCCTCCAGCAGCAAAGCTCAGCACATAGCTAAAAGATCCAATCTTGCCGCAACCTACCATTACTCCTGGAGGTCCCAAGACCCTATGCATTACCCCCAGAATTGAAGAAACAAGGCTGCCCAGGTCCTGTGGACACTGTGTCTATCCTCTGTTTTGAAGATGCTACCTTTACCATTGTGTGTGTGTGTGTGTGTGTGTGTGTGTGTGTGTGTGTGTGTTTATGTGGAGGCCAGAGGCCACCTCATGTGTCATTCCTTCAGCACCATCCACCTTGTTTGCTAAGTCAGCGTCTCTCATTTCTCACTGGCCTGCAGGTCGCCAAGTAGACTAGGCTGGCTGCTGGATGGTCAATGTTCCTTCTCTTCATATCCTCAACAAAGGATTACAAGCATCTACCACCATGGTCAGCTTTTTCATACTGGTGCTGGGCATCAAACTCAGGTCTTCATACTTGTACAGCAAGCATGCTATCAACGGATCTGTCCACCAAGCCCCACATTCTTTAACTAGAGCATGATTCATCCTCTCAGAATTATGCAGCCTGTCTTCATTTTTCCAATGGGACTACAACCAATGGACAAAAGGCCCATGGGACCTTAGAAAATACTGGGTCAGCCAAATGCAGGCCCTTTTCCTTCTCGCAGGGCTTCTCTGGGTTCTGAATACGTGAACAGGCCTTAAGAATATCCAGGAGTTGGTCATATACCCAAAGGATTCCCCGGCATGCAATAAAGACACATGCTCCATTATGTTCATAGCAGCCTTATTTACAATAGCCAGAAGCTGGAAAGAACCCAGATGTCCTTCAAAGGAGGAATGGATACAGAAAATGTGGTATATTTACACAATGGAATACTACTCAACAATTAGAAACAATGAATTCACAAAATTTTTAGGCAAATGGTTTGATCTGGAAAATATCATCCTAAGTGAGGTAACCCAATCACAAAAAAATACACACGAGATGCAATCTCTGATAAGTGGATATTAATTAGCCCAGAAGCCCTGAATACCCAAGGCACAAATCGCATAACAAATGGCTCCCATGAAGAAGTATGGAGAGGGTCCTGATCCTGGAAAGGATTGATCTAGCATTGGAGGGGAATATAAGAACAGAGAAAAAGGAGGGAGAAATTGGAGAATGGGTGGAGAGAAGAAGGTTTATGGGACATATGGGGAGGGAGGATCTGGGAAAGGGGAAATCATTTGGAATGTAAACAAAGAATATAGAAAATAAAAATATTAAATAAAAAAAGAAAAGAAAAAGAAGAAAGAAAGAAAAAAAAAGAATCTAGCATGCAGTATTACCGTTTCCTCCTACATTCTCAAGGGAAGCCTTGTTTTGTAGAGGATTGGGCATGGGGTAGAATCCCATGTCTTGGAGTACGGGTAAACCTGACAACACTGGTGGAGCTTGAAGAGCTGAAATCCTCTCAATTGATCCTGTGCAGTCTAATCAGCACTAAATATTTGATTAGCAAAAATTGTAGCTATGTTTGTGGAATTCAGAAAAGCCTTTGAGAGTTGATTCTAACAGCCAGGAACTTAAGCCTGTTAAGTTAAATTTGTTTTCACAGTCAGCTTCCTGGAGCCTCCCTCCTGCTAAGCACCCAAGGTCATTGTGAAGGATTGTCATCCCCGAGAGTCATTTATGAAGGGGCTTACTAAAGGAGAGTCCAGGTGGCCCTCCAGTTCTCGGCCTAAGAGACTCCTTTTAGTTTGGGGTGTATGTCATATATGTGGATGGTGGGGAGGATGCGCATATATACATTTGGAGGGAAGCCAGAAAACAACGGATCTGTCTTCCCCTGTCACTTCCTCCTTATTTGATGAGATGGGCTCTCTCACTAAACCTGGAACTCACTGATTAGGAGAGAGGGACAGGCCAAAGCCTCTCTGGTCTCCACCTTCCCGGTAACAAGATTGCAGGCATGCAAGGTCATGCCCAGTCTATTCATGTGGGTACTGGGGATCTGAACTCAGCTCCTCATGGTTGCACTGCAAGCTCTTTACTGGCTGAGCCGTCCCCAGACCCCATCACAGAATGGGTTGTTACTTCCTCTGCTTGCTACCCCTTCCGTGGTCATCTTCCCTCCTCCTCCACCCACCCCCCATGTCGCTGCTTGCCTCCCCTCAGGCACCCAAGAAAAGCAGAAGTACATGATATCATGGGTAACCCCAAAGGAGAAAACAGAATAAAGGAGTCCCCAAAAGCCCGGGACATGACAAGGGTTAAGTAGTGCACTCCCCTCTTGGATTCTCATACAGTCATTAAAAATGATAATTATGATGACTTTACAACAGTGTGGAAAATGCTTATGATATAATTAATGCTAAGTGGAAAATGCAGAACACAAAATGATAGCTATACTATGATTACAACTCCTTAAATTATACGTTCACAAGGGTAAGAACTGGAAAGGAACATGGAAAAAAAATAGTTTAATTTGCCAGGGATGACTGGCGACACGGGTGGATTTCTCTATATTAGGCTGGTACTTCTTGTAAGGCTAAGCAAATCTTCATAAGCTAAAATTTTAAAAAGCCAGCTGGAGGGTGGAGCAGAAACTGAAGAGGGCAGGCAGGCATCCCATTCGCCTGCAGGGGAGAAAGCGGCAGCTCTCTAACGGGATAGGAACAGGCCACCTGATGTTTCCCCAAAGGCAACCTGAGCTTTGCTACTTAAAAACTGAGCATCATATGGGAGTAACCAACTGGACCTGCCTGGGAGAACCAAGCTTTCTGGCACTAATGGTTTGGGGATCTTGGGCCACTCAGGATGTTCTAGCAAAGGTACCACAAATGAGGCACCTATAAACAACAGAATGTCTCAGAGTTCTGACCTACAGATTCGTATAAATGCTTGCTCTCTGGCTGACTGATGGTAACTTCTTGGTATGTCCTCACATGCTGGGGGAGACAAGGAAATTCTCTGGGTCTCTTATAGGGGACAGTTGAGAGGCTCCACCCTCCTGAGCCTTATCACCTCCCCAAGACTCTGCCTTTTAAGACATCACCTTGAGGGTTAGGATTTCAGCCCACAAATCTGCCCAGGATCACATTCAGGCCACAGAGAGCTCTAATGTGAAGGGTGAGTCCTGAGGGTCGTTGCAACAGGAAAACAGTACAGAGTTCTACTGGGCCCTGGAAGGAACTAAGTCCTTCCCAAGAAGGACAGGTGTGGCAGAGATCAAATGGGACTCGTTTGCCCAGGCTCAGCTCCCAGAATGCTGTCTGCCAGAGAAGGTAGGCTGATTGGGAACGCTGGCTGCGGGAATCTTCCAATCTCATGAGACGACCACCCCACTTCCCTTTGGAAGCTGCTTATATTACTCTTGTGTCACAGCGCCCACATCTCGGGGCCCAGTGACAGTGAGGGGCACAGTTCTCTGCTGGAGCCTCAGCCAGGAATGAGTCATCCCAAAGAGCCCAGTAAATCAGGCAAATAATGGTGGGATCCAGGGGTCACACTGAACCTATGAAGGCAGATTCAAAGGAGTCTGGGGGGGGTAAGGGAAGGAATGATGTCTATTGGGTGCGTGGTGTAGGGGAGACACGGTGAGCATGTGCAGTGAGTTTGACTCCCCAAGCACATTTCATGGAAGAACTTGGCTGCTCTCATCCTGGGGAGAGAGAGGTATGTGGTACAGAATGAGTCGCTGTGGAGAACATAAAAAGGGAGAGACTTCTTCCATCCAGGGAAGCCTGGCCCAGGGGAAAGGAACCTTGGTTGGCCCTAGTGAGACACCACATGACATGTGGCAGAACAAAAGCTGAGACACTTGATCACATGCCCCCATCAGAGCCCAGAGGATCTTGGGGTTATGCTTGTAGCTGGAGGACACTTGTATGCATCCCTTCCTCGCAGTGACTGCTTCTGGAGGTCAGCCGATGACGTGAGTAGGTAACACATGCTGCCTGAGCTCCAGATTTAGAACCAGTCCTGTAGACTAACAGGACTAAGGAGAGAAGTGGGTGATGGGAAGTGGGAGGAGCCGAGTGGCCCAGCCTCTGAGCATCTGGCCATTCTCTTAGACAGCATGCTCCTGTGCCCACCCACTGCCTACCACACAGGTATCATTGGATGAGAACCTTCATCCAGAGCAAGCATCCACACTTCATCTCCCAAGGATGAGGAAAGTTCCACCAACAACATCTGGACTCCCAACAACATCTGGACCCCCAACAACATCTGAGTCTCTGAGAAATCAATCAGTAGAGCAGTGTGTGCTTGTCACACAGCAGCCTCCAAAAGATGTCCACCTCCTCGTCCCCAGAACCTGTGGCTAGGCCAATTACATGGCGAAAGGGAACTGGCAGATGCAGGGGGGGGGGGGGGCAGAGAAATAAAGAGGTGACCCAAGATAGCCACAGTGTCTTCTTAAGGGTAGGGCAGAAGGGTCAGAGTAGCTCTGACAACAAAAACCTAAGTCAGAGTGCTGTGGAGTCATGAGCCAGGGACTGCAGCAACCTCTGCCCACTTAGAAAAGGCAAGAGAATAAGCTCTCCGACCAGGCCTCAGGAGGGACGCAGCCTGACTAGGGTCTTGACTTAAGGCCAGGAAAACTGATCTAGAACTATCCTGCTCTAGGATAGGTCTAGAGCATGCACCACCATGCTAAGGCACTGCGTGGTTATTTACTGCGACTTTTGAAAACGCAAGTCTCAGAAGATCTCGGTGCAGTCCTAACCTGTGGGGAGGCTGAGGGAGGAAGGTCAGTTAATCCCAGGCATATCTGGGCAAATAGTGAGACACCCCCGTCCACCCCTGTATCAAACAAAAGAAGAAAGACTCAGAAAAGCAGTGATGTAGAGATTTTTTTCAAACTCTATCTACTCCAGGGCCAGGACATATGATAGTGGTGGAAAATGCTTGCACAGTAGCCTGGACTTCTAGCAAGAGAAAGAAGGCTTTGGTATGTGCACAGCACTGGGGACGTTTTGTTCCTCACTGAATGAGTTAGGACACATGAAGTGCTTGCCATTCACCAGGCCTTACATACCTGACAAGGTCTTCCTCGTTCAGTTCTGAGAACAGCTACGTCATGCAGTGGCCTTGCCATCTCAGAGACATGGAAGCCAAGGCTTGGGTAAGGGATCACCAGCCTGATCGGTCCTGCAGAGTGAGTGAAAAGCTGTTATATACTGGCAGCAGCATGAAAAATGAAGACGGACTCTACCATGCAACCCATATCATGAGCAGGAAGCTCCTGAAGGTGGGTACGAAGAACACGTTTCTAGAAGAAAACCCACCCCACAGATCAACCATACAGGGTGTGTTCATTCAGTGCCAGGTGGGCACAGAAAGGACTCATTTTCCGCAACCATGGCAACAAGCTCAATGCAACCTGCACCAGCCCTGATGCCCCACGTGCTCTAGGCTGTAAGGAAAGGGGGGGCTACCTTCCGCTTCAGTGAGTCTGTGAAACAGTGGGCAGCTTTGCAAAGTGATGACGTAGGCGATGTGGATCTGGAGTTATTGACGTGAAGAGATGTTCCAAATACATCACGAGACCCAATAAGCTGGCACTGAGGAGTGTGCACGTGGGCAGAGGGAGAGAGGGAGGGAGAGGAGAGGAAGGGAAGGGAGGGGAAGGGAGGGGAGAGGAAGGAAGAAGAGGAGCTGGAAATGCGTTTTCTTTTCTTTTCTATTTTTAACTGTTAACAGTGGTGCTGCCAGAGAATAGACATGGGTGATTCAGGTTTGGGTAGTTTCTAGTTTTGTTTTTGTTTTCTGTTTGCTTTTCTTTTTACTAAGTATTCTATAATTAAAGACAGAGAGAAATAGGGGACAAGAGAAGGAGGGAGGGAGGGAGAAAGAGAGAGAGGGAGGAAGGAAGGAAGGAAGGAAGGAAGGAAGGAAGGAAGGAAGGAAGGAAGGAAGGAAAGAAGGAAGGAAGGAAGGAAAGAAGGAAAGAAGGAAAGAAGGAAAGAAGGAAAGAAGGAAAGAAAGAAAGAAGGGAAAGAAGAAAGGAAAGGAAAGAGAATCTGACTTCAGACCCTCACACATCTAGAAAAAGCTGGGCATATAGCCTGTAACCCCCACACCACCCCTGAGGTAAGGGTGCAAGAGCAGAGATAGAATTTCTGGGGATCCCTCACCAACCTAAGCAATCCTTGAGTAAAGTATTATTAAAAGCAGAAATGACCTCTACTTGCACACAAGTACCTAGACATCACACCCACATATACACAAACGTGTACACACACACACACACATACACACACACACACACACACACGATGGTTTAACTGAAGCTGAGCCGGCCTAAGCGACTTGTTTCAGCCAGACACTTGGCTGTGCTTACCTCTGTAATCCTAGCCCTTGGGAGGCTAATGCAATCTGATTGCTATGATGTAATTTTAAGGCAAGCCTGAGCTACATAGTAGATTCTAGAGCACCTTTGGGCTACAGAATGAGACTCTGCCTCAAAAACTAATAATTATCTCAATGTCACTCCCTCCTAAAGGCCCAAGGCTGGGATTTAATGCACATCACCAAGCTTCAACCACTGCCATTTCTATTGTGACACAGTAATAGTTTAGGGTCACGAAGGTTCCAGCCTGTCAGGGATCCAGAAAGAATGAGGGTGGGCCAGAGGATGTTGGAAGCAGAAGAGAGAGTGCTCCCAGGACTCCCCAGTACCCTGCAATTCTACTAGTGTTTGAGGGCCCATTACTTCTAACTCTAAGAGATAGGAGAGAGGCCACAAGCTGAAGATGGCCATCAGCAGCCCTGGCCTTTACCTATTAGGTAAAGCTGTAGCCATCCCTAAGTGTGACAACCAAAACCATCTCTAGACATTACCAAAGTCGACTGCAGGGCCAGCTCACGGCTGGCTGAGGAGGAGACCGGCTCAGCTGCTATCCCTCGTCGTGGCTTGATATTTACTGCATGTGCCCACACTTATGCCAGCCTTACAGCTCACTGCAGGGTCTGGGGCGGCCTCCTCAGCTGATCCCCTAGTCCTTATTATTCTGAGCTGCAACAGCTCCTTCAGGCATTGTTAAAGACAAATGCCCTAATTGGTGAGCCCCAAGGGATAGTTGTTAACTATTACCCCATCCCCAGGAAAGACAAAAATCTGAGTTTCTCGCAGCTTTAAGAATGGCCCCGAGAAAGGGCCTTTTGCCACTCCTTCTGTGGGGGTTCATCCACGCCTCTGCATACCCTGAATTAAAGTAAGGGAAGCTGGCTTTTTCTTGTAAACACCAAGCTGTGCAGTCATTACAAGCTTGCTTGGAGATAATCAGGGCTGACACTCGCTGTACGAGTGGGGGTTTATTGGAGACCACCCACAAAGTTGACTCAATGCAAAATGACACTACTAAGTAATCTAATCCCAAAATGCAGATTCCATTCCAACAAATTGCACACAAGTGGTCTCCTGCTGGTTTAACTGTTGCCTGGAAAACCAAAGCCAACCGCATTCAGGGGGAGTTAGCACTGGAGCGGACAGCCCATAAACAGTGAAAATGTTGTACCTGCTCATCCACGTGGGATGCCACAGAGAGAAACCCTTCATTTATATTCAGCGTTTCATATCGAATGAAATTACGATGAGAAAAGGGCACGAAGCCCACCAGTCTTATTCTCACTCATTTTCCCTTTGAGCCAAAGACCCAAAGATACAGACAGAAAGGTAAGATAATTAAGCATTGTTCTTTCTGCTGCTGAGATTATTACAGGACCTGGTGCTTTAAGACAAACCAAACTTTGAGGGAACATGAACCAGGACTTTATACCTGACTCAGCAAGTATGAGTCTTCAGCCCTGAAACACACAGTTCCCGACCTCTAATAGGAAAGGCATCTATTCCGCCAAAAAGAAGGAAAAAAAATCATTTCGATAAATAAAGAACTGATGTTTCAGAAGACAGAGCTTTGTGCAAGTCAACAATTTGACAAGGCTGCCCTAAAAGCCAGTATCGCCTTAGGGTGTGTTTAACAGTGTCTACTATTCATGCTAGACAGAGGGACTGTCCTAGAGTGAGCTGATTTCACCACCTGTGGAGAACATGTGTCGTGAGACCGACAAGAAAGTGGACATCTGTGGTGTTGGAACCTCGCATTTAAGTGGATTTTCTCATTGCTTGACAGAATGCCTGAGATGAAGAACACAGGAAGTTAGGATTTCTTTTGACTCATTTCTCAGAAGTTCTGAGTTTATGGGCTATATAGTGATTTGCATGAAAATGGCCCCAGAGGCGCATATGTTTGCTTGATCCACAATTGGTGGAACTGTTTGGGAAGGATCGGGAGGTGTGGCCTAGTTGTGTCATTGGGGGTAGAATTTGATGTTTCAAAAGCCTCTCCCTCTCACTCTCTCTCTTTCTCCTCCCTTTTCCTTCCTCCCTCCCTTCTTATCTACCTATCTATCCATCTATCTATCTCTTTCTCTCTCTTGTCTGATCACTCAAGTTTCAGATAAGAAGTCAGCACTCAGCTATAAGCCTGATCGCCTATGGCCATACTCCCACCATGATGGTTGTAGATTCACCCTCTGAAACTATTAGCAAACCACCTGTCTTAGTTAGGGTCTCTAGAGCTGCAACAAAACACCATAACCAAAAAAGTAAGTTGTGGAGAAAAGGGTTTATTCAGCTTACACCTCCAGTTCATAGTCCATCCCTGGAGAAAGTCAGGACAGGAATTCAAACAGGGCAGGAACCTGGAGGCAGGAGCTGATGCGGAGGCCATGGAGGGATGCTGTTTACTGGCTTGCTCCCCCTGGCTTGCTCAACCTGCTTTCTCATAGAACCCAGGGACACCGGCCCAGGGATTGTACCACCCGCCATGAGCTGGGTCCTCTCCCATTGATCACTAATTTAAAAAATGCCTTACAGCTGAATCTCATGGAAACAAAGATGCTTGAGTGTCTCTCCCCTACTGTAGAGCCCCACTGACAGCCCCAGGAATCTACGTCTCCCATCCTGTAACCTGTACCCAACCACCGAGCATGGCTGGAGAATATCACACACCTATACTTATGGCCCACTTTCATGATCTCCAGTGGGCCCCTAAAAGACCAACCTCTCTCTCCTTAACCTTGGCACCTCCCTGCTGCTCCTCTCTGTCAGGTGCTCACCTGACTTCTTGCCTCACTGAGAAAACAGAAGCACCCTGAAACAAACTGCCACCATTTCCCACCTCCACACCTACCTGCTCACCAGCATCTGTACCTCAAAACTCCACATTCTTCACCTAAATATCAAGAAATCTCCATCCTAAGAAAAGCTGGATTCCACCGGATTCCACACATCCCACCCAAGCCCTAGAACCTTACTCTGTGTCTCTTACATCATAGGAATTTCCCTGGTCTGCTGAGTTATTTCTGTGTCCATATTATTCTTTTAGCCTAAATGGAAAAGTGAACAGATCACTCTTTCCTCAGTTTATACTTCCCCACCATGACCACCCATCTGCAGGATCCCTTTACAAGAGTGCTCCCCAGAGGAGCTGTCAGTGCTCCCCAGAGGAGCTGTCAGTGCTCTCCAGAGGAGCTGTTAGTGCTCCCAGAAGAACTGTTAGTGCTCCCCAGCACAGTCGCTCATGCTCCTCTACTGAAGTTGTTCTCATTCTTTCCATCCCTCGCCCTCCTCCTCCACTAGAATTGTTTTCTTGTCCAAGTCACTGGTAGCATTGATAGAACTGAATCCAAACGTCAGGGCTCCATGTCCATCCTTCACCGTCATGGGCTCTCTTCCTCCTCCTCCTCCTCAGGGTCCTTGGGCTGCCACATCCTTTCCGGTTTTCTCCTACCCTGTGGCCATGCCTCATTCTTCACCGGCCTCTTCTTCTCCTGGAAAGTCCTGGGCTCGGCACTTGAGCCTTGTCTCTGCCTGTTCCTTGCAATCTCGCTCTACCCCTTGGTTTTAAATGTCTTCTATCCACTGCTGACACCTAAATTTGCTTCTCAGCCAGAAGCTCTCTCTGAAATCCCAGCTCATCCAGATGCCTCCCCATTCCCTCTACTCAGATCGTAGCGGATAGAGCTGACACAAATCGTTCTCCTCCACCCGGGCCCCTTGGTAAAGCCTTTCTCAGCCAAGTTGCTGGAAACTCAGCCCTTGCAGTGGCCCAAGCCAAAACCCTCAGGGCCCTCCCTGACTCATTTCCTTCACACTCCCTGCTACCCCACCAGAGAATGCTCTTGACTCTACCTCCACACTAGAGCCAGAACGCAACAAGTTCTTACCACTTCCACCAGAACCTCATCCTCCAAACCATCATTTTCCACCTTGATTATATTACCCTTCTCCCTTACTGTCCGCTCCTCCCCCCACCCCACCCCAGTAGTCTGGGTACCACCCACCACGCCCACCCCACCCCCACCCTCCAGATCATTCACCTCTGCACGAGGACATAGTTTTCACAAGATGTATCTACGTCTCACCAGTCCTGCCCACTTCTGCCACAAGGACCACAGAGATGCCATTTGTTCCTGTCCTGATGAATAGATGTCACTGATGTAGACAATCTGTTTATTAGCAACTGTTACAGCCCAGCTAATCATTTCATTCCTAAATGACCAACTAACCTTTGCCTGAAATCCTTTTGACTAATTCAAGCCAGGTGTGATCCCCCTGACCTCCAGGTGAGCAGCAGGGTATCCAGTTTGCCACCCCAGAGTCATCGGTCCCTCTGGCCTTCGTGTCCTAATGCCCCATTGATGTTTCCCTCTCCTGAAAAATCGCCAGTCACCCAACTCCACACAGGTGCATGCCTCGAGTCTGTAGCTCCAGCAGCGCCTGCTGGTCTCCATGCAGCTGTTTCTTTTCATGGGCCTCTTTTGTGCACTGACGTCTCTGAAAGGGGTGGGGGGGAGCATATCGAATTTCGTGAGATGAACCAGCTGGCTTAAGAGAGACACGGAAGAAGAAATGACACAGTCAGTGGGAAACTTTTCATGAGAACATATTTCCAGAAAGCCCAGTCCATCTGGGGTGTTGCACAGCGTTAATCTTGCCCCTGAGATATGGATTAAGGAGAGTCTGCCCATAAAAGATGCATGCTTTTCAAATACGCCCTCCTCACCCCGCCCCCAGTCTGGAATGTAGCGTCAGCTTAGGAACTCCAAATCTCAACACTGTCACTAGAGCCTGCTCTCTGGTTTCAAATTCACTTCGATCTCTTTCTTGTTTGAGTCTTTATTTTTTCCAGGTGTGGAGATTGGCTGAGTGGCTCCCAACATGGTCTGACTCAACAACATCGACACTGACTGCCCATGGAGTTCGGTCAGCTAAACTGCCATGGGGGCCAACACGTGACATTTTGACCCTGCAGTTGTAAAGATGGAGATGTTTGTTTTTGCAGAAGCGTCTAAAACAGGTGCGGCACGTATACAATTTCCACGTGAGCCAGTGTCTCTGGTTCATTCTGATGTAAACACACTGCTTCCCACAGCTGGGCCAAGACATTCCCTTCAAGTCCCATCCTTTTGAACAGCCCAAGCTCAGAGCTTTCCAATATGGGACTTCACCATGTGTATATGTGTGGAGTTTTAAGTGTACATGTGTGCAGATGTGTGCACTTGCATGTGGAGGTCAGAGGTCATCACTGGGTGTCATCCTCTGTTAACATGATTCTCCTTTACTGATCTCCATCTTATTTTTAAAGATTTCTCTGGTTCCATTTTATGTGTGTGGGTGCTTTGCCTCCTCCACACATGTATACGCGCTGCCTGAGTACCTGGTGCTTACAGAGACCAGAAGAGGGTTCTGGATCCCCTAGAACTGGTTATAAACCACCATTTGGGCTCTGGGAACAAATCCCTGGGCCTCTGCAGGAGCACCAAGTACTCTTAACTTCTGAACCATCTCTCCAGCCCCTCCACCTTATTTTTTGAGACATGCTTCTCACTGACCCTGAAGCTCACTGATTAGCTAGGCTGGCTGGCTAGCAAGCCATGGGATAATATCTCTACCTCCCCAGCACTGGGACTGCAGGAGACTGCCACCGCACTCAGATTTCTTGGGTGCCAAGAATCCCAACTCAGGTCATCACGCTTAATGAAAAAGTCCTTTTCCAACAGCACCACCTATGCAGCTCACGTATATGGCAAAGATCTTAAACCAACATTTCTTGGTGCTAGAAAAGTAACCTATCCCAGAAGAAATTAAAGGAGCATGTCTATTTAATAAGATTATTAACATATAGTAGGAAAGAGATTATTTTGTTAATGATCATATATGCAAGTTTCAACCAATTAAAGTTTTGAAGCAAATAGTCACAGAGAGGATTCCTCACTGATGCTAATCCATATAACAAATGACACTCAAAGTGCTGCTTCCCTCCTGGCCATAGGAACTGAAAGTAAAAGCCATTTGTCAGCGGAGTATTTGATCTGAGCTCAGAGTGCCCTTGTTGGAAATGGCACAGCCTTGAACACAAATGGGACCAGAGCTTTCACCTAGGAAGCTAAAAACACTAGGTGGGGGAGCTCACTCTGCTACATCCACTGAGTCCTGAAGAAGCCCCTAGAAAGGGGCGCGTGCTGCAACAAGGTAAATCCAAAACACCTGTACCAGGTCTTGTCTGGGTAGCACTTGCCTTTGTTGTCATCTGTAATTGTTGTTGCGTTGTTACATTGTTACATTTGTTTACTAGGGCAGTGAGGTCAGGAGGCAGGTGCATGCCAAATGGAGGTCAAAGGGCAATCTCCAGGCTGCAGTTCTCTCCTTCCACCCAGTGAGTCTCACGGATCAAACTCAGATCACCCCACTTAGCATGCTTACATGCTAAGCCGCTGGCCTCACTAGTCAGTCATGCTATTGGCCAGTTGGCCAGTGGGTTAACTCTGAGCTAACCAAAAGATCAGGGTCGCTGCAGCCAGTAGCTCTGCTTGAGTTTTCAGACTAACACCACACACCCCTCACCTGGTTCTTCATCTCAAAAGCAAATCCCTTCTCCCCCTGAAGCAACCAGCCTGCGAAGGAAGAGAGATTCCTTTTTCCACTTTTAATAACCTTAAGGATTTCCAAAGGCTCACATAGAAAAGGCTTTCTTCCCAGCCTGGTACTCTCAGGTGGTGGGAGAAGCAAGCTTGAAGAGGTGGGTGCTACAGAGAAGTCTTCACATCATTGAAGACCCGGGACCTCGATCTCTTCCTATCTCCCCCTCTCTCTTTGGATTCCAACCATGATGTGAGCTCTTTTGTTCCACCACAGGCGAGCCTAGAAGCAGCTCAGAGTTCTTCCCTGTTGATC
Organism: Apodemus sylvaticus; assembly: GCF_947179515.1. Taxonomy (NCBI): domain Eukaryota; kingdom Metazoa; phylum Chordata; class Mammalia; order Rodentia; family Muridae; genus Apodemus; species Apodemus sylvaticus. The sequence continues at coordinate 37,539,790 of NC_067480.1, forward strand.
AGAACACAGTACCATCCAGAGACAGAAAGAAACACCCTGGAGAGCTTCTGAATTGGTAACTAGAATGTGCAGTTAAAAACCGGTTCCATTGAGACTCACTGTGGTGGTTTCAATGGAAATGTTCCTCTCAGTCTTGGGCATCTGAACGATTGGACCCCAGTTGCTGGAGCCATTTGAAGAGGCTGAAGAGATAGAGCCTTGTAAGAAGAAACAAGTCACTGAAGGCAGGGTTTGGGAGTCGAAAGGCTCCTGCCGGTCCGAGGGTGATCTGCTTCCTGACTGGGTGAAGATGTGAGAACTCAGCCTGCTGCTCCGGCCCCCCAGGGCTTTTCTCCTCCATCGTGGACTCCAACCCTCTGGAACCCATAAGCCTAAATAAATTCTTCTATAAGTTGCCTTGGTCACAGCAATTTACCACAACAATACATTTATCACAACAATAGAAAACCTAATAAAACACCCACCTTCCACATTTTAATGCAATAAATGTACATTTTCACCTAATATAATGTAAAGGGCATTAATAAATCCTTACAGATTTTCAGGGCTTTCTCGTGTGTTAATATTGCTGATCCTTTTAGATAGTAGACATTGTTATTCTGCCTTGCAGATTCTTTGTAATGAAAGTTGGAAGACAAAAGAAATCCCGTGAGTAATTCAATCGGAAGTACCTCAGTGAATCAATTAGAGAAACTTCTACGGCCAATCCCAGCCTTCCTATATGCCCTCAGGTGCATCTATCCACACACATTGTCCTTTAGAGGGAGAGGTTTTGACACTGTCAGGAAGTTAATGGTGGCCACTCTGATCAATGTAACATGCCCAGAAGAAATAGAGAAGAAATGTAGAGTTTTCCCTCCCTTGTTCCCCTTCCCCAATCTAAAACTGTCGATATATGGCTACTACCAAGAGCGTCAACTAAGCAGCTCAGTAGTACACTGTGATGGTGTTTCCCACCAACTTCCTAAGGACTGGTACCCCCAAGAACTACGCAATTCTTGTCACCTTCTGTTCTCTCTGTAGTAGAAGTCCCCTTGGGACAGAAACCTGGTCATGGTCACCAGAAACTCTCCTGGTGTAGACTCTTTTACTCCACAGCTGTTAATTAAATGCCCACCATGTTTTGTCAGTCTATACAAGGACCTCGATGGACTAGAACAAGAAGCCCAGTACGGCCTGCCTTGGCCCCTCAAAAATGATAATGAAGTTGGGAAGTGATGGCGCATACCTTTGGTCCTAGCACTGGGGAGGAAGAGGCAGGCAGATCTCTGTGCGTTCAAAGACAGCCTGGTCTACAGAGTGAGTTCCAGAACAGTCAGGGCTGCACAGTGAAACCCCATTTCCAAATCAGAACAAAACAAAAAAGATAACGGAGGGTTTGCTGCACACGTGTGAGAAGCTGAGTTCATAGTCCAGTAGCTACATCTTTACAGCATTGGGGTCAGGCCGGAGACAAGAAGGTCACAGGGCCTTGCTGGACACCAGGCTAGCTCCACATTCAGTGAGAGACCCCATCCCAAAGGAATAAGGTGGCGAATAATACTTGATATCATTTTCTGATCTCTGCACAGGTTCACACATATCCTGCCATATAGCATCTTTACACACACACATGTGCACCACTCACCCATCTCTGAAGAAATAAAGATTAGACACCCACGGCAACAAAATGCCAGAACAATGGTCTGTGCTCAACACCCTCTGGGTTTTAAAAAAACACCTCTCTTTTTCTACCTGAAGGATTTTGTCCATGCAAATATCCTTTGTCCTGAACATAATAGTAGATAAACAAAATAAGTCTTAGATTCCACCATAGGCAATAAATTTAAGGGAGCCAGCCTCTCTACAACAGCCCCATGAGTGGACAGACAGGCAGCATACATAGTACCTGTTTTGGACAATGAAACACCATAGGCAGACAAGTCCATACAACAAACCAGGGTAAGGCAAAATAGTTGGCATTAGAACATAGACTGTTCTCTGTCCTGTCCATAGCAGACATCATCAGCAGATCACAGTAACCTTCAACCCAACTGTGGTGTGTCTTCATAGGCCCCTGAGCCCAAGGTTCTTGTCAAGTTAGCAACCTAATGAAAATCTCCTGAATTCTTCAGTTGATGTCGATCTCCAGTCACTCATCCCTGACCCCTGACCCTGTTCTGATGTCTTCCTCCGCCTCCTGCTCCTAGGTCTTGCCTAGCAGTCTTCTAGTCGTTCCTGCCCTGGCTCGGGTTTTTCTTCAAGGCCCTGGGACACGCAGAAGGCACCTGAACCATGTTAAGAGCCCCTCCCAGGACTTTACGGCAGCACAAGAATGCTGAAGAAATGAGGCTGGCATGACTGAAATAAGGAGCCCACGACTCCGAAAGGAGAAGGAGGGAAGCCGGAAGATCATTCACAAAAAAAGCTCTCCGTGTTCCGGAGCGCGTCCGAAAGGTGCCTCATCTTCCTGCAGCCCCGGCAGAGAAGGTGAAAGATTCCAGTCCCTGCTTTGTCTGCGTTATGGCAAGGTTTCTGCCTTCAAGGTAAGGAACAGATGTTTCCTAAGCTCCCGGGGATTTATCTGCCTTGTTCACACCTCCAGCAGACAGTTCATTGCCGTTTTAATTTATACGGTTCTGTTTCTCTGGTGGGACAATAACTCTCACTCCACTTTAAGTCACAAAATGGTGGCATAAGAGAAAGCCGGGCTGAACCTCATTACACCTAGCTGCGCGGTCCTCCGCCACTTGCTGGTCCGCTTGTTGCCTGAATCCAAACAATACAGTCGACTCAACATTGCTTCCTCTCTCCAGGAGTCAGTTTACTGATCTGTAATCTGAAGTATGAAGAGGCCGATACCACTGATTCACAAGGGTCATTCCAGCTCTGACATCTATTAAGTTCTTATTTGTAAAAAGGAGGCTTTCAATCTCCGTGTGGTTTTACCATCCAGAGCCTGGAAATGCATCCCACAATGCCTTTCTGCTGGGTCCTGCCATTGAGGCTTACACCAACAGAGGGAGAATCACTCCCAGCTGCTGGGAGTCTAATCCAGCTGCCATGTGGGGAGTTTTGTCGTGCCTGTTTCACAGTGGGTCATGTCAAGTCAACATGTATTTCTTAAGTGCCTCTGACAAGCCCAGAAAGAGGGTGGGACCCCTCTGGGGCCTCCGTGAGTTCAACTGAATTAAAGGCTTGCCCTCGCTGGACTCGAGGGGGGTCTCAGTCTCTGCAGGCTTGTGATTCAGTAATCACAAGAAAAGAGGAGAAAAGATGCTCAGCCCCGCTCCCAGACCACGCCCTGTCCCAAGCCCAGATACCCACCCACTTGGTCCCAAATCCCAGCCCACGTGGAGATTAGGGAAGATGCCGGTGTGCTTCACAGAGAGACACACCTCTGAAACGTCTATGGGGCTGAGTCCAGTCCTTACGACTTCCCCAGCTCCAAGATCTCTGGGCCACTCTGAGGTGAGTGGGGAAGAGGCAGAAGGAATGTGCATGGTATGATTTAAAGAGAGTCCCCCACAGCCACAGGATATCTCCCTCACAGTCTGACCTGACGTTCTCAGCACAGGCAGCCAGATCGCTTGCATGCAAGCATCTTGCTTCCAGAAGTTTCCAGTTAAATGCAAATTACACAGAAAAGCTGCATGTACTCAGACATCTTCTCCCAGTGTTACCAACATTTTACACACACACACACACACACACACACACGTGCACACACACACGCGCGCGCGCATGTGCGCACACACACACACAGATACATACACACATACATGCACACACGCGTGCGCACTAGCGCACACACACATACACATGCACACGCGCGCACACACACATACACACACATATACACACATACACATGCACACACATACACACACATGCACGTGCACACACATGCACACACACATGCACACACACATACACACGTGCACACATACACACACACGTGCATGCGCACGAACACACATGCACACATGCACACACACACCATTGCTCCTCGACAGGTTTCTGACTACAGAACAAACACAAGAATTCCCCACCAAGAGAGAGGTAAGAATCATATATTTTTTAAGAAAACACTTAAATAGGAATAAAAAAGTATACAAACGTGCATGCTCTATGACTTAAACCTTATTCTGTGTCTTCAGCCAGAGACATGGGAACTGGAGAAGAAATCAGTTGGGAAGAAGAAAATGGGAAGTGATGCAGAGAAGTTTTCAAATCCACTACTTTATGAGAGGTTTTAGAGAGAGCATGCATCTCCCTTTAAGGAGTTGTGAATCCCATCCCTGTTCCGGTTGGCCACCAGAAATCTCCTCAAATTATGACACAAGTTTATGATTTACTTTTGAATGGGTAAGAATTAACTTTGAGTGGAGAAATTCTGAGAGGTAACTGCAGGGACACAGGTGGGACCCTTACATGAGAATCAGGGCAGCCTCTCTGTCCTCCTTGTGGGGTCATGGGGAAGCAGAAAAAAAAAATCATGGCTTTACCCCACACGAGCAGAAACTGGGCCAGGTGGAAGAGTTTCCTAAAGACATCTGGTAAACCTGAAGAGGTGATGGAAGGAGACTATATCCTCCCATTCCTTTTTGCTCCAAATGTTTTTAAAACCATCAATTGTCATTTGCTATGGATTTAATTGTGGGTCCCCGTAGCTTGTATGCTGCATCCCTAATCCCCAGTTAGACTTATTTGGATGTAGGGCTTTTAGGGAGGTATTAAAGGTTCAGGGAGTCCTAAGGGTAAGGCCCTAACCCTTTGGAAGTAGTGTCCTTGTAGGAAGAGTTAATAGACACTCCGTGGAGGAAGACCCTTCCATGACCATACAGGAAAAAAAAAAATGGCTGACCAGAAGCCCTCGCCATAAATTAGGTTTGTGGGGCTTCTAGCCTCCACAGAGAGAATATAAATGCCAGTCACAATGCCTCCCAGTGTGCAAAGCCTCTTTATGGCAGCCTGAGCAGCTAACGCAACATCTGTGCAAAAGAAATCTTCTGCCCAAGGGATGAGACTTGCTGAGCCAGTCAACAAGAGTGAGCCATAGTCCAGAAAATGGGTTCACAGCAGACGCTGTGATCGCATCCTCAACAGGATCTCCTCGCAGCAGCTCCGCACCACTGCTTCTAGACTCCACAACCTCTGTTTGATGCTGGCACTGAGTTAACCATGTCTTCCTTCCTCAGGCTGAGGAGGAACCATGCTCAGTACCCAGGTCGAAGGCAGTGGGTACGTGACTGTCTCCACCATTGTGTTTGCCTCCACGGCAGTCCGGAGTCATGCCATGGAGTCCGGGGCTTGACCTATCAAGAAGTAAGACACACTTGAAATGTAAATAAATTAAAATTAAATTAAAAAAAAAAAGAAGAAGAAGAAGTAAGACCATGTGGATGTGGAGAGTCAGAAACTGACAATCGTTCCTGACAAGCACACCGTGAGAACATGCGGCCTGACTGGCTTTCAGGGTCCTAAAGGCCTGGTAAAGACTGGTGTCAGGGGGCACACAGCTTTAGGAAGCCAGAGCCTCACAGTGTGAGGGCGACAAAGGAATCTTAAAGAAGCTGTGGTACAGGGAGGCAAAAAGCTAGGCCAGCCGTTCATTTCAGGAGAGGAATCAGATTGAGGCTGAAAGCTGAGATAATCCCCTCAGCTTTTGACTAAACTTTGGCTAGAAGAGCAGAAATCTATACTTGATCATTTAAAAAGAAAATTAACTTTTGTTTTAAAGCTTTTGAAGAAACAGAAGGAAAAGGAGGAATTTTTTTCTTTCCCTATAAATATTTGCCTCATTTTTTTTTTTTTAAATTCGACACTTTTATAGTTAGGCGACAGAGGGATATGTTTTGTTTGGTTGGTTTGTTTTGGGTACAACCGGGGGTCACGAAAGCAAGAGTATTCACATACCAGCAAACAGGACAGAGTCCTGTGATTTTTAGTGCCTCAAATAACTCCCACCAACGCTGATGTCTAGTTGCCAATGGTCCAACAATCAGCTCACAAAATTCCTGGCTACTTAACCAGTCTCTAGCAAGTACACCAGCTGGCTCTAGCACACTTTTGCAAGGCATTCTGGGTAAGCAGATGGCAGCTGGCCCGGCACAGAATCACAGACCAGAGAAACTAGGATTTCAGCGGGCGATGTGAGGAACCCCAATAGCTCTTCCTCCCCGGGATGCAGCCCCTCACAGGCACTACAGGAAGCTACCAACCTAGTCCTTAAGCAACCCACCCCCTAAGGGAGAGACACACTTTGTTCTTTAGGAAGGGTTGCCTGGTCCCCGGCGTACTGTGATGGCGCCACCTGGTGGCCAAATGAAAAACAGCCATAGAGAATCTCAGAATTCCACCACGTTTTCAAAATTCGAAAATGTCAATATGAAATTATTATTTCAGGAAAGAAAAAGAGGAGAGTGGGCTGAGAAATCGAAGACAGTGACAGAACAGGACTGGAAAGGGGTGCTACAGGAAAGGAGGGGAGAGGAGACGGGACGGGACAGGACCTGAGGGGAGAGGAAGGAATGGGACCAGACAGGACAGGGATGTGACTAGAAGGAAAGGGATGGGAGGGGAGGGGAGAGGAGGGGAGAGGAAAGGAGGGGAGGGGAGGGAAGAGGACGAGTTAGAAAATATCTTAATCATTGGAAAAACAAAAGCTCAACTTTCCCAGGCACTTCCTAAAAATGCCCACTATGTCCCCTATAAAGGAAGATATTAAAAATGAATTATTGAAATACTTTTAATGATTTGGCCAGACAAACGCTGAGTGGTTTACCTCACTACTAGACAGTTCCATCACTCAGCTGTCGTGACCATCTATAGATACTTATGACTGGCCTATACTGTGGATATTCATGCATAATTCATCTAAATTCATTCTATGGCATAGCCTTCAAAAGAACTGATAGCATATGCTTTTGTTTCTGTAATGAAGCCAAACATAGAAGCCAAGCCCAGGGTTTGTAACTCTCTCGCTTAGCCCTCAGTGCCTGGCGCTGGCCTTCCTGCTTGGCCAGGGTTCAATCCATCCTGGTCCTATTTAGTTCCTGGTTGCCCTGCAGAAACTCTAAAGGTTCATGCCAGTCACCTGCTGGTACTTATGAAAATCTACACTTTGGTCCATAAGTCAGAACTGGGCAGAATCGGAGCTGGCACCAGTAAGCATTAGAGTGATACTTGATGAAACAGATTAATTAAAGAAATGCATTAACGGGCATGGCTCTTATTGTATGTATGTAAGTTATCCATTTAAGAAGCCAGATAGAGTAAAACATTTAAGCAGAGTGTGTGTGTGTGTGTGTGTGTGTGTGTGCGCGCGCGCGCGCGCGCGCGTGCGCACGCGTATGTAAGAAAGCAGAACTGGCATCAATGATAAGTATATTTCCATTTCCTCTGGCTGAGCTTCAAGCTCAAAACACCTTTGACCAAATCAGAAGCAGGTCACTGGGATCGATAAAGGAGAAAGAGTGACCTCTGCTGGCCAAGTGAGATCTTTTTTTTTTTCCCTGCCTCTGGTCATTTTCCCATCTCTACAAAGCCATGGTGGGTGTACAGAAATGCAGTAATGCCTGCTACAGAATAAATGATCGGCTATTTTTTTCTAGGCTGGTGATATTTACAATCCCATCAGCAAAAATGCCATGGTTTATTTGGCTCAAAAACTCCTTAATGATTTGTAGAAATGAGATTCAATTAGTTTTTTTATGCTTAATAATTATTCACTAGACAAAAAATAAGAAATGTTTTCATGTGGCAAATAATAATTTATTTTCTTTGCTTCTTGTTTATATGTCATTGATGAAATGAAGAATTTGCAATTTATTTTGAAATATTGAAACTAACTAGGATAATGATAAAAGTGTTACCCCCTAAATATCTCATTAACATCTGTAGTCATTTGATGGATAAGCCCTCAATTTAGGAACTGAATTTTTATTTTTATTGCATTTATTTATTTAGTGTGTGTGTGTCTGTGTCTGTGTGTCTGTGTGTGTCTGTGTGTCTGTGTGTGTGTATTCACATTACTATAGTATACGTATGGGGCACAACTTTCAGGGCTCAATTCTCTCCCTCCTATAGTGGGTCCAGGATAGAACCAAGGTCATGAGGCTTGGCAGCAAATGCCTTTACCCACTGAGACATCCTCCTAACCCTAAAAGTTTTCAATTCTTTCCAATAATCCCTACATTTTGTAATCCTCTGTGCTGTGCAAGACTAGAAATGAGTCAGCTCATGCTTGAAGACTCAACAGAGCTCAGAACAAAATCACTTCCATTTCATCCCCGTGTGGCCAGATCTCTCCACAGAGCTTCCGTCACTTTTGACAAGCAAAAGATGGGGTGCCTCGTGCTGTTGGCTCTCAGAAGCTGTTCTGCAGCTATCAGCTTACCCTGATTACAGATGTCACTTTGGTCTTTAGTTTGTCCAAATTAAAAAAAAAAAAACATACTTCAGGTTTTCCACAGAAATGCTGGGCAAAGTCTCTTTAAAATGTTTTTAATTGACTAATAATTCTGCCAATGTGACTGTTGAATCAAGAAGGTGAAAGAGGAGAGACGCCCAGAAAGCAAGCTCAGAGTCCCACTCAGTGTAAGAAACTGGCCCATATGTCGATAAACTATAAAAGTTCTCAAATGCCTATAAAAGGCATCAGTATCCAGTGTCATATAACTCACACACCATCGTTACCAATAAAATATTCAAATTAAATAAAGGGTTTATTTTAGGTCGTTTTTATATTCCCTACATAATGAAAGGCTAGTATTTCTGTCAAGTGCCTTTCTGAAGCCAGCACTCTCCCTCCCCAGGCTCTCTGGCTGACAAGAGGCCACACTACGTCACACTCAGCAACCCTTTGAAAATCAGACAGTAGACACAGAAGGAGAGAGGGAAGATGAAGCCATTGTGGTCTGCGCTAGTCTCCTGCGCCTGCCTGAGGAGGAAGAGAGAACAGAAACACTTAGGCCAACTGTAGAGAGAGTATCTTGTGTGTTGTGTGTTGTATGGATGCATCACCTGTCAATTACAAAAACCTGCGCCCTATAGGAAAGGGTAGAATAGAAGGTGGGACATCCAGGAGGCAGAAGGAATTCTGGGATAGAGCCAGGAGCAGGCGATTGGCCCGGGAAGACAGAGGTGTGGTACCTGAGCAGAGGTAACCAGCCACGTGGCAGAAGGTAGACTAGAGTAACTGGATTATAACAAGTCATGATCTAGTCAGAGAAGAGCGTCCAAGGTATTTGTGAATATATGTTGAGTCCGAGTGTTATTTCTGAGAGCGTGGGGCTGAAGGAAAGACCAGAACCTAACTTCTACAACCAACTCTGACTCAGTTCCTGGAATTGACCATAACCTCTTCATCTTCTTGCTTTTCATTTGCTACAATAGGCGCACACACACACACACACACTTTCTTTCCTGAGAATACCGATTGACCCTCCTCAACACACATAGTTTTGTCTTGTTTTGCTTCATGAAAATGTGTAGAAAAAAATCTTTTAGAAAAAAATCTTTAAGAAAATATATAGGCCTTGCTATATCTTGAATGTGACTCCCAAAGTTCATGTGTCAGGAACTTGGTCCCTAGTACAACAGGGCTGTAAAGTGGGAATCTCTAAGAATTGAAAATGATTACATCAAGAGTGGATCAGAAGCCAGGTGTAGGGCTCAGGCCTCTGGCTCTAGCACTTGGGAAGGAGAGGCAAATGGATCTCTGCATTTGGGAGCAGCCTGGTCTACAGAACAAGTTCTAGGATGGCCAGGGCTACACAGAGAAATCCTGTCTCAAAAATTTAAGATGGTGATGGAGGTGGTAGTGATGGGTGGTGGTGGGTGGTGGTGGTGGTAGTTGGTGGTGGTTGGTGGTGGTGGTGGTTGGTGGTAGTTGGTGGTGGTGGTGGTTGGTGGTGGTGGTGGTGGTTGGTGGTGGATTGGATGGGCATCAGTGCTGCAGAAGTGGACTCGCTATCACAAGTTTGCAATGAGAGCCGTTCCACCCTTGTCTGTCTCTGCCCCGTCTGTCTGTGTTCCTTGTCACCTTCTGCCTTCCTCCGTGGAATGACACAGCATGAAGGCCCTTGCTAGATGCTGGTGCTCTAATATTGAACTTCCCAGCCTCCTACACTTTGAGAAATACACACCTTTTTCTTTATAAATGCCCAGTCTATGATATTCTGCTCTAGCAACACGTATTGGACTAAAAAGCAGATCTGGACCTCTAAGAAAGCTCTTTAGGGAGCTCAGTTGGTGAAGTGCTTGTCGTGCATGCAAGAGGCCCCGGCTTTGATCCTCAGCACTCCATAAACTGGTCACAATGGCGCACACCTATAACCACAACACTGAATGGGCAGAGGCAAGAGCACCAGGGGTTCGGGATCACCCTTGGCTACATCGGGAGCTCACAACCAGCTTGGGCTATGTGAAACCTGCCTCAAAATTCAAAAAGAGAAATAGGAAGAATGGGGAATGTGGCCCGGTGGGTAAAGTGCTTGCTGTGCAAGCGTGAGAGACTGCGCTCTGATCCCTAAGCAGTCCCTGCGCAATGGCAGACATCTGTAACCCAGAGCACAGAGGGCAGAGACAGTGGCGCATGGGCACTCACTGGCCAGCCAGTCCAGCTGAAGCAGCAAGTTCCAAGTTCAACGAGCGACAGCATCTCAAAAAGTGTGATGGAGAACCGCAGGGGAAGGGACCTGTTGACTTCTGTGCTCACGCATGCTCACACACATCTACCGCATGCTCACACACGTCTATTGCACATGCTCATACACATCTACCACGCATGCTCGCTCATGTCTACCGCATGCGCACGTGCATGCACACGCGTCTATCGCATGCTCACACACGTCTATCGCACATGCGCACACACATCTACCGCACTCATAGACACATACATATATCTATCTACCACCCACATCAGCACACACCACAAATATCTCTCTCTCTCTCACACACACACAGAGAGAGAGAGAGAGAGTTGAACATTTTAATCCCAGCACTTGAGAATCGGAGTCAGTCAGATCTCTGTGAACTCAAGGCCAGCCTGGTCTCCATAGTTACTTCCAGGCCAGCTGAGGTTACATAATGAGAGTCTGTCTCAAGAAAATATATTAAAATTAGAATTAAATAATTTAAATTGTCCTGAACTGCCAGTATACATTCAAGGTACTTTTTAAGGATTTATTTATTTTTATGTATGAGAGTACACTATAGCTGTCTTCAGACACACCAGAAGAGGGCATCGGATCCCATTACAGATGGTTGGGAGCCACCATGGGGTTGCTGGGAATTGAACTCAGGATCTGGAAGAGCATTCAGTGCTCTTAACCAATGAGGCATCTCTCTAGACCTACATTCAAGTTTTTAGTACGACCCAAAACATTGAAATAATTGTAATATTTATGAGAAGAAAGGATAATGGCAAAAGAAATTTACTCCTTAAACTATACATATATCTTTTTTAATGGTTTATTTATTTTTACTTTATGTGAATTGGTATTTTCCCTGTATGTATGTCTGTATGACAGTGTTGTATATCCTGGAACTGGACTTACAAACAGTTGTGAGCTGCTATGTGGGTGCCAGGAATTGAACCCAGGACCTCTGGAAGAATAGCCAGTGCTCTTAATCTCTGAGCCATCGCACCAGCTCCTATACATATTTCTTAAAAAATAATATTTCTCAGGTATAATCATTTATACTAGCACCTAGAAGATAAACATCAAGTGCCTCTCTACAGTTGCCTGTCATCTCTTAGTTGATTAATACTGATTAAGCACCCACTGTATGCAGTGTATTGGGCTGGACCCTAGAGAGATTATGGCTAACAGTTCCAGACTCTTTCATGAGTCTTCTGAAGATTATTATAACTCCCCAGACTGTAACCAACTATGCACATCGGTAAAGATAACACTCCACCATGGGTTCAACAGCTAAGAGGTAGATGGTGCTACCCAGACACTGTTTTCCTTAAACTAAACCAATCTGTTAGTTTAGAGGGGGGAAATATCTGCAGCATTGTTGAATTCTGGCCTAGCACAAATCAAAGAATCCAAATCAACATTTTAGAGACACAACATAACCAAATAAACTACAAAGAACTTTTTGGTCAAAAAGAGGCTTGTTTCAATTAAAGTATTTTCCATAATTACACTTTATCAAGTTGGGCTTCTTAGACTGAATGTGGCTCAGGTGCCTTGTTCAAGGGCAGGCTCTGACTCTCTGTAGGTCCAAGGTGGAGCTGAGATTCTGTATTTCCAGTGAATGCTTAGTAGTTGATAACACGTAGGGTCTATCAATCAAACTCTAAATAGTTCCAGTTCATACCAAGATGATAAGTCAACGTGGATGCTAGCTCCCCACTAGCACCCCTCCCCTGAACTAGAAAAGTATAGAAGAAAATTACAAGAAGCTCTTGAGTTGGCCAGGCTGCTCTTGTCAGGGGCTCAGTCCTAGGGGAGAACACAGGTCAGCCGCACTTAGAGGACAAGACAGAAAAGTTAGCAGAGTTCCGACGCTGGTTCCCATTTCTCACCACCTATCTCCTAGGGGAAACGATGCCTGTGCTTTACCTGACAAGACACAGACGTGTGGTCCAGGTGTCCTTAGAAATCCATGGTAGACCAGTTGACCTCCAGAAATCATTTGCATAGCACTTCTTCAAACTTCCAGGGCTGGAGATTCCCTGCGGAGTCTTGATGCTTTTGAAGTGTGGCTACTCAGGAAAATCACCCAGGAGGCTCCAAAAGCACAGATGCTTAGATTCTACCAGAATCCCCTGCGCTGGGGCGTGGCCTGTGCCTCAGAACATAGAAGCATCCTGGGTGATGTGAATGTTCAGGCAGGATTCAAAACCACTGCAAATCTCTCTGTGAGGACCAAAGATGAAGACCTCAGCTGAGGGGCAATGTCATGGAACAAGAAGGAACTGAATGGACATTTCTGGAATGTAGGCTTTCTACCCTGGAGTTCCCCCACCCATCCTAAGTTCACTGTGGGCAGTGGAGCTGGGGGGTCTGTCACCTTGCATCATCATGAGTTGCCAGAGTAACCAGTATTATCCAGAAGGGGGCAGTGAGCATACACAACAAAGTAACAAGACATTTCAGTGGCAGTTATCCCGCCGTGAAAATAAGCTGTATTGCAGGTTACATCAAAAGCAGACACATCAGAAGGAATGGGGTGAGCATTTTTAATCAGCCCAATAAATATATCTTAAAGAGGAGATAAGCAAGAACGCAGGAAAAGAACCAAACAGATACGTTAGCAGCAAGACTATAATGGGGGAATGGAAGCCCATGGATGCTACTGAAGAACAAGGCAGTGGGTTGGGAGATTGAAGAAATAGGCTAGAAAGAGGAAGAGATTGATATAAAGTTGTGGGGGAGAGGGAGAGAGAGATAACATAAGAGAAAAGTTAACAGGGAAAAGAGATGGATGTGCAGGTGTTAACATCTGGATAACAGGAATTCTATTAAAAGAAACTGAAGGGACCAGCGAAGTGGCTCACAGGGAAAGTGCACTGTGCACACTCATGAAACGTCAACAACATGGGTGCCTAAGCAAGACCACTATAATGACTGCATGGTTGGCGTGTTAATTCTGATGGGTAGAAGATTACGAAGTCCCACCCCCGGATATATAGGCAATAATGATGGCTAGTGGGGAGAGAGGTATCTATCAGTGACTCTCAACCTTCCTAATGCTATGACCCTTTAATACAGTTCCTTAGATTGTGGTGACCCCGACCACAAAATTACTTCATTGCTACTTCATAACTGTAGTCTTGCTACTGTTATGAATTGTAATGTAAATGTCTGATGTCCAGGATATCTGATATGCGACCCTGAGGTGGTTGTGACCCACAGGTTGAGAACCACTGGTCTATGTGAAGGTTTGTGTCAGCTTTCTTCTTAGTCACCAAGAACTCAGTTGCCAGCCGTGAAGGGATGGAACCTGCAGCAGGGCACCCACACCACGGAACATGGCTCAACTACAAACAGAAGTGAAGGACTGCCCTACACACCGGATGGAAGAACCGTGAGGAAGAGAAACCAGACTCAATGCTGCAGGATTCCATGTATGTAACTTTCAGGAAACTGCAAAATTACAGAGAGAGGAACCTAGGTAGCACTTGCCAGGATCTAGAATATATGTCCATACAAAACACAACTCTCACCTCATAAGAAGTATGAGAGCATTTATTCTGAGGCAATGTGGGTGACAATGACCCAGGGTCTTATGGGTGTTCTATTGTTCTATACCATGACCAAGGCAACGTATAAAAGAAAGCACTTAATTGAGTGCTTATTTACTCTTCCAGAGGGCTAGCCCACAACCATCATGACAGGAAGCACTGCAGCCCCAGGTAGGCATGGCACATGAGCAAGAGGAAAAGGGAGGGAGGGAGAAAGACAGAGACAGAGAGACAGAGACAGAGAGACAGAGAAGGAGAGAGAGGGAGAAGAAGGGAGGAGGAGAGAGAGGGAGGAGGGAGGGAGAGGGAGGGAGAGGAAGAAGGAGGGAGAGGGAGAAGGAGAGGGAGGAAGAGGGAGACAGAGACTGGGTCTGGTGTGAGCTTTTGAAACCTCAAAACCCATGGCATCCTTCCTCCAACAAGACCACACCTCCTAACCCTTCCTAAGCAGTCCACTGAACTGGGAACTAAACACTGAAATATATGAACCTGTGGAGGTCATTCTCACTCAAACCATCACATCCAGGAACACAAATTCATGCTGCCCCAAATAAAGTCTCGAGAACTTTTATAATCACAGAAAAAAAAAAAAGTCAACATCGATACATTCCCCGTGTACATTAAGTTTCAGACGCTTTCTGATGGCATTCTTAGCCTTTAGGTTGGTGGGCTAAAAATGCATTCTGAAGGTTTTGCCTGGTAGTCAAAAGAACAAAACTTTGGGTAACAAATTGTGAACTAAAGATAGCCCAAGATAATTTGCCTCTGGTTCATATAACATTCCAGCTCTCTACAGCCACGGAGCTCTCTCCCAATAGCTGTGTGGAATCTTTAACAGGAGTGCGGTTTCTTCTCCTGGGCACTTCCATTCATAAGGTTGATGTGGGTTCCTTCAGAGCCTTTCTCGGCTGTTGTTGTTGTTGTTGTTGTTGTTGTTGTTGTTGTTGTTGTCTTCGTTGTTGTTAGTCTGTATGGTGTCTGTGTGTCTCTCACTGTGTGGATGCAGTGTCTGTGGAGGCCAGAAGAGGGTGTCAGATGAGGAAGGTTGTGAGCTGCCTGTGGGTGTGAGGAGTCATGGAACCTCGATCCTTTCAAGAGCAGCCAGGGCTCTTAGTCACTAAGCCACCTCTCCAGCCCCCTTTCTTGACTCCTAATGAGCTTGACTCAGAGTGCTAAGGACACCAGACATGTAAGCCACCAAAGCCACCCTGACCAATGCCTACTAAGTTCATTGCCTGATGTCCAAGAATAAGAAAATTCAAATAAGGGTAGACCGGGGGGGGGGGGGGGGGGGGCAATGTAGACTAACTAAGGGAAAGTGAGAAAGAATTCCCAAGACTGAGAGAGGCTATAAGGGAGAGAAAGCACTGGGTCCCATGGCCTGGTGGCCTTTTATAAATCTAGGGAAGGGAAGCTGGGTAGAGACTAAAGGGACTGGTCATTTTTTAGCATGTAGGAGACTGTGTGCTCTCTGAGCAATCCCCTCGGCCTAACCAGCTACTTGTCCATTCAGGGGAGGGCATCATGTGTGCTGCCTGGATAGTCAATGATCCAACATAGACCCTTATTTTATTTCCTTCATGGAACTAACTTCCTTAGGGAAAAGGAAGAAATCCACAACAAAGAGGTGCAAGGGACCATTTCCAGGCGACAAAAGGACCCTCTATCCTGATTTTGGTCACAGATACACAACTCTGCGCCAAAACAAAATTGGAAACTTAAACGGTCAACTTTACTGTGTTAATTATACCTGTGTATGTGTTTGTCTGTGTGCGCACACATGCATATTTGTGCACATATACATACATCAACTGTTTATACATACATCTGACAATCACATGAACCAGGTCCTCCGTCCTGCCGCTTGGCTGCAGTCTACCTCCCGTACAAAGGATCAAGTGAGAAATAGCAACACTGGAAATGCTATAGTTAAGTCACCAGCGAGAACAGCCTGAAAAGGAACTGGGAACCGTGAGGGAGAGCATTAACAATCAGAGTGATCTGTTCAGAAGGGAGCCTGGAAGGGGGAGGGGGTTGAACATTCATTTATTTCCTTTGTGGACTGGGAATGTTTAGGTCAAGACCAGGAGTCACCGGGTCATTGTCCGACCACCTGTGATACAGGGTGGCCCTCCCAAGTTGGTGACCCCGTTTCCTCCACATTCACTTTGCTTTGTAACACCCTGACAAATGGCCCATTAACAGCCCATGAAGAGATTAAGAAGCACTTTCGTTTAGGGGAACGCACAGTTTAACCAAATGATCCTTGAATCCGAATGTCCTGCCTCTGGTATCTTTTATGAACAAAAGGAGCAAAGGTTTTGAGGTCACAGCCAGCCTGGCCATATTTTCTTCTTATCTCCCTATTTTCTACTCTGTAATGAAATTTAAATAGCCTGCTATCGCAAAGTAAATAATTGGGGCCCTAACAGCCTTCTGGAAGCTTTTAATTGTATCGAGCCAGCTCTTCAATTCTAAACATTCCTTACAACCGAAAGATATTTAGAGCTTTAGGTATCTTTGTGGCAGACAGAGACAGAAACTCAAAACGGTGAAAGAAGGCAGGAACTTGTCACTAATTGTGACTGTGTTCCTTTATGCAAAGATGGTAAGGTACCTGGGGTGACCTCTTGACTGGGTTGAAGGAGGTGGAGGGGTGTAACTCAGAGGGGAAAGTCTGGAATTGGGTGCCTGCTCCATCCCTGCCCAGCTTCTGATGGGGGACAAAGCAGTCAGTAACTCCTCACTCTACTCTGCACACCAGACTCTGTAACCACGGTGCCCCCTCTCCACCTGGGTCTCAGGTCAACAGTGCCCCATAGGGTCAAGTATCCCACAACTTCCCAGAGCAGGACCTCCTCTGCCCCATGTTGTTGGGAGTTCAGAGGTCTTCTTGGGTCTTATCAGTGTCCTAGGGACCTTTTAGGGAAGTGTCCCAGAGGATAACAGAGGGATGGCATGCAGGGGAACCAACAGGGCTCAGTCTCACACTGCTAAGTGAAGGCCAAGTGCTACCTAAGACGAAGGTTTCTGTACTGGCTGGTTTTGTGTATTAACTTGACAACAGTCAGTCACCAGAGAGGAAGGAACCTCAGTTGAGAAAATGCCTCCAAGAGATCCAGATGTAGGGCATTTTAGTGATCAGTGAGGGAGGACCCAGCCCACGGTGGGTGGTGCCATCCCTGGGCTGCTGGGTTGTAGTAGAAAGCAGGATGAGAAAGCTATAGAGAAAAAAGCAGTAAGCAGCATCCCTCCATGGCCTCTGCATCAGCTCCTGCCTCCAGGTTCCAACTTGAGTTCCTTCCCTGCCTTCCTCCAATGACGAACTATGATCTGGAAGTTTAAGCCAAATAAATCCGTTTCTCCCCAACTTGCTTTTTGGGTCATGGTGTTTTGTTACAGCACTAGAAGCTCTTAGACAGTTTCCAAGATGAGAAACTACTTGGGAAAAAAATATTGGAGACAAATTTCCTTACTGCAAGACTTCCCGAAGTCTTCATTGGCTAATACGCTTTGGGACTTTTCTAGAGAGGGATACAGAAATGTTTGGCCAAGAAATCCTTTTTGTAAAGATAAATGTTCAGATCTAGCATGTCCCGAAAGTAGAGGTCTCTGGGCATGCTCCTGGCTGGCTAGTTTTTAACTCATTCTCTCCTGATCAGAAGATAAAACTAAACCCTGACTGCGGAATAGCATCTCGTGGGCCCATCACTTGGGCCTTATCCCAGAAAGTCATAACGAGCTGATCTGAGAGCATAAGGTCTAGGCAGTGGGCTTATTTAGGCTCCTCTGGTGGATCTAGAATGTAGCCCATATAAAGAATGACTGGCTCAGGGACTGTGTGACCAAGTATATACTCTTTTCATGCCTACTCAAGAACATACAAGGAGAATACACCTCCAACCACCTCTAGATAAACGAGAAGGAGCAACCCAAGGAAGGGTTCATCCGTCTGCCTGCTAGAGACAAGCCTGCTCTACTGGGATGGCCTTCTTGGAGGATCCAGAGTGGATCACACACGTGTCTTAACAGTCTTAACAGTCACTCAAGTAGAATTCTGGCCCTAATTATCTCTTTTCAAACTCTGGACTTTTCTTTTCAAAGTGGAAATAGCTTTGCCGATGTTCCTGGCTGTAACTTTAATGCCCGCTCAATATGGGGCAGGGTGTTCCACAGTACAGTGTAAAATGAAAGCTAACCATTCTCAGTCTCGTTTACTGTGAGCATTTTACACTTACTTCTACACTTTATATGGTCTTTATATGGTGGTTTATGCAATGTCGGGGATCAAACACAGGGCCTTGAATATGCAAGTGCTTTACCACTGAAGTATGTGCCAGCCCAATTAGGCTGATAGATAGATAATGATGATAGATAGACAGACAGACAGACAGACAGACAGATAAATAGATAGATGTGAGTTAGCCAGTATGTATGTATGCATGTGTGTGTGTGTGTGTGTGTGTGATTTGAATATGCTTGGCCTAGGGAGTGGCACTATTTGGAGGTGTGGCCCTGTTGAAGTAGGTGTGTCACTGTGGGTGTGGGCTTTAAGACTCTTATCCTAGCTGCCTGGAAGCCAGTTTTCTCCTAGCTGCCTTCAGATGAAGATGTAGAACTCGCAGCTCCTCCTGCACCATTTCTGCCTAGATGCTGCCATGTTCCTGCCTTGATGATAATGAACTAAACCTCTGAACCTATAAGCCAGCCCCAATTAAATGTCCTTATAAGAGTTGCCTTAATCTTGGTGTCTGTTCACAGCAGTAAAACCCTGACTAAGACAATGTACCACATGTATATCTGATGCTCATGGAGGAAACGAAAAGGCATCAGATCTTCTGGAACCAGAATTACAGATGATAGCGAGCTACCATGTGGATGCTGTGAGTCAACCCCCAGTCCTCTACAAAGGCAGCCAGTGCTCATGGTCACCGCGCCATCTCTCCAGCCCCCAAGACCATTTCATGTTTTAACAGTGTTTTGTGACTTGGTTCTTCGCCTGTCAACATCTCTCAGCTGTCATCCCGTCACAATATAAAACCATTTCATCACTCCCCTCGTCCCTACCATATTCTGCAGATGGCATTCACCAACCCCTGGGCTTTACAGGTCCTGTTGTCCCATCAGAGAAAGAATAAACACTTGTGCTCAGTTACCACACTGCTTCCTCAGAGTAAACTCTCCTGCTGTTCTACTTGCTTGTGTGTTTGCTTTGTTTTGTTTTGTTTTGTTTTGTTTTGTTTTATTTTGTGAGACAAGGTTTCTCTGTATAGCTCTAGCTGTCCTGGAACTGGCTATGTAGACCACGCTGGCCTCAAACTCAGAGATCTGCCTGCCTCTGCCTCCTGAGTGCTGGGATTAAAGTTGTGTGC
The DNA here is from genome assembly GCF_947179515.1 of Apodemus sylvaticus. Lineage (NCBI taxonomy): Eukaryota > Metazoa > Chordata > Mammalia > Rodentia > Muridae > Apodemus > Apodemus sylvaticus. Next base: position 37,559,347 of record NC_067480.1, read on the forward strand.
CATTACTGTCCAACTAGAGAAAATTCTTGAAAGTTGAGTGTTCAGTCCAAATCCCCAGAGTCAATGAACAGCTGAGGAGGCCTCACTGATGAGCAGGCCTCCCTCTGGGGCTCTGCTTGGTCCTCTCACCTCGCCCCAGCTGTCTCACCTCGCCCTTAGCTGTCTCCACCCTCCAGCCTTTACACTAAGCTGCTCGCCTTCTAAGCCTCCACCTTTGTGAAGTTGCTCTCTTTTTCTTCAGAAAACTTGGCTTCTCTTGTGCCTCCTTCCAGCTGAGGTCTCATCCCCAGCAGAGGTCACTAATTCCCCTTTGGAGGAGACGCCAGCTGAGGCTGTCCCTTCCATAGTGTTCTATGGTTACCTAGCCCTTCGTCCTCCCCAAAGCCTCTGCCTCTCTCTGTAGCAGCCCTTGTCATTTTGAGTTGTGACTGTTCACATGTCTGTCTCCCATAAGACACAGAGCCCCTGTCTCCTTGATCCCCCTGCCTCCACCTCAAACACAACCCTGCTGAGAAGACAACTACTGGGTTCCCTGAATGTCCGCTAATAAAAGACCATGGTTTTGTTATCAGGAGAAACTCCAAACTGTCTTCCTTTCTAATATTAAAAATACCATGTATGACCTTATCCCCTAGAGCCAAAAAAGTCACAGCTTCCAGCTCATGCCTAGCTGGCCCACAGGACCTGACCAATAACGTAGAGAGCATGTGACACGCATTTTAATAATCAGGAATGCAAAGAATCTTTTGGTTTTCCAAACCAGTGGCCCTGAGCAGTGTCAAGGGCAGTTTGCTTAAAGAGACCCCATACCTCGCTTGCAAGTGACCCCTTCAGCAACAGGCCATTATTTTATTTTTTAAAAATATTTGATTGGATTTATTCATTTTGTTTTATGTGTATTTTGCTTGCATGTGTGTCTGTGGACCACACGTATGCCTGATGCCTATGGAGGTCAGAAGAGGGCCTTAGATCCCCATGGAACTGCAATTGGGGATGGTTGTGAACCACCATGTGGATGCTGGGAATCAAACTCAGGTCCTCTGCAAGATGGACCACTGCTCTTAACTGCTAAACCATCTCTCCAGGTCCTGAGTTCAAATCCCAGCAACCACATGGTGGCTCGCATCCATCCATAATGAAATCTGACGCCCCGTTCTGGTGTGTCTGAAGACAGCTACAGTGTACTTGCATATAATAAATAAATAAATAAATCTTTGGGCTGGAGTGAGAAGAAAAAAAGAGAAGTTTAGAAACTAGTCAACAATCAATTTTAAAAAAAAAGTTTTTCACGAATATTTTAAAAGGAGAGAGAGAGAGAGAGAGAGAGAGAGAGAGAGAGAGAGAGAGAGAGAGAGAGGCTTCTATTATTGATTGCCCTCAGCAATCAAGGTAACATGGCAAAGCCTGGCTGAGGACCAAGCTAGCAGAGTCAGTCAGGTGCGTGAGCTGGGAGGCCTGCTCCAGGGTGGGGAACCTGGACAAGACAGAAACCTGGTGAGGGAGGGAAGGTGACAGGGGTAACAGGTGAGTGGACAGGAAATGCACATAGTCACTTAAATATGAGTTCTAGCCAGGTGATAGTGGCACACACCTTTAATCCCAGCACTCAAGAGACAGAGGCCAGTGGATCTCTGAGTTTGAGGCCAGCCTGGTCTACAGAGTGAGTTCCAGGACAGCCAGGACTACACAGAGAAACTCTTGCTTCAAAAAAGCAAAATTAAGAGGGCTGGGGGCTAAACTTTGTCAGAATTTGGGATATGATTACTAATTACTATACAGACAATCAAAATTCAAATTTTACATATTCTGAGTTTTGTCAACATTTTAAATCTCCCATAACTAATGACTAATGACTATCTTTGACTCTTTGAAGAATCTTAAACCATAATCACATCCTGGCCACCCATCCACACAGAATAAAGCTAGGACAATAAGTTGATGGAGATGTGGATGAATATTTACTGAAATAATTTTTTGGGGGTTTTTGGGGTTTTTTTTTTTACTGAAATTATTTTTATTGTGTGTTTCTCAATTCTTTTATCGAAAGAAGCAGCAAGGACTTACAGATGTCATTTTAGGGCTGGTTTGGGTTTGGTTTTTTTGGTGGTTTTTTTTTTTCTGTTTTCAATGCTTTAATTACAAGATCCTCACAGATTATTCTAAGAAGAAAAGGGGGCACAGGAAGAAGAAGTAAGGCAGGAAAGGACCATTTTCAGCAATTTTTAAAATAGAACTATAGATCCTTCTTGTGTACTCAAAATAACATTGCCTCAGGCTTCCTGTCTCTTCCCATCCTCGCTTCCTCTCCATCTGCAGCCGCATTTCCACTACAAATTCTCTGGAGATCTTTCGGACTCTCTCTTCTTGTTCACACAAGTTCGAGCCCATACTGCTAAGTGCCCAAGCAAAGAGGCCAACCCGGGAGCCCTACGTAGAGGGAGGTTTGTTTTCTCCTTTAAGGAAGGGGTGGGTCCCACCAACTCATCCAGACACACGTTACTGGAAAACAGGACGTCCACACAGTCTTCCCTATTAGGGCTGTTGGTGAGTAAAGCAATTTCTTGGCTCCTTCAAAGCACTGTGTTTAGTACCCTGCCTCCGGGTAAAATACCTCCAGCTACTCTGCTTCAGGGAATTAATTGGCTTTGTGGGTTGCCTGCAGTAAGAGGAATCCAGATGCTGGTAGAGGAAGCAGGGATTGTAAGATAATGGAAATTCTGCTTATCCCGGTCTATTTGTTTATTAGGCTCTGTGCAACTACTGGGGGATTACCCCTAATATAATTCTCTACTGCTGGCCTGGCTACTTGCCCAGCTGTGCTCCCCAAATACTTGCTGTTTGAATCTTCCTGGGTTATTTCTGCTCCAGCAGGCTGGTGTCCTGGGGAGGTATTTCTGGTCCATCATTACTAATGGAAACCTCCAGTTCTGTCTCTTCCCCCTCCTCTCTCCTCTCTTCTTCTCCTCCTCCTTCTTTTCTCCTTCTCCCTCTCCCCCTCTCCCTTCCCCCCTTTCCCCTTCCCCTTCATGATCCCTACCTGTGGACCTCCAGCACAGTAAGTCAAACTCCACCTCTCTATTCTCCCCAGTAACTGGTTGGAGCCATTTGTATTCAGTCAATGGGGAGTAAGGTTTCCACAACAAAGGCTGGTGTATGTGGGAGTATGCTCATCTTGGGGTAACCAGATCTTGGGGTACAGAATTCAGCAAAGGAATACAAGCGGCCCCAGGTCAGCCCTCACAGTTCTACCTGATCGCCTGGATCAGGAAGGCTCTGTGGCCTTTTTCATTCATATCCTGAAAACTAATTCCTAAAACAAGTGTCTAGGAAAGAATTCACTTTGCACAGTAGGGTCTTAGAAATCCCTTCAAAGCAGTCTTTGCGACATTGTCAGAAACGATGAGAAATCTAAGAAAAGTGGCGCACAGCGATAAGCCTTTGTCTCAGTTAGGGTTTTACTGCTGCGAACAGGCACCATGACCAAATCCTTTATCATCAAAGCAGGAAAGTCAGCAGTGTCCAGGCAGGCATGGCACTGGAAGAGGTGAGGGTTCAATATCTTCATCCAAAGGAAGCCTGGCACAGACTGTCTTCCAGGTGGCTAAGAGGAGGGCAGCGCCACTCCCTGGGCTACACATAGTCACACCACCACAGCCTTCTAAAGAGTTACTGACTAGTGTTCACTGCCTCTGAGAGTTCAGAAGAGCCCAGTGCCACATCTAGCCCACCTAGGAGAGCTAAATGCAGAAAATCAGAGGAGGGAATTCTCCACCCATCTGGGAGCAGCCAGTGGAACCCTCACAGAGAACTCTCCACAAAATCTCCTCCACTGCTTCTTGGGCTTCTTTACTGCAGGGTAGATGGCAGTAGGGAGATTGAGTGGGGTCAGATTTCCTTGGCACTCAGATTATGAGGAAATATCACGCTGTTTATCCAAGAATAATAAATGTCAGCATTCTGAACTCTTAAAAAGACTGGGATTCTAAATGTCAAGAGGAGCGTGCCTGCCAGATAAACTCAAACAAGGTAAGCCAGGGCCAGGGTGTACAGCGTATTCTGCGGTCTCCTGCTCTCAGGGTTTCTTTGCTGTACTGGGAAGAAAGGGATATGCAAGAAAAGTGCCCAGGGTCTCCGTAAGGGTTCTGTGGTTTTTCTCTATCAAACCTGGGACAGCACAGCCAATGTTTCTTGGCTAGTAAGAAAATACATAAAATGTAGCTGTTCTTTACCAATAAACAGGGCCCTGGAGAATTGTGTAAGCACATACACCTGATCAACTTTCCCACTCTATACCCCAAGCAGACATCACAAATCAATCACAGCACTCTTTCCCTTTAAACCCAAATGCTCCTGGAGAACCAGCCTCAATCTAGGACTCAAAGAAGTCACTATCAGCCAAGGGGGTTGGGGGCAGACATCCTAAAACATGAAATATTTAGGGTTCTTTCTGTTTTGTTTTGTTTTTTAAATTTTATATGCATTGGTGTTTTGCCTGCATGTGTGTGTCTGTGTGGGGGTGTTGAATCTCCGGCACTGGAGTTATAGTTGTGAGTTGCCATATCAATGCTGGGAATTGAACTCAGATCCTCTTGAAGAGCAGCCAGTGCTCTCGCCTGCTGAGCCATCTCTCCAGGTCCTTGTTTTCAATGTTTTAATTACATGTTCTTCACCGATTAGTCTGAGGAGAGGGGAGGATATCGTTAGGCAACTCCCTTATTTTTTAGGAAGCTCTGTGTTCAAGAATCAGCTTTTCTTGAAGCTTGGGTCTTATGCAAAACTTCAATTCACCAAGCAGATAGCTACATTTTTCCAGAACAATCTGTATGTGTTAGGTACAACCTTTCAAAACTCAGTAATGTTGTTACTTACTTGTTTCACAGCCAGCAGAAGCAACTTAAGGTAGGAAGGATTTGTTTTGGCTTTCCTGGACTTTTCTTTTTTTTGAGTTCGGAATCCTGGTACTTCCTGGCATTTCACAAATACAGTCCATCTCTCCAGCCCAGAAGCCATGTTCTAATGGCAGCAAATTCTAATGGCAGCAAAGAATGCTGGCAAATGCCCAGCAGAAAGACGCCAACAGGGTAGATGAGCTTGTCAACAAAACTTGAAGATGAGAAGGGGACACAAGTTATTATCCTCTTTTAGGGTGAGCTTTCTCACTTTAATAACTGATCAAAAGGGGGGGGGGGCCTGGAGAGATGGCTCAGTGGTTAAGAGCACTGTCTGCTCTTCCAGAGGTGATGAGTTCAATTCCCAGCAACCACATGGTGGCTCACAACCATTTGTAATTGGATCTGATGCCCTCTTTTGGTGTGTCAGCGACAGGATGCTCATATACATTAAATAAATATATCTTTGAAAAAATAACTGATCAGAAAGTCTTATAGGTACAGTGGTCTAATGGCTTGCCTGTTTGTTCCCTCCAGATACAGTGAAGCTGGCAGCCAATGCTGACAGGCAATACAGACGGAATGTTATTATAAACTAAGATCTGGATGCTGCACGTGCTCCGTGATACTATGATGTTTGCTTTTCAGCACTCGCAGCAAGGCTAGATAATAAACGTGTATATGTACATTAACACGTGCTTGTGAGCCGGGCGGTGGTGGCGCACGCCTTTAATCCCAGCACTTGGGAGGCAGAGGCAGGCAGATTTCTGAGTTTGAGGCCAGCCTGGTCTATAGAGTGAGTTCCATGACAGCTAGGGCTATAGAGAGAAAAACCCTGTCTCAAAAAAAAAACAAAAACAAAAACAAAAAAAACCCACATGCTTGTGAATGCTGCCACACGCCTGCATACATGTATTTTTGAAATATGGAATACACTGGAGCAAGCCTCCATTTTGATCCATTTCAACAGGGATTTTTTTTCCTTCCCCCAACTCCATATATTTTACTTTCCTTCTGATAAAACCTGGATTGCCAACAACCACGTATTTGGCACTAGCTCACTGTGTTCAATAAAATGGAAGTGTTTCTGAACTATTTTTCCTATAACTATAGACTACTACAAAGGCTCAGGGTGCCTGTCCTTCTATCCCTTCATTTAAAATGAGGCGGGAAGTGGGGGAGGGTTTGCTGGAGAGATGGCTCAGTGGTTAGGAGCACTGACTGCTCTTCCAGAAGTCCTGAGTTCAATTCCCAGCAAACACATGGTAGCTTATGACCTGCAATGGGATCTGATGCCCTCTTCTGGTGTATCTGAAGAGAGCAATGGTGAATACCTAAAATTAAAAAAAAAAATTTTTTTTTAAATGAGGGATTGGGGGTCTCAAGAGATGGCTCAGTACTCTGTAACTCCACTTCCAGGGGATCTGGCATCCACAGACAGACCAACATGCACTATAAAACACATAAAAGTAAATCTTAAAATGAGCACAGGAAATAAGGGTATGATTCAGTGATCAAGCACTTATCCAGCATGTGTTAGGCTCTGGGTTCGATATCCAGCACTGGAGAGGGACGTAGAACCCAGGGGATATAGTCAAATGCAGATCTTCCCTCCCTCCCTCCCCATCAGTGTGGTTACGTCATCCATTGGAACTGCAGCTGATGGGTCAGCTTCAGTCTGTTGTCAGTCTTAGAGGATCCTTCCTAGTCCTATTGATTTTTCAATATATTGACACTAACATGCTTCTGAAGATCGAAATTATGCAACAGACACATGCAGAGAAGGATGGCTCTCTTCATCTTTCTTCTGCATCTTTCCTCTTGTTGGCAGCCGACTTCAGTGTTTCCTGACTGATCCTGTCTGAGTTGTTCTAGGAGAAATAAGCAAATACAGATGTTGGCCTATCTTTCCTTCTTTCCTACATAAAAAGCAAATTACAGTGGTGCTAACTTCACGGTTGGATTGAGGAGAGCTTGGAGATTAGAAATGCACACATCTGTGAGAGTTTCTCCAGTGGGGGTAACTAAGAAGAGCAGTGGGAGGCTCCAGGGCTGTGAACTGGGAGGAATAAAAGGGGGGAGGAGAAAAGCACACATTCACTCCCTCCCTCCTTCCAGCCTCCCTCCCTCCCTTTCATCCTCTCTCCCTCCTCCTGTCTCCCTCCCCTCTCTTTCTCTCTCCCTCCCTATCTCCTTCCTGCACATCACAAAGTGCTTCTGTGCTCTACCATACTCTTTCTGCTGGGATGGACTTAAATCTCTGATCCTTAAGCAAAATAAATCGCTCCTCCCTTATATTATTTCTGCCAAGTATTCTGTCGCCAACACAATCTGGTATATATACAGCATATTTTAGTTTTAATAAAAATTTCATTTCAAATATATGTATATATTGTATATTGTATTATATATTACATATCATCAGGATAAATGCAGGATGAATTACTGTACATAATGTTGGTGTGTCAAAGGATAAATACTAATTTTATTAGATATTGCCAAATATCCCCCTGTTCTAATTAGCTTTCCTGTTACTGTGATAAAATATTATACCCAAAATACTTGGGGAAGAATCCTTTGTGTTACATGCCCCCATCACAGTCCATCATCAAAGGAAGTCAGGGCAGGACCACAAGGCAGAAGCTGTGGAGACACGCTGCTTATAGGCTCGCTCCCCGTGGCTTACCTAGCCTGCTGTCTTCTGCAACCCAGGACCCCCTCTCCAGGAACAACACCACCCACAGTAGGCTGAGCCCACTCACAACAACCATCAATCAAGAAAATGCCCCAAAGACACGCCCACAGACTAAGCTGAGAGAGGCAATCCCTCAGTAGAAGACTTCTCTTCCCAGGTGACTCCAAGGATTGTGATAGAAAGTTCCCAGTTTTCTAAGGGGCAGGTAAACCCAGAGTTGCCCGTTTACAATTATATGAACACACCAATTTTTTACTCAATGATATCTGCGCCACTGTGCATGTGGGAGTTTCTAAGTTATCTCCTCTCAGAGTGTAAAGTGATTGACGATGTAATTATGTCTTATTCTTATCTATATCTCTATCATAGAAAATTAGAATAAATGAATTTGGTCCCCAGCAATTAAATCTTGGTTGAAAGAAAAGAAGATGTGTAATGGAAAATAAAAATGTTGAGTAAACTGGAGAGCAGGCCCTGCACCTGGCCTGGGCCGCACAGTAGAGCCGACCCTGGTGTTGGGGTCGCGGGTGAGCCTCCCACGCGGACCTGAGCATGAGAAAGCTGGCTATGGCTATATGCAGCGGTTGGGAGAGTGGGCCCTACATCTCACGAGGGCAGCATAGTAGGACTGGCCCTACTGCCATGGGTGCCTGCAGAAGTGGGCACAGTGCCCTGAGAGCATGGGTCCGGGAGAGTTGGCTCCGCCCCTTGCCAGCTTCCGCGTTGGATGAGTTAGCTGGGGCAGGGCTGGGGGGCTCAGTCTGGTGCTATGGGTGCTGGCGAGCTGACAGGTCGGCGAGCTGACCAGCTCAGATACCTCCCAGGCCCAAATCCAGAGTGTGAATTGGCCCATCCCAACGTCTACCCCACTGATGAAACCTTGTGAACCTTAAAGAGGCTGGTCCTACAGATCCAAAGCTGCAGGATCTCCATGACACAGGGCAACAAAAGGGTATTCAAGAGGAATCCCAGTGAGAATCCGGTGTTTATATTGTAGCAGAAGCCAGAGGCCTTAAATCAGACCAATGACTCAATGCAATGAACATTTGCAAGCAAAGAAGTATGGACAAAAGGGTATCCTGTGGGACACACTGTGACACACTACAGCTTCCACAATGGTCTTTTTATTATTATTTCGGAGACAAAGTTGCAAGTGGGGGGTGTGGGTGTGAGGGAATGGAGAGATGAGTGGGGCAGGGTACCTGATGTTAAATTCACAAAGAAAAATAAAAAGTTGTGTGTGTGTGTGTGTGTGTGTGTGTGTGTGTGTGTATGTATATATATATATATATATATATATATATATATATTGAGTAACAATATAGAATGGGTACTATATATCAAAACATCAAGGTTTGTCCCAATGTGAGATTGTTGACCAAAGAGACCTGTTTCATGGTAGTCCACAAAACAGCTCAGTGGGTAAAGGGTTTGCTGCTGTACCCACATAAAAATCCACGAGTGTATGTCTGTAATTCCAGAACTAGGGAAACAGGCAGGAGAATCCCTGAGGTTTGCTAGTCACCCAGTTCAACCAAATTAGTGAACTCCAAATTCGGTAAGAGAACTTTTCTTTAAAAACGAGATGGTGTGGATGAGCTCGCAGTTAGTGCCTTAAATCCTAGCACTGCAGAAGCAGAGGCAGGTAGGTCCCTGAGTTTGAGGCCAGCATGGTCTACATAGAGAATTTCAGGCTAGCCAGAGCTGCATACTAAGACCTAAGACCTTCTGTTATATAAATGAGACAGAAAGTGATTGAGGAAGACAGGTCCACTCTGCCCCCCCCCACAGCTGTACACGCACACACACACACACACACACACAGGCACACACACACACACCACACACACATGTACACGTACATTTCATACACATACACACAGGCACACACACCACACACACATGTACACGCACATTTCATACACACACACACACACACATGCATGCATGCAAGCATACATTCACAAACACATCTACACAAAAAAGAAAGCACATTTCTCCCCAATTGATTTAGTGTAGCCTCCATCAGAATTTTGTTTAAACATATATTTTCTAAGTATATTTAAAAGCGACTTTCTATCAGATTAAAAGAAAGATGCCTTATTCCAGAGATGGTGGCTAAATCCTAGCGAACTTTTTAAAAAAGAAAGAAAAAAAAAAAAAGAAAACTTGATGAATTTTGTCAAGATTGATCTTAGGGTACCTAAGTAAATCTCCAAGCTTTGATTACAGGTGTCACTGGAGAGAGGCACCTTGGTGACAAATGGAAGCCGTGGGGGCCCCTGAAGCCTGAACTCTAAGCACACCATTCTTTACTAACGGGCATTTATGACCAACAAGGCAACCTTATTACTCCTGAAATAAATAACCAACTCGAGAGCTTGCCAAAACATCCACAAACTATTTCTTTGAATCTTCACTGCTTTGGAAATGAAGAACCACATCTGTCTTTACATAAGACCAATGGCTTGTGGTTTTCTGAGCTCCGTGACTACACAGGGCAGGCCAAAGAAGCCAAGTTAAAGCCTAGTGAGTGATTAGAACTGACTGGAGAAACAGGAACCCAACTCTAATTAAAGAAATTGCTAATTACCCTGCTCTCTGCAGACGTTACTCCATTCTTGGTCTTCAGCCCTGGCATGGACGTGGCTTCCATCACACTGCAGAACAGCAGCAGCAAAGAAGCCCTCTTCCAAGTTACATTTGGCCACAAAACAAATCCCCTCTGTCCTTCCTAGAGCCGCATGTCCCAGCCCTTGAAGCTCAGATCTGCCCACTGCCCCAGAAACCATAAGGAGAGACCACCCAGCTAGCTCCTCACCCAGACATGAGATGTGCAAGACACTGGACCCTACCAGCTTTCCCTCCTGGTCTGTCTGTCTTCCTTCCTTCCTTCCTTCCTTTCTTTCTTTCCATCCTTCCTTCCTTCCTTCCCCCTCCCTCTCTCTCCCCTTTCTTCCTTCCTTCCTTCCTTCCTTTCTTTTTCTTTCTTTCCATCCTTCCTTCCCCCCTCTCCCCTTTCTTTCTTCCTTCATTCCTTTCTTCCTTCATTCCTTCCTTCCTTCCTTCGTTTCTTTCTTTGTACATTTGGACCTGATAACATAGGTTCTGGGGCAGCCTACTTCCTGACCAACTTGGAAATCCGAGCTACAACCTCCAAAACTAACCCCAGGACCCAGAAGGCATTGCCAATGTTCAGCGACCATCCCAGGCCAAGGACTCAGAACTGCCAATGACCAAAATATGCGGTAAATCATCCACACTTGGACTATATTTCAAAGCTCAGTTCAACACTGGCTCGAAGACTTGGGACAAGCAAGTTCTACTCCCTATGTCTCCTCAGGTCCCACCTCCTCTCCTATCCCAGAGTTACTAATTCCACTCATCTTAGGGCTTTACCTTCAATCCCTCGGCCCCTAGAGAACAAGTTAATAAAATATCCCCATAGTGGGGGCCATGGGAACAGGCATAAACAATGTCTACTCTTAGGGTCCTCAACCACAAATCAAGGTAGGACTCCACCCGAGTTCCCCTGAAGAGTCAATAAGTTCGTTAGGCTTACTTACCGAGCAGGGGGTGAGAGCTATGGGCAGGTGCATGGATGGACTTAAAGCAGTCGCACTGAAGGTCTGTACCCAGCATGGATGGCGATTCCTCCATGACTGTGTAGATCAGCAGTTTTCAACTGTGGGTCATGACCTCTTTGGAGATTGAATGACCCTTTCACAGAGGTCACATACCAGATATCCTGCATATCAGATATTTACATTATAATCTACAACAGTAGCAATAGTACTTATAGCTATATAGTAATGAAACAGCAGTGAAATAATTGTATGGTTGAGGGGGTCACCACAACATAGGAACTGCATTAAAGGTTTGCAGCATTGGGAAGGTTAAGATCCACTCTCCCAGGCTTTTTTTTTCCCCCTATGGACTCTAGCCCCTTCCTGAGGTCCTGGGCAACTAGTACAGAATTGCATACAACTGTTTGGGGGAGCAGTGGCTACTCGGGTAAGGGTCCCTTCACCCTCCCCATTCCTCTTTCCATGAGGGACTGTGGCGACCCACACCATTCGCCATTACAAGATGGCGCCGAGGAGTGCAGTAAACACCTTTATTTTGGCCCATGTTCCAGCACGAGTCTGCCCGGCAACAGCTGCAACCTATCCCAGCCTGACTAGCTTATCAACAGGGGGAAGTCCCTGCCCTGCCTATATATGCCGCTCCCTCTCCTCCTCCCTCGCCCCTTGCCTCCAGCTCTCCCACAACCAAGAAGCGCTCCAATAAAGTGTGATCAGAGAAGAATCCTCGTGTCGGTGGTCTTCTTCCCCTGCTGGTCAGGGGGCTTGCCACAAGGGACCATCAACAGTCAACAAGCTCTGCTGTGGTGATCCCTTGTAAGATGGTCTGATGAAAACAGTGGCACTCTGTCTCAGAAGACAGACATCTACAGCAGAATGCCACGGGACAGGAAAATAGAGATTAAACCCACCGAACGTGGGGACCTCACAGTGTGAGGAAGTTTGCAGTGTTGTTGTTTGATTTAAACTTTTTGTTTTAAGATAACTGTAGATTTTCATGATGCTATAGATGTGTAAGAAATCTCATATATTCTTTACCCAGTTTTGCCTACCATGCCATATTGTAATCCCAACCAGGAAAATGGTATGATAGCGTGCACAAGTTTTATTCAGAAGTTCCCGTTTTCTCTGCTCTGAAGAGTACATATGTGTGTGTGTTGATTTCCATGTTCCATGGATTGATAATTCATTCCTTCTGCTGGGCCACCAGGCCTGTGATTCCAGTTGCTTGGGAGGCTGGGGTGCAAGCCTTCTTGGGCTACAGAACTAGTTCAAAGCCTTCCTGGACAACTTAGTGAGACTCTGTCTCAAAAAAGTAGAAAAAGGACTGGTTATATAGTTCAGTGGTAAAAAACTCAACTACCATGCCAAAGGCCCTTGGATCAATCTTCAGTATCATTTTTTTTAAAAATGGGGGTGGGGGAAATACATGCACTTGCATGTGTTATTTATATGTCTGTGTATGTGATATGTGTATATGGTGAATGCATGTGTGTGTTCTGGTATCCATGAACACGTGACACACACACTGAGGCCAGAGCAGGATGCTGGCGTCTCCTCTGGTGCTCTCCATGTTACTTTAAGACCGGGTTACCCGTTGAACTGGAAACTCAGTGCTTTGACTCCTCTGACTAGCCAATGAGTTCTTCCACTCTGCCTAGCCCCTGCCTCACAACGCCAGGGTTGCAGACGCATGCACTTACGCCCAGCTCTTTACATGGGTCCTGGGGATTCAAACTCAGGTCCACATGTATGCAGAGCAAGCGCTAGTGCTCACTGAGTCACAACCCCCCCCCACACACACACCCTATTTTTCAATTTCAATATAGAATGCATACCGCTGATAGAAAGAAGAAATGGTGTAAGAGGGGGCTGCTATAATCCTAGACTAAAGTTTTAGAAGAAATTTCCATCTGCCTGTCCCAAATACAACCACAGTGCATTCACAGAAGCTTGAGCCTTCTCAGGAACACAAGTATTTCTGAAGGACCCTAGAGCCATAGCTGCCTCTGAATAACCCAGGCTTTTGAAAACCCCAATGACAGTGTCAAGGAAAACCTCAAACCCAGGACTGAGAGCTTGCATAAGTTCCCCATCCCCATAACTTTGGTCCAACCTCAGCATTAAACAATGCCAACAACCAATGACAGCTGTAGTCATCGGAGGTCACCAAAGGAAGGGCTGAAACAAAACCTGTCAAAAAAATATGGCGTTCCCAAACCTTACAGTCTGAATCACTCATCTCAAAAGAAAATCAGAAGTCTTGGGGCAAGAATCATCTCCAGAAACGCCTTTGGAGTGTAACTGCACACCCCTGCACCCAAAGCAAGAAATTCTATCTTTGGAAGGGAAATGGTTATTATATAAGACAAGCTTCCAACCCCCAAATTATCACTGATGGTTAAGGAAGGATTCAGACCAATTTGGGGGGGGACGGGTCTGTTCATGCTGATTTCACCCTGACTTCCAGGCATCTGCGTAATCCAGGACCTTCCCCCCCAACCGCAGGAGGTCACAGATGAGAGGAAGGCCTGACCCAGGCTTCATGCAGAACAGATGTCCCCACTTTGTGCCAATTAGGAGGCAGGAACTGTGCTCTCGGGGTCTAGCCTCTGATTGTTTATATGAAGGTCTGTGCAACAGAAGCTGCTTTGAAAGCTGTGCCATGCCACACGGCAGCTAGCTGAAGTTATCTCACATCTAATTATAAACCAGATAGAGCTATTGGTATGCAAGAGGGCATGGGGACACTTCAGGGATAACCTGGGTTCACAACATTCCTTGGGTGACAGGTGGTTGAAATACTTAAAGAACATTTTTGTGGTCAAGATAACCTTGTCTGGAGGAGTGAGCAGGCAGGAAACGTGAGCTCTGCTTATGAGCGTGATCTGAGAAACACGGTTTCCACGGTTGGCTGGGACTTTGTTTGTTTGTTTGTTTGTTTGTTTGTTTGTTTGTTTTGCAAATACACATAGTGACAAGGGTGGACTTAGACCTTCATTGCTAAACCGAATAAGCCTTGGTATGTTCCTAAGTCTCTAAGAGCCCCAGGCTATATATCCACACAAGGGAGAAACGGGACCTAGTTTCAAGGGTGTTGTTCTGAAAATTGAGATGCTGTATGTGAACCCATCCCACCTTGGGTACAGCACATATCCATTGCCCACCCATGAGATAACTGTTATTCTATTGATTATTATTATTACACATCATAATTAATGTTTGGAATCACAGGTCAGCTCTATATTCGAAGTCTACTTCATATGGCCAGCTGTTCTCAGGCAAGATTTGTTTACCGTGGCCCAGAAAAACTGGAAGAGAGAAATACAGTCTCCCACGTCACTGTTACTACATCACTGCCAAACTTTTCTTCCTTTTCCCATCTTGGTCCCAGTTCAAAGAAAGTGCTCTGTCAGAAACACAATGTTGGTAGGGGCTACACGCAGGAGCTCTCAGCAGGAGGTCATCCATCATTCATGATCTTACATAAAAGTGTGTGTCCAGTCCCACAAGAGCTAGCCAGGAGGGCGGACCCATCCCAGAGCTCAGAAGGCCAGAATAAGGCTGGACCAGAAGAGCATACCCATGAAACCAGACTCCGGAAAGGAACAGGTCACATGTAAGGGATGTTGCTGACCTATGTATAATTATACATATGACCAACCCTAATTGGCCGTCTGCCCATTAGAAGTCCAATGGACTGTAAATAGAACAATTATTTTAACAGGATTCAGTGGCCTGACTTGATGAAGCCTCGGGGTAGCTCCTTGTAAATCCATTACACTTCATCAGGTGCCCATAAATTTTAGACATGTCAGCCGGAGCTTATTTTCATAGCTAGACATAATATCTTGGGTTACAGCTTGATAATCCAACCTACATGTGAGAAGAGGAAAATATATAGATATAAGTCCAGCAATACTCAAAATATTTTGACAGCCGCCATGACACAGACATGGACCACTGAGGCCCAAGTCCTACTTCAGGACAGACACTGCCAGTTTCCACAAACCCAGTCCACTAGTGTGTTGGCTGAGTGCCTGCACAGAATTGATTTTTCTTCACACAGTTGGTCAGAAGGAGTATTAACCAGCCAGAAGCAGCTTTGCACAAAAACTTGAATGCCAAATTTAATCCTGGATGATTGAAAAGTGGAGCTCCCCAGCCCCCTCCCCAAACCTGTAAAATCCAGAACTCAGCAGGCTTGTAATTACATGCAATGCCACCATGAGCACAACTATAGCACCATTGCATGACTGTAGCACCATTGCATGACTGTAGCACCATTGCATGACTGTAGTACCATTTTACAAAGTGAAGGAGAACTGTTGAGTTCTATTTGCAGGAGAACGTGCTACAAAGACTCTTCTTTCAATGGGGTAGCATGAATACATCACAGCATATATTTTTCTATAATTAATTTTTACAAAGCCAAGGACAGAGGATAATGTACCTGATTTCTGTATTTTTTTATGTGCCTTGGAGGACTTCCAAAAAAACAGGAGAATCGGGGAACAATGAGGAGACCCATCTGGATTTTATGCAATCCAATGAAGGTAATCCCAGGGTGGGAAGTTGTTTACAATCCTTAGCTGCCCTTCCCTCCCCTCCTCCTAGCCCTTAGTACTAACCAGAGAACCGCACAAAATCCCGGGTCCAGCCCAGATAAATAACACTTTCTTATTTCTAAGTTGCCTAAAGAAAGTCCATATTTAGTCTTCATCACAGTGACTAATACTCCAACTTGTCAATAAATAAATAAAGATTTTAAATGCCTGTTTTGCCCCTCAGCTCTTTGTAACTGAGATGTCCAGTCTCTCTGCTCACCCACAGGTCTCCAAAGGCATTTGTATGTTTCAGCCTCTTTCCAATCAGGGGCACCACAGAGTAATAGGTGTTACTACCTGCAAGGGCTCTCCTAGATCCCTGGGAGCAGAAGGCAGGCAAGGAGGAAGAGTAAGCCAGGTGTGGTCCCCCACCCAGGTCCCCTCACAACAGCAGCTCATTATTACAGCCTTCACGGCCTTCACGGCCTTCACGGCCTTCACGGCCTTCACGGCCTTCACGGCCTTCACGGCCTTCACGGCCTTCACAGCCTTCACAGCCTTCACAGCCTTCACTGCCTTCACAGCCTTCACAGCCTTCCCTCTGGGCTCCCACAGTCCCATTTCCTGGACTGCAAGGCAGCCCTGGTGTGCAGGGCACATGTGGGCTCAGCTGTCACTTACCTCAAGGACCCACTGTCCCAGGTATCTTACTTCCCACATGCTCTGGTCCCCAAATATCTACTCATACCCCCTTTTCTGGGAAACGGAACAACCATCACATTTTTCTGTGTCTCTAGGAGTCCCAGCCATCTTCCTGGAATGGAAGAGAAAAGAAATGATTCAATTTTTTTAATGCAATGTTTTTATTCTTTGAAAGTCTCATAAGATCAAAAAGCATAATTTTGATCATATTTAACTTCCCCCTAAGTTCTTACACACACATACACACCACCACCATCACCACCACCACGTCTCCTTCTCCCAAGTTCATGTTTTCTGTTTGGTGTTTGTTTGTTTGTTTGTTTTTATGAACCCACTTAGACTAATTTGTGCTGCCCATACACTCATGGGTCTAGGAACAATCACCAGAGTGTGATGTCCCAGGAGTTGTTAAAAAAAAAAAAAAAAAAATCTAGCCGGGCGGTAGTGGTGCATGCCTGTAATCCCAGCACTCTGGGAGGCAGAGGCAGACAGATTTCTGAGTTCAAGGCCAGCCTGGTCTACCTAGTGAGTTCCAGGACAGCCAGGGCTATACAGAGAAACCCTGTCTCAGAAAAAACAAAAAACAAAAACAAAAACAACAACAACAAAAAAAAATCTGCCTCCCTCAGATGGGGGTGGGAGCTTGCGAGTCCCTCCATAATTCACTCTAGACTGGCTAAACTGACTTGATCCTGTACAGGTCTTATGCAGGCAAGCACACTGGCGCTGTGTGAATTGATGACACATGTTTCACTCTAGAACTCTGGGACCCTTGGATTTTACAACCTTTCCATCTTCTCTTACACACTGGTCCATGGGCCTTTGGAGAAGGGGGTGTGGTGAGCATGCCCTGTTTGTGACTGAGCATGCTACATCTGGCCATTTGTGAGTTTCTGCTTTAACCGCCATCCAATGCACAGAGAGACTTCTCTGATGATGTCTAAGAGTTACACTAATTTATGGACACAAAGACATGAATTTAGAGGGCAGTTTGATACTCTGTCCATTTAAGAAAATAAGAGCAATAGGTTCACCAATGAGGCCTGTGAGCTTCCTCAGCTACAGGTTCTTGGGCAGATTTACAGTGCCCAAGACTGTGAGGCTGGACTTAAAACCAATCAGAAAGCAGTTGGTTATCTCCCTAACATGTCCGACACTGTGGCCCCCAGGGGCATATTCTGCCCTGTCCATTATTATTCCATTATTATTGTAACTCACAGGGTTCACGGTGGGGTGAGATAGTTGATAACTCTTCTCTCACAGCAGCCTAAAGATCCTGGTACTATGAAAGCTAGACAACAGAATGCCTCACGGTCAGTACAAGTTTGGTCTCTCCATGTTCTCTGACCAAAGTGTGTAGTATCTTCAGCAGTAGGGTCTTCCCATCAAGTTAGGGTCAGCAACCAAGGACAATGACAATAAACTATCAATGTGGGGTCTCCAGAATACCGCAGATCAACAACTCTAGAGGAGGTGTCCCTAAACCACTGGGCTGTTTATTTGAAAACCTACAGATTCTTGGAGGAGCATTAGCCTCTGTAGAGGTTAATTCCATATGCATATAATGCAATATATATGTGTGTGTGTATGTGAGTGTGTGTGTGTGTATAAAACACACACACACACACATATATATTCCAGTCATGGGCACATTAACATTGATATTTACCCATACTTCATTGCTGGTGGGAAGTGCTAACCACACATTACCTTGCTTATCATGCTAATTATAGTCAGACTCTTTTTCCTACTCTATTTCTTCAGCCGCATTTGGCCTAATTCTAGACTTTGACTCAATGGTAGCCATGGGAAGGCTCTTACAGAACTCTATTCCAACCTGGAACATTCATCAAGAGTCCCCAAGCTGCTTTCTGAAGTGGCACTGCCTCATGCGGAGGCCATTGAGTGCAGCAAGGATGTTGAGGCAGGTGGCCCTCAAGCTGTGATCCGCTTTGTCTCTGAGACCCTGTGTGCCTCACAGCTCTTCCTCTGCCCAACCCCACCACATCTCCCTCTTTCATTCTCTCAGCTCACTCCCATTTTCTCTCCGGGAGGAGTCTCTCCTACAAAATCCTTGCATGGCTGAGCCTGTTCTGACACCTGCTTCTACGAGGACTCAAGTGAACATGGTGTTCAAGGGAAAGGGGGGTGGGAGGGTTGGGGTGGGAGGCAAGGATGAATCTCAGTTGGTGGGGTGCTTTCAAAGCATGCAAGAGGACCGGGGCTAGATTCCTAATACCACCTAAATCAGCATGGCGGCACCTGCCTTGTAAGCCCGGTGCTCAGAGTGGAGATAGGAGAATCAGACGTTCAAAAAGTCATCCCGGTTGGCTATATAGGAAGAAGGAAAAAAGTGAAGCAGGCAGGGGGAGCGAATGACAACAGTTCCTGCGGAAGGTTCGCTGAGGAGAAAGAGTTCAAGGTGAACTGAGAACAGATCAGTTGGGTAACAAGAAGTCAGGCTGATTCCATATGTCAAACTCTAAAGAAAAGTTTCTTATACTGCCCCGGCCTCTGGGGAATATGTTGAACCCCTTAAAAGATGATAAATATGTGAAGAATGCCCATTCTGCTCGACTGGCAGGACCCAAAACAGTAAAGTGGGAAAGAGATTGGAGGATTAAATAAAAAAAAAAAAAATCCCTCAAAGGAAATGTGTCCTAGCACACAGGCAAATGTATACTCAGGCTGAACAATTAAAGAGGTTTCCTGTTCACAAGCCTTCATCATGCAAACTCATAAAGTTGCTATCAATCAGGTACTCTTGTAGAAGTTTCCTTTTTTTTTTTTTAATCAATTTAGATTCTTAATGAAAATGAATCCTAGGGCATGAGAAAATTTTGTTAACCATCCATGTCCCCTAATCACGGCTAACGAGGATTCTCGTACTTAAACTTGACTGAGGATTAGCGTGCTGACAGCAGGTTTATTAAATGAAGTCATTGTAATAACGGTGCCAGGGAACAGCCTGGGAGCCACTCTGGGGTTCACGGTGGGTGTCATTTAACTGGGGGTCCTGAGTTGGTGGACCTCTGTAATCACCTTAATCTGCCTTTTCATTATGCTCTGAGGGATCCAACTGAAAGGAGTTTTGACATGATCCGAAGTCAAGGCGGATCAGATGAGTGATGGAATAGAATCTCTTTATCCCACCATGAAAATCAAGGGGCCTTGAAAGTGGCTAAACCTCTCTATCTGTCACTAGCTGGCTAACCGGCTCTCGGAGAACTCTTAAAGAAAGATCAGTAACAAAGAGAGCAGGGGAGAGGCCAGCCCCAGGCAGCCTCATTGGTTTTGCTGTCCTATTGCCTTAGCCGGATGCTGGGAGCCAGTGGTTTTGAAAGGTGCTCATCCGGGATTACTGCTGAGAGAGCCAAGCTGAGACAAGGGGACTGACTCTCCTGGCCCTCACTGGCCCTCACTTAGCTTATCCAGGAGTGCCCTGCCTTTCTCTGACTTAAGGTTACTCATCCAGGACCTAAGAGTGGAGAGTAGGACTGGGGATCAGCTCAGAAGTAAAAGTGTGACCTCGAGGTTCTGGCCCTAGATTTGACCAAGTTCCACGAAGAAGAAATAGCGGGAACCACTAAACATCCCATTCAGTCACCTTCCCCACAACCAAGAGAAACCTGCTTAGAAAATGTGGTTGACATTTTCTAAGAACAGTTAAGTTGAATCTGCCCTGATTCCTCTCTACTACCTCCAAACAGAGCAGCCTGGTCTACAAATTGAGCTCTGGGAAAGCCAGGACTGTTACACAGAGAAACACTGTCTCAAAAAGAAAAAGAAAAGAAAAAGAAAGTAAGTAAGCAAGCAAGTGTAATGTAAGTCTTCAAAGATTCTTAGTCTGAAAAATGGAGAGATTTGGGGGTGGAGAAATAGCTCAGTGGTTAGGAGCGCTGGCTATCCTTCCAGGGGATTGGGGTTCGATTCCCAGCCACCCACAAGGCAGCTCGCAATTGTCTGTGACTTCAGTCCCAGGGGATCTGACAACCTCACCCAGACATACTTGAAGGCAAAACACCAATGCACATGAAATAAAATAAATAAGTCATTTTTTTAAAGATAGATTCCACAGTGAACGGAAATGAAAAATCAAAGATGGCTACACATCAAGGCCCAGGCTCAGAAAAGTCAAATTCTCCTCTAAGGTCACACAGTGAAGAAGAGGCTGCAGGGCTGGGCCCTCACCACTCTGGCCTGTCTGTCCTCTGAACAAAGAGACTCTTTAAGTTCTCAGACCTGAGACTAGAACTTCTACAGGACAAGCAAAGCCTTGTCTACTATGTTTTCAACCCAACTGTTTTCCCCCAGGAATCTGTTCCCGGCCCTCCCACCTCCGACATGATTCAAGTCTCTGGCTTTATTTAGCTGTGGTTAGAGTAAGCAAGGGGAGGAGCCGCTGTTGGGCACCTTTAATGAGTGTGAGCCGGCTGGCTGCTAAATCCTTTTCAAGAATTGAAGCCCTGGCTGTCGAGCTGCTTTTCAGTCAAATTACAGAGGATAGTGTTTTGGATGATTAGGTCTGTGATGAAACTGGTTATAGAAGCTATTTCAGAACCCACAGTGGCTCCCACTTAAATCTAAACACGAAGCCCTGGCAAACACACTCCATCTAAAACGATTGCAACTCGTTCTGCTCCTCTGCACATGTCAATATTCTCTCCTTCACAGAGGTAATCAATAACTAAAGAGGAGAAAAAAAAAGCAAACCTTGGTTTTAAAAAATGCATGTTTGCCTGTCTCTGGAAGCATACAATACAGCTTTGCCCTGGCAGCCTGCAGACGCATCTTCCGACCCTACCAAGCTGGCCTTTGACCGCAGTCTAAGCTGTCCTCCAAACCACTTTGGCCTGCTGTTTACTTTTGAACCCCTTCATTCATAGCATGCCAAGGATGCTATTGTAGACAGCACAATCATCTGTGCATAACGTGGAAAGGAGCCAGATTACAATCTCAATAGTTTGATCGCCAACAAACACATCAGTACCTTTTGTCCCACAAGCCCATTCTCGGGCCTGACAGATCCCACACAGTTCTGAAAATCAACCCATTTCAACTGGATAATAGCCAAATTCCAGATGTTGAGTATACCTCAGAACGTACCCGGAATGGTTACTAATGGGCGTGAACTATTACCACTGAGTGCAAGCTCTTGTCTTAATTTGTACTTTATGAAGAAATTTCCAGAGCAAATCTTACATACTACAAGGGATCCCATAACAACCAAAACAAAGGAATAGATGTACATACAAAGAAATAATAAAAATGAGTTTTGTGATGTTTTCATCCTTTAGTCTATGGTTTGGGGCATTGTCTTCGTGTTTTCATTTTGTTGTTGTTATTGTTTAGTTTGGTTGGGTTGGGTTGGATTGGGTTGGGTTATGTTTTGTTGTTTTTTAACTTAATCCTGAAAGAAACCCAGAAAGGGTACAGCATTTAGGAAAGGATCAGAACCTCTTTCCAAAGAGCTGAAGCAGCTGCTTCTGGCCCTTTGTATGAGCCACACCTCTTCCCTAAATCATATCCCTGGAGAAGGAAATAGATTCGAGGATAACTACATCACACTTACTTTGGACAAGTGGGATCACTCTTTCCACTCCAACTGTTAATAATCCCTTAAGGGGTCTTATTTCCTGCCCTGAATTCACTGCAGATGGGTTGTAATGAAGAACATAGGAAATAGTAAGCGCCCTGGGCACCAAGTCTCACGGGCAAGTGCACCCTGAAGGGGCATTAAGCTAGTCGCACACACGTGAGCTGAAGGGCTTGGATAAAGAGCCTTCCCACACCACACAGCTGCCCAAGAATTGCCTGAAGCAGAGAAATCTTGGGAAGTGTGGCATGAGCTAATGAGAGTGGATGTGCTTTACAAATGATACCTTTGGCTGTCCTTGCTGTTTCGTCAAATACACCAAATTTCAAAACATTCTATAGTGATGATACAACGTCATCTACAGTGATGACTCCAAGGATCTGCCACGATTCAAATGTGAAACGCCCCTGCGTGATCCCAACTGGTGATGCTTGTTTTGAAACGTTGTGGACCGTTCTGGAGGTGAGCCTTTGCTGCAGGAAGTGGGCCACTGGAAGGTGGGCCTCATTAGTTATAATCTACCCTGTTTTCACCAGAGCTCCCTGCTTCCCTATTGGCTGTCTGATGTCACGCCATCCCTTCCCTACCATTAGGCACAGTATCTCCAAAATACAGCCTGCTTCTCTGGTTCCAAGCAGTGACAGGATCCAGGAATCTCTACCCCTGTTCCCGGCTCCTTTGACCATCTCCTGCTGTCTGAATGTGATCATTTTTACAGCTCTCAGTGACCCTCGACAACAGACAAGGACAAAAAGAACAGCTGTCTTGTGGAGCATGCCGACTGTGGAAGAAAATCCCCTGCTTTATACACATGGTGAATGAGAGAATCTGGGAACACGCCCTCCGGGCTCTCTGGGGAGAGCTGTCTGTGCATAGAAATATGCCACACATGTAAATTTTCTATGAATTTTAGCAGTTACTATGAATTTAAGGGACGTAGGGTACTAGTGAGTTAGACAATACTCTATTGTAAATACCATACAGGGAGTAGCATCCAGGCAAAGCTTTCTTGATCTTTCCCAAGCACTTGTACATGGTTGCATTTAACAAGTAAGTGTAGCAGTGTGGAGCTTGGTTTATATTTCCTTTTACAAGTAAAAGGCCACAGGATGGACTTGTAGTCTCTCCTGTTCATCAGTGGCATGATTGCTCAATCAGATGATGGTTTTAAATGCTGGGAGAATCTCAACGCGTCGTCTGTGCAAGGACACAAGTCCAAACGCAGCACACTTGACATCCATTGTTCACATTTCCCCCATCACTGTGGCGAGCCTGGACAATCAACAAAACAGTTAGTCAAACTTGGTGTGAGGCATCTGCAGACTGCCAAGGTGCAAATGCCCCCAGCATGGCTGGATACAAGCAATGAACATGAAATCACAGGATGCATCTTTGAGGTGATGTCACAGAGTGCAGAGTTGGGATGATGTCACAGAGTGCAGAGTTGGGATGATGTCACAGAGTGTAGAGTTGGGATGATGTCACAGAGTGTAGAGTTGGGATGATGTCACAGAATGCCGAGTTGGAATAATGTTAGAGTGCAGAGTTGGTGTGATGTCACAGAGTAAAGAGTTGGGGGTGGTGTCATAGAGTGCAGAGTTGGGATGATGTCACAGAGAGCAGAGTTGGGATGATGTCACAGAATGCCGAGTTGAGATGATGTCAGAGTACAGAGTTGGTGTGATGTCACAGAGTAAAGAGTTGGGGTGATATCACAGAGTGCAGAGTTGGGGTGATATCACAGAGTAAAGAGTTAGGGTGATATCACAGAGTGCAGAGTCGGGGTGATGTCAGAGTGCAGAGTTAAGAAGAAATGGATAACCCCTTACTACCACACTTAGAAAGTAGACATAAACCTCAGGATCTAGACCAGTTCTCAATCTTCCTAATGCTGAGACCCTTTAATACAATTCCTCATATTGTGGTGACCCCTCCAACCATAAAATTACTTTCATTGCTATTTCATAACTGCAATTTTGCTACTGTTATGAATCAAAATGCAAATATCTGATATGCAGGAGATCTGATATGCAACCCCTGTAAAAGAGTCATTGACCTCCCGAAAGGGGTCACAACTCACAGGCTGAGATCCACCATCATAGAGACTAGTAAAATGTAGTAATAAATCAGAGACAATACCACACTGCTTTCATTACCTTTTATTTGTTACTATTGTGTGATATGGAGGATGGGCCACAGTGCATACAGAGGTCAGAGGACAACTTTGTAGAATCAGTTCTCTCCTTCCACCTTTATACGGGGTTCAAAGACCAAACTCTTGTTATCAAGTTTGTACAGCAAGTACTTTCGCCTGCTAAGCCGACTCACTATGCTTTTCTTTAAGATAGGGTCTCACATGGTCCAGGCTAGCATCCAACTCACTATGTGGTTAAAATGACCATGAAGCCCTGATCCTTCTGCCTGTGTATCCCAAGGCTGAGACAGATGATGGGTGTATACCACCACACACAGCTTATTATCTTTTAAGCATAATTGATCCTATAGGTTTCTATAACTGATTTCTAAATAATGGCTATAATTAACAATTGATGGCCACCCCTGCTGCAGTCCCTGATTCCCGAGGATCAGCTTTAGGGTGAGGTGAACTAGTTTAGTCACCATTGGAAGTGGTTATGAGCAGCTGCAGAGCTACTGCTTTTCTAGAAACTGAGTGTTTGAGATGTTTCTGTACAAAGGGTTTAGGTGTCACGGAAGCTGCCTGGTTTTTAGCTCAGTTACTTGAATGGTAGTTACAGCATGAAGAGGCATGTCCACATTGCTGGGCAGGTGGCTGGGCCTCTTGGAGGAGCCCTCTGAAGGCGAGCACCAGTCCTCCCTCACATATGATTTCCAGTCTAGCCCTTACATATAACCGATGTTTAGTCTTGTTCTGAATCTCACCTGCTTACAGGGAAAGATTGTCGTGAGCCCACAGCTGATTGGATCAGCTCCCAGGAAGCAAGGTCACTGATACGACATAGGACCATGGCTGGCGGGAGACACTGAAGGACCCCTGAGGGTCTTTGTAATGGTCATTCAGGACTGCTTAACCTAGAATAGAGAGGCCAGGAATACAGAAAGCTGGGCCACATCTGTGTACTGAGGTTGGACTGTCTTCACTTTAAACCCTGTGAAGATGCGGAGATGGAGGGACACTGGGTAGCACCCGGACCCTTTCAATTAGGGCCTGGTGGACTCTTGCTACCACTCCTTTGCCTGAAGCCTTAGAACAATGGTTCTCAGCCAGGAAGTGGTGGCGCACGCCTTTAATCCCAGCACTTGGGAAACAGAAGTAGGCGGATTTCTGAGTTCAAAGCCAGCCTGGTCTACAGAGTGAGTTCCAGGAGGACAGCCAGGGCTACAAAGAGAAACCCTGTCTCTGTGTTAAAAAAAAAAAAAAAAAAAAAAAAGAACAGTAGTTCTCAATCTCTGAGTTGAGACCCCTTTGGGGGATGAACAACCCCCCAAAGGACAAAGGACAGGAACTGTATGTCAGATATCCTGCATACCAGATATTTGCACTATTATGACAAAAATAATTATAGATATGAAGTAGCAATGAAATAATTCTATGGTTGGGGGAGTCACCACAACATGAGGGACTGTATTAAAGCATTGTAGTGTTAGGAAGGTTGAGAGCCACTGGCTCAGAAGACTCACAAACATGAAAACTACTGAACGCCAGATACTGTTTCATTTGGTGTCCCTGGAAGATGGCCGCTCTCTCATAAAGCCCCTTGGGCCACTGTCCTGGCTACTTTTCTCACCTTTGTGACCAAATACCTGACAAGAAGCCCTTTGACGGGGAAAGCTTTACCAGGTCAGAGTTTAGGAAGCACAGACTGTGGCAGCGGGGAGGGCGTGGTACCACGAAGGGCTCCTGGCCGGGCAGTGGGAACAACATCTTGCTCATCTCTGAATGGATCTGGAAGCAAAGGAGATGTAACAGGAAGAAACCAGGATAATAAACAGCAAGAAGCCACCACCCAGGGGTGTACTTCCTCCAGCTGGGCCACACCCCCAGGGATATACTTCCTCCAGCTGGGCCACACCCCAGGGATATACTTCCTCCAGCTGGGCCACACCCCAGGGATATACTTCCTCCAGCTTGGCCACACCCCCAGGGATATACTTCCTCCAGCTTGACCATACCTCTACAATATCACCAACAATGCCCACAGCTGGGGAATCAAAGCCATAAGCCTACAAAAGCCATTTTGGATTCATACTATAACAGTCACAAAGGTATAAGAGAGAACGGTTAGTCCGATGCACAAGTTGGGGAAATCTCCTCAATGTCATCCCTTACACTGTTGTACGTTTAGCAATATCTGAACCTACAGCAAAAAGCAATCACTGGTTGCTTCTAGTAAGGCTCTGAGTCTTCTAGATAAGGCTCCAAGGTGATAGAAACCAGGAGAACATTGTGTACCTCTACTCACTAGCTGTGACCTTGAGGGAGTTTCATTATGGCTCTGCCTCACTAGTAAGTGACCTGGTAATAATAAGTTTACCTAACTCTCCTAGTGTCTATGCATTAAAATTAATACATGATAAATACTAAATATAGCCAGGCGGTGGTGGCTCACGCCTGTAATCCCAGCACTCTGGGAGGCAGAGGCAGGCGGATTTCTGAGTTCGAGGCCAGCCTGGTCTACAGAGTGAGCTCCAGGACAGCCAGGGCTACACAGAGAAACCCTGTCTCGAAAAAAACCAAATCCAAAAAACCAAAAAAAAAAAAAAAAAAAAAACGAAAAAGAAAAAGAAAAAATACTAAATATATCAGCCTTAAAAATAACATGTATAGCCAGGCAGTGATGGTGCACACCTGTAATCCCAGCACTCTGGGAGGTAGAGGCAGGCAGATTTCTGAGTTCGAGGCCAGCCCGGTCTACAGACTGAGTTCCAGGATAGCCAGGGCTATATAGAGAAACCCTGTCTCGAAAAGAACAAATCCAAAAAACAAAACAAAAAAACAAACAAACAAACAAAAAGCCATGTATAAGGAAGGTACAACAAAGCTGATGCAGGAGGATAGCAAGTTTGAGGCCAGACTGAACTACATAATAAGACGTTGACTCAACAATAGCAACATCAAATAAACACACACACACACACACACACACACACGGGGCAGGAGGCACACACACAAAATAAATGAATTAATTTTGTTTGAAAAAGAAAACAAATATGTTGCAGGAAATATTTTTAAAAAAAAAAAATGTGCCTGCCAACTCTCCGCAGGGGACTACAGGGCCCCGGCTGGGCCACCTCTCTGGCAGGCCTCCAGTCCCAGTTCCTCTAGCTACTACCACACAATGCCCACCACGCACCCTGTGGTCAGCCGTCTCAACACCTAATTACCTGGTAGAATCATGACTTTTAAAGCTTAATTAACCAATCTGATTTATGTATCAATAATATCACAATTTACAAGATGCCAATACAACAATATCAGAGCCAATTGACAATGATAAAAGCTTTATCCCAATATTTCTAGCCTGGTGAAATCATAGCTTTTTGTGGCTATTTAAATCACATGGGATCTGGACCTTCTTCCTGTCCTTGTGCCTCCATCTTGGCTTCTCCTACTCTGAGACACTACTCTCTGTCTCTGCAGCTCTTAGCCCCGCCTCCCTTTTCCCTGTCCAATCACAAGCCTCCTACTGTCCTAATGTGATTGGACAGGGAAAATTCTGTAACACAAATAGCTCTTGTTTTAGGCACCACATTTGGGGCTCTTTGTTACATAGTAAAAGCTAGCAGATACAGTTCTGATTGTAACTTTGTAAAGATACAAAGTTACACTGAAACAGGACTAAAGGACATTAGAATAAAAGATTTACATGCACACACACACACCCCTTCACAGTTCTTTAAGTCAAATATAATACCATCAGTGTGTGGGTGGTGTTTGTTAGAAGTGATTTTTTTCAGTGTCCGCTTGACGCTGTGATCACTTTACCTGTATAGACTTTTGTAAATTAAATTTAAGCATAATAACTGATGGGCCGGCGAGATGGCTCAGTGGATGGAAGCACTCGCCACCAACCCAAGTTCCATCCCCGAGACCCACGTAGTGAAAAATAAAGTTGACTCCCACACATTGTCTTCTGACACCCACGTACACATCATCACCTCATAGTGCAGCTGTGCAGGAAGAGAGGGAGCGGAAAATAAAGATAGATGCTATTAACATTTTTAAAATACAGTTTTTAAATAAGAGTAGAAGCAGCAGAAGCAGGCGGATTTCTGAGTTTGAGGCCAGCCTGGTCGACAGAGTGAGTTCCAGGGCAACCGGGGATATACAGAGAAACCGTATCTCATAAATAAATAAATAAATAAATAAATAAATAAATAAATAAATAAATAAAAGCAGTAGCTTAAAAGAGTTGGGCCTGCCTCTGTGGAGAATTCCAGGAGACAGGAAACTGAGGTAAAGTCCCCACCCCTGACCAAATCGTCTCACTTACCTTGAACTATCCCACATTCAAGACAGGACGCCCAGATCTACCCAAAGTTATCTACATTATCATTTCAATTAAACGTATGGCCGCGGGATCAAGGCCGAAGGCTTGAGTGACAGCCACCCAATCGATGGAGTCTTTCTCGACTTATTGATTTAACATTCTCCATGTAGTAGAATTGATTTATGTCTTCAGATTTATTTTGATAACTCAATGATAACTCCACTACTCCTAAATTAATGTCATCTTTTCTTCAGGCCAAAAAAAAAATTTTTTTTTCTAGGAAAGGGGAGGAAAAAAAATACATCAAGCAAACTGATTTTGCTAAGTAATTCCATGGCTAACAGGATGCCATAAATCAAAGAGAATGTGGGCCGCTGTGACTGTAAATCATCCCCAGCCTGGAGACGTACAGTGGCAATTATTTGTCAGTTCTGAGATTGCACCGTTGTTTAGGCTTCTTCCCTGTCAAAATCCATATCTTCCAGTGAAAATCCTATTGTCTGAAGGGACTCTGAAAGTAGACTAGATTGTTTAAAAGCCACATTAAATCCCACCTTCCACCCTTCAGCTTCCAGAATGTGATAAGCAGGCCCCAGTTCGTAATGAGCATGCTCTCCCCCAATGAGATAACCCATGCTCTTCAGGGGAAGAATGCCCGTCTCAGGCATGCACAGGCGAGACAATTAGTCAATGTCACGGAAATGGAAATATTTGTAAATGCTCTGGGGGCAAAAAGAGAAAACTATATTTTCTAGCCAAGCTACAAACCCAAAGGAAAAATAGAAAATTTTTTCTATAAAAGAATGTCAAAATAGGACAATCCAATTAATCACCTAGTCCTACCGTGCTACCCGTCTCTGCAATTTAACCAGCTCTCTCTCTCTCTCTCTCTCTCTCTCTCTCTCTCTCTCTCTCTCTCTCTCTTCTCTCTCTCTTGATATGGCCACCGCTTGCTGGATGCTGCGACAGCCTCCTGGCTTCTCCCCCATCACCATGTTTCCTTTTTCAATCATTTATTTATTTGTTCATTTATTTATTGTATTTCATTATATTACAGCTAGAGGGTTGTTGGTTTTTTTTTTTTTTCAAAAAAAATCAAATCTCATCATGACATTACTGCCTGCTCCTTCCAATAGTCCTCGGAATAAAAAAAAGAAAATGTTTCTAAAATGAGTCACAAGACCCCGTCTGCATCTTCCACACCCTACCTTCACCCTCTCTTCCCCAGCATCCCACACAGACCATGACCCCCACCATGGTACAGCTTTGCTCCACAAACTATATATTTTTGGTCAATCCCAGCTTCCCCCAGGACAGGCTCCCGGGTCTCCAAATGGACTAGACCTTCTGCAGCTGGACTGCTCCCTCAGAGCTACAGCAATTTTGCTTGGCCTCCATCAGACTGCTGCTCCTACGAAGAGGACAACACCCTCTACCTCTTCTGCCTCTTTCCCTGTCACAGTTGAGTGGCACTCATGTCTGAGGACTTCTTGTCTGAGGTAAAGCATCACCATGGGGACCTGGACCAGACAGACAGGGCATTTACTGACCCAGTTCATGATTAAACCCAAGAATACCTCAAGGTATGCTCTAGGGAAAACAGAGCCAGGCAGCTGGTGATCAAATGTCCCAGGATCCTCTAGACTGTTTTCCTTACTCCTAATTGATAACATGTTATTTTCAAAGAGTCTCAGCCCAATAGGAATTTGGAAATATACTATCAATAAACTGCCCTGTACCCTTCACACAGATTCCCCTCTTCTTCACCCTATTCACCTTAATTCGCCTAATTCATCATTAACATTTTGCCACAGCTGCTTTGTCTTTGTGTACGTATTTATAAGCGCACTAATTTAATATACACATTCTATAGTCTCCTCTTTCTCATTTATGTTTTTTCTGAACTATCTGAAACACGGTGCTGTCTTCATTCTCTGGGATCATATGTCTGTCAGACACAACTGAAGAGAGAAGAGCGTTATCTGGGCTCCCAGTTCAGAGAGCTCAGTCCATCAAGACAAGAAAGGTGTGGTAGCCAAGACTCAGATCTCAGCACCTAGAAAGCAGGGAATCCTTTCTCCTTTCTCCACTCTTATCCTGCCCAGGCCTCCAGGCCACAGGCTGCTGCCACCCGCATGCAAGTGGGTCTTCCCTGCTTAGTTAACCCTCTCTGGAAACACCCTCACAAACACACACACACACACACACTCACACACACACTGCTGTGCCCTGCCAGTCCTTTAGGTAACTCGATATTCACACAAGTTGACAGAGAGGCCAGCCATCACAGATGCATGTCATGGCTTGTCCCTGATCTGCCAGGAAATTTGCCATTGATGCAACAGTGTCATGACAATCCATATTTTGACTGTCTCGTTTAGGTTGCTATTGCTGTGGGGAAACACTATGACCAAGAGCAAGTTGGAGAGGAAAGGGTTGACTTAGCTTACACTTCCACATCACAGTCCATCACTGAGGAAAGGTAGGCAGGACAGGAACCTGGAGGCAAGAGGTGATGCAGAGGCCATGAAAGGGTGCTTGGTGATTACCGGTTTGTTCCCCGTGCTTGCTCGACCAGCCCAAAGGTGTCCCCACCCACAATGACACTGGGGCCTCTTCATTGGTCACCGATTCAGAAAATGCCATGCAGGTTTGCCTACAGCCCCATCTTATGAAGGCACTTTCCTCAACGGAGAGTCTTTCCTGTCTGATGACTCTAGCTTGTGTCAAGTTGACAAAAAACTAGACTTTCCGATATATAAATAATATATATCATATATATAATTTATTTATATTATTATTTATTATTATAAAATTATATATACAGATATAATTAAAATTATAATATACATATAATTTTATAATAAAATATATAATATCTTTTTAAATTACCAGTGAAAGTGGGGAAGGGGTTACAGAAATCAACCAGAACTATGTATAAAAATGTCATTAAAAAAACGTTATTTTATATGCTAATTTAATTTTTTTCTTCTAATTATCAATAAAGGCCTATGGAGATGGGCTTGAGTTCAAATCCCAGAACCCCCATAAAAGAACTGGGCATGACTGAACATGCACCTGTAACCCAAGAGCTGAGGTCTAGAAGCAACGAGATTGTTAGAGCTACCTGGTCGCTCACTGCGAGACCATCTCAGTGAGATAAACTAGAGAGTGACCGAGCTAGACACCCAGTGTCCTCCACAGCAACACACACACACACACACACGGGCACGCACCCACAGGTACGCCACACATACAGAAATAAACATATACATAAACATAGAAACAAATAACCAAACAGAAAAAGCTGGAGGCAGGTACAGACTTGTCAATGGGGCAGAATTTCGTCTCAAAAAATTCTCCACAGTTAAATTTTAAAATTCAATAATAATAATAAAAAAAAAAAGCTAAAACTTTTTTTTTTTTTAACTGAGAGAATCTCAAGTAAAAGACAATGTGTAGGCTTTCTCTAACCAGAAGCCAGGCCACTAAGTGTGATGCCAGGTCCAGCAGCCTTCCCAAAAACACTTCATTTGGGCTCAAAAAATAAAATAAAAATAAAGTAAATGAAAGTAAAAATAAATTTTAAAACCTTTGACATCTAACCTTAATACATTCTGTCTCACACATTGGTTCATCCCCAAATAGAAGCTCGTTTCCTCAGACTGAACCAATGAGCGCTATGAAAACAGTGGCTAAGGACAGGGACAAGGACTGGTCTGGGGCAAAAACAACCGGGGACACTTGGTAAATCAAGCGGCCCATGGGAGACACTTCACACTCGGAAGAGCTATTTAAAGTATTTATGACGGCTGGTGGACCCTAAATTAGTCATAACTTATTAAAGACAAGATCTCAGAACCGCCGGGGAGGACGCGGAGGAGGGCGCGGGGGGGGGGGGGGGGGAGGGGCTGCTGGAGGGCGGTCAGGGAAGCAAAGGATGTATTATTAGTCTGAATTAAGAGGCCAACGCCAAGCGAGGGCGAGCTGGTGTGTAATACAAATGCGTGCTTGTGACCTTGACTGCTGTTCCTGTCTGTGCACTCCCTCTCTGAAGGAAACAGGAGAAGCCACGGGAGACCGAGGGGTGATTAGCATGTCGATGAGGGCTCAGAACCACCAAAAGAGTAGAGGTTTAATTATTCAAGCGGCTACTTAGGAAACCGGAATGGGTGTGTGGGAAGAAAAGTGGACTTGCGACAATGAAAGGGATCTGGTGGTGACTGGACAGGGGCTCCAAAGGCTCCTAATTAGATTTTGATAAAATGGACAAGATCATCTTTGGAAAGAGGATTTTCAATAGATTAACTTCTTTTTAGGAAATAAAGGGCCAGCAGGGCCAAGCAATTCCAAACACCTAAACAAGAATACTCCAGCTTGGACTTAATAACAAAATTTAACCCTTCATGAACTGTGTGTTAGCCAAAAAACTGAACAGAAGAGTCCTTAATCCAGTTGTTCATGGTTGTTAGAAAAATTCTTGTCGGGGCCAGGGTGATGTCTCAATAGGTAAAGGCCCTGCATATGCAGCCTGGTGGTCAGAATTCAGCGTCTGGTGTCCACCATCAAAACGGCTGCCTGTGGGTGGGTGCTACCTGCAATACCTGCAGCCCTGCTTCAAGACGGGAGGCAGAGACAAGAGACTCACACACAAGTTCTTGGGCAAACTCCTCTGGAGTACACAGCTGTAGAATCCCACCTCAATGAGGTGAAAGGTGAGCACGGACTGCCCAGCTCTGTCTCTGGACTCTCTATGCACACAGTGGTACACCCGCACACGTAGGCACACATACATGTACACAAAATAAGCAATTAAATACGTGGAGAAACTTTTTTTTAAGATTTATTTATTTATTATATGTCAGTAGGCTGTAGCTATCTTCAGACACCAGAAGAGGGCGTCAGATCTCTCTACGGATGGTTGTGAGCCACCACGTGGGTGCTGAGATTTGAACTCAGGACTTCCGGAAGAGCGGTCAGTGCTCTTAAGCTCTGAGCCATCTCTCCAGTCCCATAGAATTCTTTTTTAAGAAAGGAAAATTTTTGTTCTTCCTCATCTCTCCCACCCACTGAAGAAGTAACCCCAAAACCATTTAGGAGATAAAGCAGGGATCAGAGGCTCCAAAGCCTTTTTCGTATTTCTGGCTGCCAGCCAGGATAGGAACAAAAACATTTTTGGTTTATGGGCAAGCCACAAATTGAGACCCTGTCCTTACAGCAATGGCCTCTCCATCGCACTGTCCTGGTCACGCCCTTCTCTGGAGAGGTAACCTTTACTGCCACTTAGGAACTGAGGAAATGACCACATTCCCTGTGTTGGCTGGGGTCCTTGGATGTGGTAGTGGGGTGCCTCTCCAGTGGTCCTGACTAGAGGACCCAGAGGTGTATGATACCAGGGAAATCAGGGTGCCCTCTTGGGATTTTTTTTAGTCTCATGAGTAAAAGAATTTAAAATCCAACTCAAACAGAAGGTCAAGGGCAATTTTAGTAGTTTAAAAGAAAAGCCCCGGTCAGAAAAGATGTAAATCTAGGTAGCCCCCTGGAGGAGGGAAATGGAGAAGGAAATATCAGTCTGTTGGAGTTAAGCATGGAGTTGGGGGAGGGGGGGCCTACATCACGACAGATAAGTAGCAATGTGGTAGGGAAGGGGGCTTCACAGCAAAAGGGAAAGCCAAGGTGTCAGGAAACCATATTTAGAAAAGAGAGAGGAGAAAAGGAAAAGTTAGGTTTTTCCAAGTAATTCAGCAAAGTTAAGAGCTGTAGGGCTGTAGTTCTCTAAGAAATTGCCCTTAGAGCGCAGGAAGAAAATATACTCTATCACATTCAAGGGATAATTATTTCTTCTAGCCCTTTATCATGGCTAAAAGTATATCTATCTTCCTATGGGTAGCCCCAATTCCCTGAGAGGTGGTCCCTTAGCGAGGTGATTGGCCTAGCCAACTGGATTAGATCTTTTATATTTGGGTAGCTTGCATCCAAGCCAGAGAAATCTCTTTTTCTGAGGCACCTCCACAGAGGCAAGGTTACTGTAATATAACAAACTTCCTGAACTTGCTAGTTATTACTGCAGCTTGGAAAGGACCTAGGTCTGAGAGATCCACAAGGCAGGTTGAGGGAAAGGTTCGTGGTGTTAATAGGCATGTCCAGCCTGTAGTTTATTTATGTGCCAAGAGCAAGCTAAGAATGATTCTTCTGTTTCAGGATGACTGAGAAATATCAAAAGAAGAATACGTCATCATATATATTGAGTGCTTGGGAAGTTTGATTGCAAGGGCCACATTTTTGTAATGCATGGCTGCTTTTGATCATACTGACAGAACTGAGTATCATACATTATAACGCACAACACACAACTAAAACATATATTTAAAATATATTTTTAAAATATACTAATTAACTCAAATAAATAAGCTAGCCAGGAAATGGTGGTACACACCTTCAATTATAGGACTCGTGAGGCAGAAGCAGACAGGTCTCTGGGAGTTCAAAGCCAGCCTGGTCTACAAAGTTTCAGGATGGCTGGGGCTAAACAGAGAAACCCTCTCTCAAAACAAACAAAATATAAAATAAAGTAAACTTATCTAGACTTGCTCTAGTGTATTGTGAGTTTAATACTTTCAGCAAAGACAAAGCCCTTGACAAGCTTCAGAATGAAATATGCTGAGCCCATGTCCAGCATCTGAGCTGCCACTGGTGCAGACTTTCAAGCCTCTTGCAAGGCCCCTGCCTGGGTCCTTGTGGGTGGAAGGTAGTGTTCGAGGGCATACAGGTAAAAACACCAATAGAAGCCCTGGAGCTAGTAAAAATGATCACATCAGACTAACCAAGACCACCTACACCTCTGTGTGGCCCCTGGACAGGTCCCCCTGTTGTGGATTCGGTCCCCCAAATTACATGGGAATCCATATGCCTTCACTTAAGATGCTGAGGGACCCTGTCCCCAGTTGGTTTTGATTGGTAAATAAAGTTGTTGGTGGCCAATAACTAGACAGGGAGACAAAAGAGGGACTTTTAGGATGCCAAGATTGGGGGAGAGAGAGAGAGGAGAGAGAGAGAGAGAGAGAGAGAGAGAGAGAGAGAGAGAGAGAGAGAGAGAGAGAGAGAGAGAGAGAGAAGAAATAAAATGAATTCTCTAGACATCATACCTCAAGCTGTCAGGTTGTGCCCAGCTCCTGCATCCACACACGTAAAATGTGCTGGGTACCAGGACACACACCAATTTTCTACAAAATTTTTTGGGAAGAAACATAAGCTGCATAGGAAGCATTGTAGACATAGTATATTCTGTTGTTTACTATCAAAATTGTTTTTAATTAAAATTTTTTGTTGTTAAAATACTTCATTTTCTTTTTTCTTTCTTTCTTTTTTTTGGTTTTTTTTTTTGTGTGTGTTTTTTGGATTTGTCTTTTTCGAGACAGGATTTCTCTGTATAGACCAGGCTGACCTCGAACTCAGAAATCTGCCTGCCTCTCTGCCTCCTAGAGTACTGGGATTACAGGCATGCGCCACCACTACCCGGCTAAATACTTCATTTTCAATATACCAACATCCCATCATCCTGAAAAAGAATAAAACTATAGAGCTAGAAAGAAATATCTCAACCTCTATAATTCGGAGAGTGATGTAAATACATTTTAAAATATGCACATATGTCACATGTGAAGTGTTTGTGAAGTTGGTATAAAACTTGTTTTCCTGAGACTTGTGTTGCCACACTCTGTCACTAGGGGGCAGCATAACCCACTCTTTTACCTTTCTCAACCATCAATATGGATGTTAGAGTTAAAGGAAAACAGAATGGAGTAAGCAATTGTATATTGTATAATGAAACCTACTGTGCGTATGTGTACAGTCTTATTATATAATACAACATGTGCTGCATAGCATTGTATAACATTGTATAACATAAATGTGTATAAAATAGCATTTAAAAGTCTATGTTGCATCTGTAACATAATTTGGGAGAGGGTGGGCAATGTATCCTATACACAGATAAAGTAAATCTCGCTGAAGCAAAAAAATAAATAAATAAAAATTGAGAGGTTCACCCATTCCTCTGAAAAGAATGAAATCAGAGACTTAAACTTAAAAGAACAGTGAGAATACTCTTACTCAGGGGAGGTTGGTCCACGCAGAGACAGCTGTCATTGGCAGCCTGAGGAAGGAGGGAAGAGCGGGAGTCGCAGCACAGCCAGGACAGTAGCCAAGGAACCTGAGCAAACACCCCGTTTAAACCAGGAGCCAGGAGACGGAGAGACCCACCCAGCACCAGGGGCCCTGGGGCCAGAGGTTGAGTGCAGAGCCCTGAGTGAGGCCAGGGTGAGTGTCGCACACAGTGGCAAACATGCTACAAATAGCTCAGTCGGTCACACGTGGGGAATCCCAAAAATGTCACTTTAAACCCATTTCCAAATTAAGACCGGGAGTGGCAGGGATGGTTAAAACTCTAGCCTGTGCACACACCCTGAGTTGACAAGAAACCCTGAGTGCTTGGAGTCACTCAAGCCAGATAGTGGCTCACTCCTTGCCCCTCCCTTGAGTCACATAGGCACCTTCCTTCGCCTGCTTCAAGTTCCCTTCCCTCCCTACAATAACGCTGAATTCTCCATGTCCTAGAGTAAATACTGAACCCTTTCACCCTCTCACCCCACCCTCTCACCCCACCCCACCTCCACCCCACCCCCAGCACAAGACACTTCCCCAGACCCCTCTCCTGTGACACCCATTTCTCCCCACGACATGTAGAAATTTGCCCTGTGTCTATGAGAATGGCTTTGGAATGCAGGGAACAGAAAAAAAACAAATCAAAAAAAAAAAAAAAAAAAAAAAAAAAAACTAATTTAGGGCCACTTGGGCAAATGGGCGCTTCTTTTTCTCCATAATAAGACATCCCAAGGCAGGCAGCCGCAGGCTGTAATTGGAGGCGCGACAATGAAGGACACGGTGTCTTTTCAATGGTCTTTGTCAAAGGCTTGTCTGTGCTGGACAGTCCCCAGATAGCCTTAACTGACCCGATCTCTCCCCACCTCCCCTTTGCACACGTAAATCTCAAAATAACTGTAGAACGTGTTGGGATGTAATGTGAGGGGTGTAACGTGGGGGCGGGGCGCCCGCCTGGACCAACCTGGACCCTTGTCCTCAGCCCTCCTCGGGAATTAGACTTCTTTAGTTAGGGAGGAACAACCCCTGCGGTCCGGCCTTTCTTGCCACCCCTCTCCCCGCCCCCAAGCCGGGTACCCGTGGCGCTTTGCCCCTGGAACCCCAGAGGTCCCAGGAGTATGAACCCAGGGGAGGTGACCGCTGGGATCCCTGACTGTGCTTCAAGAGAGGGAAGGAATCCACAGCTCTCTTAAGCCTTGAGGACCGCCTGGCTGTGGGCCCTAGGCGGCTCTTGTCCCTTGTCACCAAGCTATGAGGAGCCCGTCCACTTCGTGTTTGTTGTTGAGTACATCGGTCATCTCGCCCCGAGTGGGCAGGTGGTCAAACGGCAGTTCAAGATGCTGTGAGCAGAAATATTTAGACTCCCTCCAGCAGACGGCTCCTTTGATCCTTCTTCCCGGCCTCACAGTTGCAATGTGGCTGCCGTGCCGCCCGCATCACGTTTTCTTTCCAGGTGGAGGGACGGAAAGCAGAGCCAGCTGCTTGTCCTCTTTTATCAGGGCAACAGAAGTTTTCCTAAAACCCATTAGCAGAGTTCTGCTTTAAAAAAAAAAAAATAGGGGTAGAAAGATGACTCAGCAGTTGAGAGAGAGAGAGAGAGAGAGAGAGAGAGAGAGAGCACACGCGCACACACACACACACACACTGCCCTTGGCAAGGACCCGAGTTTGGTTCCCAGCATCTGTGTCAGGAAGCTCGCAGATGCCTGTAACTCCACCTCCCGGGGATCTGACGCACTCTGGCCTCTGAAGGTACCTGCGCTCGCACACACAGACACTGATAAAATACAAGGAATTTAATTTTTTCTTATTTTTTTTAATTGCGTGATGGGCATGGGGATAACGCAGTACACACGTTGGTGTCGGATAACAGTTTGCAGAAATCGGCTCTCTCCTCACACCTTCTGGGACCCAGGCATCGAACTCTAGTTGTGACGTTTGCCAGCACGCCTCTTTACCCTCCTCCAGGGCCATCTCACGGGCCGCAGAGTTCTACTTAGAATTCATAACTTTAGTTTACATGGCATCTCTAGACTAAGGATGTAATTCAGAGGTAAAGTGTTTGCCCGCCATACGTGAGGCCCTTGGTTCAAGCCCAGCAGTGCAAAAAATAAATAAGATAAACAACAAACATCACGAGCCAGTACTACCTTGCAATAGCCTCAGATAATGTTGAGAGTGGCTCTCGGGTCAGCTTAGGAATCACGCCCTCTCTGCTCCCTCAAGGCCTGGGTCACGAATCAAGCCCCCCAACCCCACTCCCAGTCACCCTGTGCTATGTACCCAGTCGACGTGCTGCTCTCCCGACCAGGAGGGAGCGCTCTGGAAGGCTGAGTGGGTGTGGCTGCTGCTGCGAGATAATTAAACCTGTGCCCTTTGAGCCCTGAAATCTTCCATTTGAAATTCACCACCTTCACGAAGGTACATGCCTTCGTGAAGCATCACGAAGGGTTAAACCATTTTTATTTCAAGTCTCGGGTGATCAGGGAAGGCTCGCTGGCAGGAGTGTCTGTCTATTCGGCGCCTCTGAGGCAAGCGATTGTGGGAATTCAGAATTAGTTTGAGCAAGCTCTCTGGCTATCCCCTTGATATCCTCAGAATAAAAGCAGCAGTGACATTGCCAGTGACCCGGGTGTTAGAGAAACCTTGGATTAGGCCACAGAGGCTCTTGCCTCAAGTCCTGTAATAAGAGGCTCACCTGGAGAATTGGATTTAAATCCAGTCCGTGATGCTCATCTTAGCGCGGCCCGGTCCCCACATCTAATCTCATCTTGTCCTCGGGGTGTTGAAAATGACAGCAACGCAGCGACCGTGGAAAGTGGCTGTGTGAGCATTTCTCACAGGAGAAGGGTTCTTAATCAAAAGTAAAAGCCATTTAAATGCAGACGTCTTTCCCTTTGCCACCAGCTACCTTGTCACTGAAGGTGTCATAGAGTTCCCAGCTTCAGTGGCCTGCTGTGGAAAAGCGGACAAGGGCCACCAAGCTCCCACTTCTCCTGGGCACCTAGAGTTGATGTGGTTGTAAGGTACGCACTCGTGATGGACTGAGACAGAGAGAGCATCGTGGCGCCCTGCCCACTGGCTGGTGCAGGAAAAAGAATCGGAAGTATCAGGACAGTTTATTACACAGTAGGAGTGTTGTACAAAGTCTCCTACCTGGGCTTCTCAACCTCCAAGAGGCAGAGACCCTCAGCAACCCGCTTTCCCCACGAAGAGATCATTTGCATATGCGGCACCACTCAGCCAATGGGTTGACGCGTCCAGATCCAAACCAATGAGAGACCCTCAAGGTGGCTCATCATGAGCGGTGGGTGGTAGAAACAACCAAGAGCTTCCGGGTCAACGTTCAGACCAAGTAACTCTGAGCTTCTGGCGGGAGCTAGGGGCACTGAAGGTCTTAAGCTCTCGATGACAGTACCTCTGAGCCCATGTGCAAAACCTAAGTCCCAGCCTGATGGGGTTAGGCCATGGGCTTTTGGAAATGATTCAAAAAAATGGAATCAGTAGCTTAAAGAAAAAAGTGAGGTCCTTAAAAAGGAAGAGAGCCGGCCTGTCTGCTTCTGCCTTGCAAAGATGTCACAAAACCACCACCCAAGAGACAGAAAGCAGGCCCTCACCAGACACAGAATCCCCTTGACCTTGGATGTCCTAGCCTGCAGACTCATGAGAACTAAATCTGTATGGTTTCTAAGGCACAGCCTGTGGGTTTTGGTTACAGCAGCCCAACACATTGAGGGCAGTGTGTTGAAAGGCACCTTTCTCTGGACCTGTGCGGTTGACCTCTGACTCAGCTTCAAGATGTAATTGGCCTTCCCTGCTCACCCCACAGGGCATGGGAGCCAAAGGTTCAAACACACTGTGTGACCGCTAAGGGCTCAGCAACCAGCAACGTAGGACAAAGAGAGGCCCTGGCCCTGAGAGCTGACGTATAGCTGCTCTGGAAGAAGCAGGATATGGAGATAGCTCATTTCATCTGTGGCATTCAATCTTCCATTTTCATGTGTGTGCTCGTTATGCAGGCACATGTGGGAGTGGGTATGCGGCACACTAGCCTGTCAGGAGTCGTCTTCCGGGGCTCTCCCACCTTAGTGAGGCAGTGAGGCAGCCCTTTCAGTCAACCCAGAGCTCACTGGTGTAGCTAGGCTTGATACCCAGCATGCTCTGGGGTTCCATCTCTGCCTTCTGAGACTGAAATTACAGTTAGGCAGTCATACCCAGTGGGTATTGTTATGATTTGTACATGCTCGGCCCAGGGAGTGGCACTATTAGAAGGTGTGTCACTGTGGGCGTGGGCTTTAAGACCCTCATCTCCTAGCTAGCTGCCTGGAAGCCAGTATTCTGCTAGCAGCCTTCAGATGAAGATGTAGAACTCTCAGCTCCTCCTGCAACATGTCTGTCTGGATGCTGCCATGTTCCTGCCTTGATGATAATGAACTGAACCTCTGAACCTATAAGTCAGTCTCAATTAAATGTTGTCCTTGTAAGAGTTGCCTTGTGTACTGGCTGGTTTTGTGTGTCAACTTGGCACAGGCTGGAGTTATTACAGAGAAAGGAACTTCAGTTGAGGAAGTGCCTCCATGAGATCCAGCTGTGGGGCGTTTTCTCAATTAGTGATCAATACAGGAGGGCCCCTTGTGGGTGGTGCCATCCCTGGGCTGGTAGTCTTGGGTTCTATAAGAGAGCAGGCTGAGCAAGCCAGGGGAAGCAAGCCAGTAAGAAACATCCCTCCATGGCCTCTGCATCAGCTCCTGCTTCCTGACCTGCTTGAGTTCCAGTCCTGACTTCCTTTGGTGATGAACAGCAACGTGGAAATGTAAGCTAAATAAACCCTTTCCTCCCCAACTTGTTTCTTGATCATGATGTTTGTGCAGGAATAGAAACCCTGACTAAGACACCTTGGTAGTGATGTCTGTTCACAGCAGTAAACCCTAACTAAGGCAGGGCTCCTGGACTGTGTAAAATGGAGGAAGGGCTGAGCGCTGGCTTGCAATCACTACTCTTGTTCCCTGGTGCTGGTTGCTTTGGGCTCCTGCTGCCCTGCCTTCCCTGCGTGACTATACCTTGAACTGCTACCCAGAATAAACCCTTTTCCCTTCAGCTGCTTTGGACAGGTGTAGTGGGTCGATCTGATGCTGCTTGTATTCTGTAGCTAAAACTTGTTCCTCAAGATGTGGTTGCCCCTAACGATCGGATGCTCACATACTCGAGTGATGTCATGTGAACCTTCTCCCCAACTTAACTGGGGAGAAGTTAAGTAAAGGCCTGTGACTGGGC
Source organism: Apodemus sylvaticus (assembly GCF_947179515.1). Classification (NCBI taxonomy): domain Eukaryota; kingdom Metazoa; phylum Chordata; class Mammalia; order Rodentia; family Muridae; genus Apodemus; species Apodemus sylvaticus. The sequence continues at coordinate 37,601,263 of NC_067480.1, forward strand.
AGTGAAGGGGGTCAGGTGGAACTGGAGGTTCAAGATGAGGTTGCCGGTGGAGAGAGGGGAGGGCGGATAGGGAAGAGGAAGGCCCCACGCCCAGGAGAAACAGCAGGTAACACGAGGCTTTAATAGCTGGGGAATACTTTACAATAGCCCTGGATCTGCCCAATCTAGGCATCTGGCTTGTAAATAAAATATCTGGATTGTGTGTCTTTAATACCAGTTTATTTGGACAGTAATTCTTGGTTTTTTTGTTTTGTTGTTTGGTTTTTTGTTGTTGTTGTTGTAGTTGTTGTTTTTTGGATTTGATTTTTTCAAGACAGGGTTTCTCTGTATAGCCCTGGCTGTCCTGGAACTCACTCTGTAGACCAGGCTGGCCTCGAACTCAGAAATCTGCCTGCCTCTGCCTCCCAGAGTGCTGGGATTACAGGCGTGCGCCATGGCCTGGTGGACAGTAATTCTAATAACAATCAGGACATCCTATCACAGCAGCAAGAAAGGAACAGAGGTAATTGCTAGCCTGTATTTACTGGGCAGAGCAGAGGCCGTTGCCACACACACACTTGATTTCGCTTCTGTTTTCCTGTTTGGAGAATTCAGTTTTGTTTACAATCCTATGATTGTAAAAGATATCCTCAGATTCTCCCAAACATGTAAAAAAGACAGAATGCCTGCCACCCCATCTCTTAAGTGAGCATATGGTACCTACACTGGGAGTAGTCAAATCTTTGTGTTATTTTACTTTACATGTGTCTCACTTCCCCAAATAAGCCACCAGTTCTCAAGAGCAGGGGCTGAGGTGTATAGTTCATTTCTCCCACAGACACTTAAAAGAGTAGTCAGCCAGCCACTGTTTGTTGATTGACTAACTGATAGAAATCTTTCAAGTGCCAATGATCTAAGGCCAATGTCAGCCTCAGTAACTGGGGACAAAACAATAGACAAGAGGAGTCATTAGGTTCAGGCCCTCTGCACAGTTGACTATCCTGGAGTTAAGGTATTGGAACTTGCTACTTTGAAGCTAAATATAGCTGGGGGCAGGGAAGGGAAGGTCCATTGGAATTTTCCATCAAGACTCATAGGTTGGAGCCCAAATGTCATGGGAACTGAACAGATGCCAAGCTGGGAAAATATTCTTGGACAAGATGGAGTTGTTTTTGTACACTTGGGATGCCTTACAAAATTACACCAAACAGCCTGAGATCTTAGGTATCTGTGAAGAATTCCATCCTTGTGGAACCTCACTTTCCATGGCATGGTGTCTGGAGAGTGAGCGATACAAGGGTATCAGGTAGGAACAGCAGTTTTCCCGTCTCAGCCCTTGCCCACTCTCTGCCATCTCAGGCAGACACAGCCTACCTAGAATCAAGCAAAAGTGCCCCCTCCCACCCTTTTGCCCCAGGAATTTTGGAGGTTCATTCTCTAGCCCCCACCATCATCAAATAAGCAAAATGACTTCCAGGTTTGAGGCTTACATCCAGAGCCACCAGTATACTAAGCAAGGGTAGGTCTCTAACCCTGGTGCAGTGTGTGGCCTCCCAAAGGCAAACATCTCTCCTGCCCCAAGAGGAGCTCCACAGAGCATCCTCTCCTGACAGCATTTTACAGCTAAGAACACTCTGAACCACCTGCCTCCCTTTCCATCCTTCAAGAGCAGCTTCTCACCTCCAAGTTACCCTCCAGCAAAAATCTGCTCTTAGAAAGCAAGCTCAGCGTGCTGGTGCCTCTATCAAGACATAGCGTTTGACACACCCTGCGTTCCCTTCAAAACACCCTCAGCTGTCACTTACATAAGAGAACTTGGCAAAGCAGATGGAGCAGCCCAGCGGTGTCTTTGCCTGGGGCAGTATATGCTAATATCTTGGCACAGGCACCTTGAACCACTTTGTTTCCCAGCAAAGTTCCATCAGTGGGAAAGTTCGGATGATCAGGAAACGTGAAGAGACAAAGCTGTTCTTTTCTTCTTCCCGAAGATAAAACCACCTTCTTGCTAATTGAATGGCAGTGGAAAATCTGTAGAGCAAATCTTCCAAATCAGCAGGGAGGGGAGCCGGATGCCGCTTAAGGAAAGATACTTGTTCTAGTTTGCTTCATCTTGCTATGAGAAAATACTCTGACCCAAAGCAACTTGCTGGAGGAGAAAGTTTATTGCCTCTTAACTTTCCAGGTCACAATTCACCACTGAGGGAAGTCAAAGCCAGAACACAAGACAAGAGCTTGAAGCCATGGAGGAATGCTGTTTGCTGGCTGGCTCTCTCTGACTCACTCACCATCTCATGCTCAACTAGCTTTCTTAAACAACCCACATCCACCTTTCTAGGGATAGAACCACCCACAGGGGGCACACACACACACACAGAGCCATCAACACTCAAGACAATCCTTTTCAGATGTGGCCACAGGCCAGTCAACTGAAAAAATCCCGCAACTGAAACAAGCTTTGTCAAGTTAGGAGTGAAAGGCATTAAAAGAGAGAGGATGGATACAAAAGTGAGGATGCAGGCATGTGCAGAGTGGAGGATTTGTGCTTGGGAATTGTTAACTATTTCATCCACCCAGAATACGGCCACACACACACACACACACACACACATGTTGGGCATCAGTGAGCTTAGCTCAGGTTTCCTGAGAGTGGAACATCCTGCGGCTTAGCTTTATTCCTGTTTTCCCGCCTGGTGTGGTAGGGACTTCCCAGGTGCCTGACCTATGGCTATGATTGCTTTTTCCTGTTGTTTTCCCTGGCCTCTAGTATATATTGCTGGTCCCTCAGTAAAGCTTTGGCATTCTCCTTACTGAATGACCCAAGTCTGTGTGTTCTGTCAATCCCCCAGGCCTACGCCCAATACTTGGTACCATGGCAGCATGGGTGCTGTCATACACACACACACACACACACACACACCACACACCTTTTTAAGGAAACACCTCTTCTCTCTATACCCCTGAGAAAAGCATAGAGCCCAGACTGAACTACGCCTAGCAACCAGTCCCTTTGATATCAGTGATTGGGCCAGGCATGGCAATCCAGCCAGACCAATCACAGCTTGTTTGGTTTCAGGACTGTTTCCAACTGGAGTTGGCAGAAGGAACTCTTCTCTCCGGAAGAGGCTCTGCAGGGCCTAAGAGTCTCCTTTCTCTGGGCCACATAACTCTAAACTCCAACCTCTCCATTGGCTTTGTGAGTCTGTGCACGTTCCTCGGCAAAGCTCCACTTCCTCGTGAGTGAGTAAGATGAAAATAATCACGCAGAGGCAGAAGAGGGGATGGAAGAGAGGGTCAAAGGGCATCGGTGACCACCCTCCCCACACCTCCACACCACCAAGGGTGACAGGTAAGGAACACAAGATGCCAGAGAAAAACCTGAGGTTTCCAGCAGGAAAAAGCAGGCACTGTGTTAATGTTCCTAATCACTCTAAAGGATGGTGACTTTGAACTTGTAATCTTCCTCTCTGGCTCTCTGACCCACATCCTTGCTTGCAAGTGCTCTCATCCTTAATAAACTATTTCTACCACTGACAGTGTGTCCCTGGTCTGGTTTGTTGTTCCAGAACACAAGGACCTGGAAATCCCAGAAGGTGTTGCTAGACTCTAATATCTGCCTACACAAATACCTTATACCTTTATTCCAAGGTTACATGAAACGAGTCTGTTATATGCTTATAATAGTATTGGCCCTTCCTTAGAACTCAATAGATGGTTCTTTTTTTCAGAGCTGCTGACACTATAAAAGCTTTGTTAGAGATCCACAAACCAGAGGGAGCCGTCCTCGAAGACGTCTGTCCTCAGATGGAATCTACTACCCTCAGAGCAAGTAGGTCCTCAAGAAAGTCAGTCCTCACACGAAGTCTGTCATTATAGAAACCAGTTCATGGAGGTAAACAGAGCAAAAACCCAGCCTTCCTGCAACTTGGTCACAGGAGTCTATAAATTCTCCTCTTTTTTTTTTTGTCTTAATAGCAATATGCTTTTATTCCTTAAATTCCCCCTTTTGAAAGTGTAAGCATGTTCAATTTCAATTTCTGCAAGTAATATCTAAGAAGCAATTGAATAGCACTGTTTTTAAAGGGCAAAATTTTACTCAGAAACACACCCATGATGTGTTCCCCGATTGCATAATCTGAACACTGAGACAATGGCAAGTGTTCCTTTCTTGTTCCTTTTTCCTAAAATCACTTTCTAAACTCCAAGAACTCAAGTCAAGCTGGAAGAGATTCCAAAAGGGGGAACACAGAAGTCCCACCCAGACATGGCGAGTCACAAATGGAGAAAATAACATAGTCCTGCAATGTCACGGGACCCAGACATTCTAAGACCCTCCTGGAACTTGCAGATCCTGCTGCTCAGGGACAATGAGAGGCCAAGTTAGCACTCAGGCTCTAGACCTCAAGCAGTAAACAAAATCAGAGGCAGAAGAAACCCAACTAAAAACCAAGAAAAAAAAAGAGAGAGAATGGACCCGCTCTTGCCACCTCCTACATCATGGCTGCAGTGAATGGAGCTGTTAATGTGAATAAGAAGAAAGCTTTACAATTATCTGCAGTGAGCTTTTACTCCATACTTGGTAAGCCAAAAAGAGTCAAGTTAAAAGCAATAGAATTGCCTGGTGCGTGGTATACTCCTTTATTCATAGCATTTAGGAGGCAGAGTCAGGCAGATCCCAAGGGCAGCCTGGTCTACATAGGGAGTTCTAGGATAGCCGGTCTACACAGAAAGGTGCTGTCTCAAAAAATTTAAAAGAAGAAGGAGGAGGAGAAGGAGGAGGAAGAGGAAGAGAATTAAATAGGAGGCTAGCTATAAAAATGGATATCTGAAAATCAAAAACTTATTCTACACACACAACTGATTTGAAAATATAATGAACAAAAAAAATCTCATTTAAATTGCCAAATATATCCCCTCCAAAATATAAGACTAAACCTAATAAAAATATTCAGGATCTATATGTTTTAAAATGTTTAAATTCTAATGAGAGTCTTCATAAATTTTTCAAAACCAACAGATGACAAGGCAGTGTGGGAGAAATTCCTTATGGTGCCCAAGAATAGCAATGAGAGAAGGCAGAAGAGAGAGCATGTAAAAAGGCGAAGGAACCTGCCTGTCCTCGGGACCCAGCAAGTGTGGCTGCCGGTGACTCCCCTGGACCTGGGGCCCAGGCACAGACAGGAGGAGCCAGCAGGCCGGCCCTCCTTAACCAAGACAAACCTGACCAAGCCTCTTCACCCTGTGTGTGTCTGGTTTCAGCTTTTTCTCCAACTCTATAGGTCACAGATAAGCTCAAGCCACAGGTCACACTCAGGTCACAGTTGCTGAAGTTATTTTTTGGGAGTTGGAGGAAACCAGGTGAAATACCAATTACTCACGTAGGCCTGAGACATGAACTTCTGTCGTCAAAGGGTCCAATCTTCACCCTCACGGCATGTAGACACTGACATTTTCAGAACACATGCCTGGGGAGCTAAGACATGTGAGCGTGCGTGCTCAGAGAACTGACTACCTGGTTTCTCCCTCAGTCCATCACCTTTCCCCATGCCTTAGACCACCTGCTTCTTGACCTCACAAAATATCCTTAAGTTCTGTGTTTGGGGAGGCAGACTGAAGCTTGCTCTCCCATCTCCACACAGGAATAATTCCCCTCTCTCTCAAAACTTGGCTCTTCAGTGATCTGCAAACTGCAGAAAGTTTGGCCCAGTAACCCTACTGTCAGCCTCTGAGCCTCTGCTCCTGCCCCAGGGTAGTGCTACCATCTGGGTTTCCAAATATAAGGGCATCTCTGGGAGGAAAGCAAGCCAGAAAAGCTGGAGTCTACACAGCAGGGCACTGCAGTTAGAAATGCCTTCCCCTTCCAGGGAGTGACAATCAGACCCCACTCCATTCTCAGTTCACAAACTTAATTCACTCTGGTGACCCCACATCTGCTCCTCAGCCTCTCAGCTTCCCTACAGTAGAAGAAACCCAAGGCCAGCACCTACAAGTCCCATTTGCTGAAGCTCAGCTTGGATAAACCAAGTACCCAGTCAAATAATGATGGTTATAATATTGTTAACAAATGAATTTAAAGATGCTGCATGAATATCAAGTTATTCTACATGAGAACAAGGCAAAACGTTAAGGCTGGTTTTCCTCCACAAAGCTCAGTGGGCAACTTAATACATTCACATCTGATTGTTGGGTATTAAGCAATAATATCTCATCCTGTTCCAGTTGCCTGGAAACCCCTGCCTCCATTCACGTCTTTGAGTTGAAGACACTGGTGTGCTCTTTGAAGACATAGGTATTAGCTAGGAAGGTAGGTACATAAATCATTGTCTTTCACTAATCTCACAGGCGAAAGCAGTTCATCAATCATTAATTTTTCTCCCTTCTACTGTGATTTGGGATGACGTGTCTAGATCAGACAGTTGGAGAGGGAAGGGGACTAGGGGACCTGTTCTGGACTCTGTGTTTTCACCTGAAAAATATGATAAGAGAGGTTTGATTATCCCTAGAATCCTGAGATCCACTGCTGTGGTTTGAATGTCATCAATCACACACACACACACACACACACACACACACGCATCATATGTTAAAACATAACTACTGTGTAATCACGAGTTTCAGAGCCTTTAGAGGTGGTTAAGCCATGAATTGGGGTCCTCATGAATGAGATTAGTGACTGTTTAAAAAAGGTAAGTGAATGAACCTAGCAGACATTAAATTAAGAGAATACATCAGGAACAGAAAGACAAATTAAGGGAAAGTGTTAAAAGTTGAATTTGGTGAGGCCAGCCTGGTCTACTGAGTAAGTTCTAAGATAGCCAGGGATACACGGGAAAATGCTGTCTTAAAAAAAAAAAAAGCACTGAGCTTGGGTCAGCAAGATGGCTCATGGGTAGAAGCAGTTGCAGGATGAGCTGAGTTCCCATGAACACAGGGCCAATGCCCACAAGTGTTCCTATGACCTTCACACAGACATCATGGCACACTCATACATGCATACATGCATGCATGCATAAATACATACAAACATGCATGCATAAATACACACATACATGCATACATACATGTAACTTCAATATTTTTTAAAGTTTTTCCCTTAGAAGTGGAGGATAGAATGATTACCAGAGCCGGAGAAGGGTGGAGTGGGGAATGGGAAGAGGTTGGACAACAGATACCAAAATAAGTGAGAAAGAAGGCTGTGTGCTTGTGTTCCACAGCAGAGAGCAGATGCAGTTTATGGCTGAATAGAGTTTATAATTGGTTGCATATTTTAAAATAGCCAGAAGACCAGAGATCAAGGTTCTCAACGCAAATAAATGGTAAATGACTTAGGTCATGGACATACTGACAACCCTGACTCGGTCTTTGCACACACACTTATGTATGTATACAAATACAACGCTGTCCTTGGCGGGTCTCGTGTCAACTTGGTACAAGCTAGTGTCATCTAGGCAAAAACCTCAATAGAGACAATGTCCTTATCAGGTTGACTTGTAGGCCAACCTGTAGGGCATTTTTCTTGATGAGTGATTGATGTGGAAGGGCTCCGCCCACTGTGGGCGGTGCCATCCCTAGGCAGGTAGTCCTGGGTTACATAAAAAAGCAGCTGAGCAACCCACGGGGACCAAGCTGGTAAGCAGCGCCCCTCTACTCACTTCCTGTCCCTAATTCTTGCCCCGACTGCCCTCCATGAGGGACTATGATCTGTGAGGTGAAATAAACCCTTTCCACTACAAATTGGTTTTGGTCAGTGTTTTATCACAGCAATGGAAACCTAACTGAAAACCACCACAATCCATAAGTCTTTGTAATTTGAGAGAGAGAGAGAGAGAGAGAGAGAGATTACTATTCATTCTTTCCCCTGATCTCAGACTTCTCAACCTTCAAAACTGTAAGAAATGAATATCTCTTGTTTATTAATTACCCAGTCTAAGGCATTTGGTTATAGCAACCTAAATGGGCTAAGTCTCACACACACACACACACACACACACACTCACACACTCTCTCTCACACACACACTCTCACACACACAATCACACACACTCACACACTCACACACTCACACACACATTCACACACACACAATCACAATCACACACACTCACACACACAATCACACACTCACACACACACTCACACACACACACACACACACACTTGCATCAGAGAGCAAACTGGCCTTGTACATGTGTCTTGGGATGCCCAGCCCAACAGAATCTGGCACCTTTACCACCCCTGGTTGGCAGGTTTTTTTCTCTGAGTCTCTTTGTTCTGTCAGGCAGCTATTGAGAGTTTTCATTCATTTACCAGTTAGATCCTTTTGACGCTCTCATTTAAAATAATTTGATATTCAAGCAGTATGTGTGCGGTTGAAAGTCATGAAATTATTCATCAGAAAGCCCTCTTTCTTCCTCTCAGACAGCAAGTGGAGTGTGCAGCAGCTCCCCCGAGCAATGCTCACTGCCTGGAAAAACCCTCTTTGCAGCGAGGCTTTGCCACCGTCCCTAAATTGAGTTATTCCGACAGCCTTTGATGCACTGTAAGGGTTTTTTTCCCCTCTCTAAGCATGCACACGAAGGCTGCACAGCAACATGATTTAATTCTTCAAGATTTACTTTTTAATCACCAGGGTGGTTCTTGTGGGGTCCAGAACATTGACCCCATTTTCTCAAGTAGAAATTGACTTGGGTCAAATCATTCTTGGAATTTGAATTAGGTATTTTTCTCCTTGCCGGCTTTAACTTCAAGCTTCATTTTCCAGCAGCTGGGAACATCTGTGCTGCCTCTGAATCCCAGACGATTTGAGGCGACCAAATGTGGACAAAGACACTATTCACAACGTGCTAAATTCTACTGGCAGAATTCTTCATTATGCTCTGAATTGGTGCTGAGGTATTCTTGTGTTTAGGTGTCTGAATTCCCTTTACAAAAGGAAAATGAGACAATTACTAAGGATTTGGAATGTAATCAAAATAGCACAGCCATTTTACTGTTGAATAAGAAATCTTCCTATAAACATTATAGCGTGTTATTTCAGGGGAGGGGGGAATATTTACCATGAAGTGATTCGATTAAAAGCAGTCACGGGTAGTTAAGAGACCTTCTCCGTTCAAATGTGTGCCAACAACATTATTGTCTGATTATTTATTCAACGAGCAAGAAACAAATGCACGTAGTGCTAATAAACCACCCCACTCATGCCACCAAAGGAGCTGATCCTTTACTAGAGAAGGAATCTCAGAATTGTAAAGTGCCCACCTAGCAGGAAGGACGTGGATCAAATCAAGGATCTAGAGGAAGAAAGAACTTAAGGATGCTTAAGTCATATGTAACCCTTCTTAGACAGGACCAGTTTGGAACTGACACAAACTGTACCAGGAGGGTCCTGCCAAAAGCCCTAGAGGGAATATTCTAGAGATCCAAGGTTCAGGGTTATGGAAGCAGTCTCATGTTTGAAGTCCTTAAAAGGTTTTTATTCAATCACAAATATGATTATTGATTTATGGCTTATGTTTCCTCTAATCTTCTTTCCATAACCTCTAAATACACCTCTCTGTAATAACTCAGACTTGCTTCTAGAGGTTTACATTTCCATCTTTCTCCATTTAAAAATCAAGGGCTCCTCCAGAGACCCATGTCCTTGTCCCCTTTGTCATCTCCTATGGTTGGGCACCACTAACCATCCCTGGGTGTGGCCTCCCGACTCTGGGCAGTTCTTCTCTCTTTGTTTAGGACAATGAGAAAGATGGTACCTGCAAAGGCAGGACATGGAGCTGTTCATCATTGTTGGCAATAATCGGGCAGCCCTGGTCCAACTTCCTAAGTGTCATGAGACTCCCCAGGAGCCCTGGGCTCATGAACACAATCTAGCTGCTTCTCTGAGACCCTCCACACCCAGGCAGGATAGTTGTATGATCATAGAGAGAGAGAGAACATGGCAGGAGATGGAACAGCTGTCAGACGACAGAGGCCACTTCCTGGAGGAATGTTATTACTTGCATTTAAAAATGTCCGCTGAATCCCTAACCTAGAGAAGTCTGTGCCAGAGCCCCTTCAGGCTCCATGGCCCACCTATTGCTTCCTGCGCTTCCATTTTGTGTCCCCCTTTCAAAATCCCTGTGGCTTCCTTCCCCACTTGTCACTACTGCTTTCTTAATATTCTCCCCTTAGATGGTCTCACATTTTATTTAACTTTGCTTTGAAAGAAAGAGACTTCCTGCTGCTGTTATAAAGTGTGTGATCCACTTCCTATGGCCTATGAGTGTGAGATTCAAAGTCACCATAAAAAGAAATATAATCCCAGGCCTGGTGGTGCATGCCTTTAATCCCAGTACTCAAGAGGCAAGTGAGACAGATGTGTGAGAGTTCAAGGCCAGCCAGGTCTACATGGCAAGTTCTAGGACAGCCAGGGCTACATGACAGAGAGACCCTGTCTCAAAAGTAAATTTTAAAAATAAAATAGAAATAGCAGTTAGAAGAACAGGTAAGAGGTCGACCTGCCCTCAGAACTCTCTAGGCTGGGCAGATGCATAGCTTGAGCCAAAGAGTTCCAAGCTACCCTGGGAAATATAATGACAGCACATATCTAAATAAACAGATGCAGGAGCAGGACCCCACTCCACCGTGACCTTAATAGAGCAGACCCTGCTGTTAAGGTCAGTTTACCTAGTTAGCCTTGCCCTCAAGGTTCCCCTTACAACTCATCTGTCATGTCCATAGCTGGGTGGATTCTGCCTCTTGCTTGGCCCCTTATCAAATCCCGCAGTCCTCCTTAAAAGATCAGGGGGTTACAAGGAGCTTGGATTAGATTTTCAGTTTTAGGCTTTTAGGCTTTACTTGTTGAACAATTCCTAAAGGAGAAAAAAAAAGCCATCCTATCCAGGCTCCTGTGACACCTCAGAAAAACTTGGGCAGGGAGTATGACAGAGTGGAGAGGGATGGAGGGAGGGAGGGAGAGAGGGGGTATGGAGGGGGAGAGAGAGAGAGAGAGAGATGACCTCAGTCCAGGGATATGATTGAAGAGGCAACAGCAACTCCAAGCATTTTAAAATTATCGACTGAACAGGAGACGCTGGAAATCACTCAAGCCATGGCTGGTGACTTAATACACTCATATTCGGGTTAGTTAATAGTTCAATTCCAAGAGGTTGTAATTGTAAATCTCAGGACTGCTGGCTTAACTCTAATTTGCAGCTCAGAAGTGTCTGTGGAATGGCCACTTACAGTCAATTTTCTCTGAGCGAGAGGAAAAAGCAAATGAACGGGGGGGGGGGGGGGAACACTTGAATATCAAGTGAATGCTCTCAGTGGGCTTTGTCCACTCTGGGAAAATCACAGTGAAGTTGTGGTATGTGGCAGAGTTGCGGCGGCAGCACCCGGTACACACACTGTGGTCACAAGGCGGCCTCTTCCCTGTGACATAGTCATTCCTCAGAGTCCAGTGGCTGAGGATGGATTTCCATGTGTGTACTTGAGTTACCCTTCCCACCTGGCACTCCAACGTCTCACAGGCTTGCCCTCAGGTCCCGTCATCACTACCCAGCGTGTCTCTGCCTTTCTTGGTGGAAGCCACCCTGTCAAACCTCTCCAGAAAGGTTGACCATGCCTCTCTTTCAAGACAAGGCAGAAATCAGTTTCCGACATTGCCCTGCTGGTTGCTGTTGCCTCTTCAAACGAGGATGAGGAGCAGAGCTGCCAGGACAGCACTGAGGCGGCTGAAGCCGAGCCACTCTGTGGTGACACTGTGTTAAAATGTGTATGGAAACAGACTGAACTAAGTACATGGCCAATACAAGGGACAGAGCTAAGCCTGCCTGCTGGGTCCTGTGGCCGTCTATCTCTCAGAGCACTGCCAGCAAACCATGAGCGTGGACATTAATTCCTTCGCTTGCTTGTTTGGGATGAGGCTTCCTGTAGTCCGAGCTGGCCGCGAGCTGCCTGTGGGGGAGCATAATGCTGGGCTTCTGTTCCCACTTGCCAGGAGCTGGGGTCGTGCTGGGCCTTGAGGACAAACCTGAGCCTTTGCTCGAGTTTAGAGACCTGTCTCGCTCACTTCTGTACTGGAGTGGCTCAGCATGACCTACTCGGGCCCGCCTCTGCTTAAGCTGATGTAGAATGACTTCTTTGGCCCTGTCAGTCACCCATTACCCTCTGTCACCCTTCCCCACCTCCTATGTCATCTCACCCCACCAAAAATCCCCACCTCCTCCCTCAACCCTGTATAAGCAAGAGGCTGATTTAATAAATAGAGTTCCTGCTTTTACAAGACTCCCGGGCTAGCATGTTTCTTTTGAGCCATCCACACTCCATCCCGCTCAGACCCGGACAGACCCAGCTGGACCTGGTTCTCCTCTCCCCCGACCTGCTGCAGTACACCCATTGTAACAGCACCCAACCCCAAAGTCACCCACCGAGTCTTACTTTGTAAGTTTCCCCTTTGCCCAGCATTTAACAGTCTTAAAAGGGCTAGAGAGATGGCTCAGCGGTTAAGAGCACTGGCTGCTCTTCCAGAGGTCCTGAGTTCAATTCCCAGAAACCACATGGTGGCTCACAACCATCTGTAATGAGTTCTGATGCTTTATTCTGGCATGCAGGTGTACATGCAGATAGAGTACTCCTATACACTAAGTAAATAAATAAATAAATCTTTTTTGAAAAAGGTCTGAAAGAGGGCTGGAGAGATAGCTTAGTGGTTAAGAGCACCAACTGCTATTCTAGAGGTCCTGAGTTCAAGTCCCAGCAACCATCTATGAGATCTGATGCCTTCTTCTGGTATGTCTGAAGATAGTTACTCATATAGATTAAATAAATAAATCCTTTAAAAAAAAGTCTAAAAGAAGCCACCTTCGTATGACAGAGACAGATGTTGCAGGAAGAAACAAGGTCACAAGAAAACAAGACTCTCTAATCGGTTGTCAGTTTTTCAAAATTACTGATGATCTTCAGATAACACTGAAGCAGGAGCCACGGACTTGCTAATCTTTTTTCTTTTAATTAAAAAAAGTGTAATGATCCACTTCAGGGAGGGGAGGGATGACACATTTGTCTAAAAAATCTCTGGGGATTAGGTCAACAGTTACCACATGGAAGGTCTGACAAAGGAGAAGGAAATATCTCACGTGGCAGGTATTATTTATTATTATTATCGATGGATATACACTCAGCAAGTAGTCTCCTGGCTACTCACTCTCTGGACTCCCCTTGCTCCCTTCCCTCCTCCCCAAAAAACCCTTCCGTGTACCCACATTCATTGACGTGGTCCTGGGGACAATGAAGCGACCATTTCCCACCTAGCTTTTCATAATGAATACTTTCTCCTTGACACAAGCTCTTCCCTCTCCAATGCTGGATTCTGAGCTCCAAGGAGAACTGAATCGTGCTTGGTAAGGCCACCCCGCCTTTCATAAATCTCTGTTTTCCCAGATGAGGTTGAATGGTAACCTCCCTCTCCTTTGCAAGCTAGGATGGTAGTTGGGCCACCCCAATGTCTCAGAGAGTCAGAAGGAACAATTCCAGGAGCCTATTCTTCCATTTGGCTGTTTTCCTAAGAGGGTCTCAAAGCGATCAGAAGACAGAATCTCAGCTGGTCCACTTTCCCATCTGGGATGTTTAGAAAAGCCAGATTCAGGGTGAGAGGCAGGTTTCTAGGGAGCTAAGGAAGCTCTCTCTGAAGAGCTAAAGATGGAGAAGGTATGATTCACCTTGCCAGTCATTTCATGAAGTTTGCAAAATAGGATAATTTCTATCTTTTCTTCTTTGTCCCCTCCCCCATCTATACAAAGAGTCCTCCTACAATAGATAATATTAACTCCAGGCCCCACACAATCCTAATTAACCCCAGCCAGACCTAGGAATACACACTACCCTTCTCCACCATCTATTCACATGTTATGAAGTCTCATGGCCACACTCCCTGGCTGATGTACTAATGACAGAAATCAAGAGGATAAAGAAGGGAAGAGGAAGGACAAAAGAAAGACAAGACTTGGAAGGAAGGGACTCTGCCTCCACAGCTCCACAAAAGTTGTTTGAAGCAAGGGAAAGAGAGGTGTTTCCTAAAGTCCTAGACACAAAGTCTAACGGAGCAGCATAAGGCAGTGGAACCAGACTGAATAGTTCAATTCTAGTCCACCACTCACAGGCCATAGGCAAATTGCTTGACCTCTCCTTGGTCCCTCGTTGGTCAAATAATAAGAGTAGCTATGTCATTGGATGGTAAGGACTGAATGATCATCAGCATATTAAATGCTTACGACAAGGTGTGGCAGGTGTCTAGAACTGTGATAGATTGTAAATGTAACTTTTATTCTCCTGTAGTAATTGTCTTCTTAGAGGCTTACTGCCCCCATCTGCTAACCTAGGTCTAGTCCTGGAAGCTTTTGGCCTCCATACAATCTTATCTAGGCCTAGAATGTTTTCAGCCTCTGAGAATTGCTGCTGAATAAACTCACTCTTTCTTGTTCTTTCTGAACTCTGGCTGGCTGGTTCAACTCAGCTGTTCTGGCTCAAACTCCTCTCCCAGCTGATTTATTCAATCTGGTTTTTCTCTCCTCCTCCGAATTGTTTGCTTGGTCTCAAACTAACTCTAGCAATCTAGTCAAATCTTCTGGATCCTTCTCATTCTCTTGCTCATTCTGTCTTTACCTGTCTTTACCTGCCCCCTCTCCAATCTCTCTCTGTAAAACTCTCCTAGTAAAACTATCCCCCACCTTCTGTACTGTCTGTCAAGTAGCTTCCCTTTCTTCTCTCTTCCAGTGAGAGTTGGGCATATCCTACCCTGTCAAATCTTTTTCTGATTCATCGCATTTTCTGCCACTCAATTAGACATCACTTTCAAACATGTCTGCTTCCTTCTACAAACTAACTTTGCCTCCATGGTTTGGGATTAAAGGTGTGTACTTAGGGTGGGTGTGCATATATTCCAGCCATAGGGATTAAAGGTGAGTGCTAATAGTTGAGCCAAACCCTAACTAAAAACAGGTTCAAATATCCTGTAACACTCTATGGTAACCGTAAATACCTTCTCTTTCTAACATGAACCACATAGCTCAGATGTCCTATAAGCAATGTCAGGAACACTGTTGTACTGACTGGGTTTGTGTGTCAACTTGACACAAACTGGATTTATCACAGAGAAAGGAGCCTCCTTTGAGGAAACACCTCCCTGAGATCTAGCCATAAGACATTTTCTCAACTAGTGATCAAGGGTAAGAGGACCCATTGTGGGTTCTGTAAGAAAGCAAGCTGAGCAAGCCAGGGGAAGCAAACAAGTAACATCCCTCCATGGCCTCTGCATCAGCTCCTGCTTCCTGACCTGCTTGAGTTCCAGTCCTGACTTCCTTTGATGATCAACAGTAATGTGGAAGTGTAAGCTGAATAAACCCTTTCCTCCGCAAGTTGTTTCTTGGTCACCGTGTTTGTGCAGGAATAGAACCCTGACTAAGACAACTGTATTTTATTACTCCAGACACCTCCCAAGGATTACCACAATCTTCCTGAAAATCATCCTTAGACCAGTCCTCCTTGATGATCCCGGCATTCCCTCAAGAAGCATCCCTGCTTCCTACCCATGCAAGCCCCTTTTCAGCCCAGTGACTTCCTTCTCAGCCCAAACCTCAGCTTTGCCTCCAGAATATCAGGTGTTTCGTCCCAGCTATGGATCAAGTAAATGATACACAGGGACTAGACTTTTCATTCTCCTTGAGTTAAATATCTACAGACAGGTGTAGCCCCAAGCAGTGTGGCCCTAACGTGTGGGCACGTGGAGGACGCCACAGCACAGTGGGAGCAGGAAGGCAAGGCACCTGGAGAAGAGGCCAGAAAGGTGACACGGGCTGAGAAGGCCTTCACCGAGAGTTGTCATCGTAAGACTTTGTTCTGAGTGAGACAGGTGCCGTCAGCAGGTTCTCAGAACAGTGATTTATGATTTTTTTTTTTATGAACAGCATTGTGATTTTTGTTTTAAATGGCTTCCTTTAGCTGGCCCCATGATTTGAATGTATTCCCCTAGAGCTTCTATGTTGAAAACTTGTCCCTAAATTCATACATCGATGGCACTTGGCAGTGGGGTCTCGGGGGAATAATTAAGGCTGAATAAGATTATAAGGGAGGGATGGGGTCCCTTAATAACATTAGTAGCTTTATAAGAACAGAAAGAGAGAGCCACACTGGGGTGTACACACAATATCTTCCATCGTTCTATAAGGTGTCACGAAGTCCCTCACCAGATGCCAAGGATCCATGCCTTCCTCTTAGATTTCCAAACTCCATAATTATGGGCCAGAGAAATGTTTTTCTTTATAAATTAACAAGTCTCCTGTATCTTGCTATAGCAACAAGAAACAGATTAAGACAGTTACTGTGTTAAAAATGAATTCTGGGGCCAGCAAGAGAGCTTAATAGCATAGAAGTGTTTGCCACCGAGGCTGATGACCTGAGTTCTATGCTAGAAGAAGAGAGCTGATTCTCAATGGCTGTCCTCTGACTCTCCTCCTCATACATATTAAGTAAATAAAAGATTAGATGTAAAAGACTTAAAACTTGTATATAAAAAAGAATGAACTCTAGAACCTGAAGGTAGATGCAGAAAGACCAGTTTTAAGGACGGAGAAGTGGCCAGGTCGAAGATGATAGAAAATCACACCATGGTAACAGCAGTTAAGGGGTTACTGAGCATCAGAGTCTAGACAGCTTTTGAAGGTTGAGCCTATAGGATTTCCAGGCAGCTGCTGATTAAAACATATGGTAAGCTCCTAATGTATACAAGGCACTAGCTAGGAACTGCTTCTGAGTCAGACTGGTCAGAGGAATGTCATCCAGGTTTTGACTGGTGCCAGCTATTCTTAAGACAGATTGTGCCATGGGACATTTCTCACCCTTACTGTCCTGCCATCTGTTCTTCAAATGTCTGCTCTCCAGATCAAGCCAATATAGCCTGCCGGACGCGTGAAGTGTGCAGTTCTTCTTAGTTACCCAGCATTAATCCGCACTAGCTACATTAAGAAAATTGATGACTTGAATTCTTCATAAATCCTTAATCCTCCAGTTTTACTTTCCCATCCGTCACCTCCTCTCTATTCTTTAATATACTTTTACTTTTACTTTCAAGGCCAGGTCAGCCTTCTTGAGGACTTCCCTCTTCCTCCTCCCTCACGTCTGCCCAGTCCTCCTGGGACAAACACAGCCTGAGGATGTAAACAGACTCATCTGTCTTCCGTAACCATATGGATAAGATGCAGTCATTACCGTTGTTGGCATTGTTGTGCTTTGGAAGCTAATTAAGACAATTAGCTATTAAACACCAAAAACAATTAAGCTAATTGAAATAAACCATATGCAGTTTTCACCATTGTGTAGACAAAAAAAAAAAAAAAAAAAAAAAAAAAAAAAGAGGTGGCTGAAGGGTGGCACCGCAACCGTTTCAGTGCCAAAATAAATCAGGGAATACGGGAGCCCAAGACGGAGGTGTCTTAGCACCCGATCAGTTTATCCCCACAAACTGTTTCTCAGAAACATTTGGCTTGGTTTTTAGAATGTTTTTCTATACTGAAAGGGGGTGGGGGGAAGAGTTTGGATTATCTGTCCAAATGTGTCATTCAGGATATAAACTGCTGGCTCATGCTGTTAGCATGACTCTGATTCAACTCAGTGACTGAATGAAGCATCCAAAGATCGCAGGAGAAACGCAGACTCTCTGAGATCCCTGGAGCTTGTTGTGAAGGTAGCTGGTCCTCTGGGAGACAGCCTGTGGAGTTTGGATGTGACTGGCAGTTTTAGAGAGCATATGTAATTTCCCGGCAGAGGGAAACCATGGGAGGAAAGAGATGCTGTTAAGACCAAGGAAAGCTCTTTATAGAGGGTTTATCTGGAATTCTTTCAGCTTCGTGTGCCAAAAGGGGGGAAAAAACTCAACTATAGTTTGTGCGGGCCAAAAATAGATATGGCTAGGAAGAGCAGGCAAGAGAGACAAGAAAGAATGAAATGGAATTTAGATATGGGGGACCAGAAGCTAGGGGCTTCCCAGTGACTCAACTCAACAAGGTGTATCCCTCTGCCCGGTATCTTGCCTCTGTATCAGCTCCACTCTGCCTTCAGAAGCGTTCTCTCTGTGGCAGGGACTATGAGAGCAGCCAGAACCTATCTGGTAGCTCTGCTGGTAAAGACTCCATATGTCCCGTGTTCATGCACCCGTTATCTATGATGCATTCCCAGCCTTTGGCCTTTAGATCAAAGTGTCAAGGAAAGGACCAGATTTCCATGGACAGGGAGAATGCAAAGGGCATTGACTAAGGGGGAAGGTCAAACACCTGAGCATCCATAAAGCCTCCATATTTTTGTAGCCTCACTGTGATGGTTTGTATATGCTCAGCCTAGGGAGTGACAGGATTGGGAGGTTAAGATTCTTATCCTAAAAAAATTTTTTAAAAATTAAAAAAAAAAAAAGGCTCTCATCCTAGGTGCCTGGAAGTCAGTCTTCCACTAGCAGCCTTCAGATGAAGATGTAGAACTCTCAGCATCTCCTGCAACCATGCCTGTCTGGACACTGCCATGCTCCAACCTTGATGATAATGCACTGAGCCTCTGAACCTGTGAGCCAGCTCCAGTTAAATATTGTCCTTTATAAGACTTGCCTTGGTCATGGTGTCTGCTCACAGCAGTAAAACCCTAATTAAGACACTTTCTTCCCATTCCTTTACCAAAAATTCAAAAGATGAGATTACAGACACTGAGGACCCAATGCCTCAGATCCACCCTCAGCTCCACCTCAACCACAGGCTTCAGGCCCCTTAAATAAAATAAAGCACAGAGGGGAAATGTCTGAGGGAGAGCCCAGATTCTATCTCCTCTTAAAATGATCTGAGACCTTTTCCCACTTTTTAGTAAACATTCATTATTTGGGCAGCAGCCAGGGTCGGTCTGTACCTAAATGCGCTTCTTATGCTTATAGAGCCCTCCTAGGTGGTAGACAGTGGTACGCTGGCAGACACAGGGCAGCCTGTTATGGAGAGAGAAGGGACACTATCTGTTTGCATTGTCTGCTCATTTCCATTAAGGTGATGTGTAGCTCCCAATGCGATGTCACTCTCTTGGACACCTGAATGTCCAACTACCATTTGAGCTACCAATAAAACACTCAGCCTCATACCCCAATAAAATGAAGAGGCGTCGTCACATAAAACGTTGTGAACAATGGCCCATAAGCACTCTATTTGGAATAAGTTCAATGGAAGAAGCTTCTTTGTCTTCCGGTGAGGGACAAACTGGAATACTACTGAGCAATGGGAAAGAACAACCTTCTGATGTACACAGCACAGCAAGTTACACAGTGTATGGTCTACCTATAGAATGCTTGTGTGTGCATGTGTGTGATCAACAACAGCAAATGTGGAGGAGACATTTTTGAAATAGGATCTCACTATGTAGCCCTGACTGATGGCCTGGAACTCACTGTGTAGACCAGACTGGCTTCAGACCCCAGAGATCTACCTGCCCCTACCCTACCTTCCAAGTGCTGGGATTAAAGGCACACGCCACCACTTCACTTAACAAATTCTTTTACAGAACTTTAAAATGTTTAAACTTTTATAAGTTCCAGGTCAGCAGTCTTCACTGTCTAATCTAAGAGCTCTTTGCCTAGTCTAGACACAAAGAATCCAGTCGATCCATCTCCAACTGGGGAGATAGCTCAGTGCTTAAAAGTTCTGGCTGAACAATTATAAGAACCAGAGTTCAGATCCCAGCACCCACATAACAAGCCCAGTGTCCTTCAAAGCCCTGCAGCTCCAAGGGCTCCGATGCCTTCTTCTGGCCTCTGCATGCTCACAGACACATGTACCCATCCTCGCATACCCTACACGCACATACGCTCACACAGATACATGTGCAAACATAAACAAAATCACTTAAAAAAAGTAATTTAAAAAGGTTCTACATTTAAGCCTCTGATTCATTTTGATTTAGGTTTTTTTCCTAGAACATGAGATTTATACCAGGATTTTATTTATTTTGTTTGCCTATGGAAACACTGTCACTGTATCATTTATGATTGACAAAGCTATCTTTTATCCCTTACGTTATTTTTGTACCTTTTTCCCCAAAGTCAGCTAGGCATTTGTCTGCAGATTGATTTCTAGGTTGTCTGTGTTTGGATCATTAATCCATGTGTCTGTCTGTCTTGATAACTGAGGCTGTATAGTAATTCTTGGACTCAGGTAGTTGAAGTCAGCCCTTCTTTTCTCTTTTCACACAGTCCTGGCTACTATGATTCCTATGTTTTACTATATAAATTATAAAATAGTGTTAGATTAAAAAATAAGTGTTTGACAAAAATTGTATTGAACCTATATGTTTTTAAAAATGGATCCCTTTATGGTCCTGAACTTTCTGCTCATAAACAAGGTGCGTCTCCTCATTCATTCACATCCTCTTTGACTTCTTTTCTTCAACTTGGCAGCTTCAATGGCTTCTTCCTCTTCTTCATTTGTTTGTAGAGAAGCCTTGAAATCACTATGTAGACACAATAACACATTCTATCTCTTGGAGGGTCCATCAGGCCTCTCAACACCATCCCATCCGGGAGGGGATGGAAGACAGATACCTCATTGTTGGTGGGGGTCATAGGGAGCTGGAAACTGGGGCTCCCCACTTGGCCTCCGTGACGCCGCTTTAACAGGAGTGTTGGGGTGCCCTGTCTCAGTCCCTCTGAGTTGGAAGTCTAAGCATAGGGAGGGGGGAGGACCCTGTTTATTTTTTATGATATTTGGAATTGTCACCTTTTCCTTCAGCTAGAGAAAGCAATCACAGCTGGAGTATTTTGTTTTCTTGGGTCTAGTCTGGGTTTTGAGGTTGGTCATTGCTTTTCTTTTCGAGGATTCTGTCTGTGCCTATCACTATTTCTTCAGCTTCTTCAGCTCCAATACTAGGAAATATGACTCAAAAAGGGAATGTACCCAAGCACTGCCCCCTGAGTCTGGGAACCTGTCTCCCAGGTAAGCTAGTCTGTGTTCTTGTGTCTCCCTTTAGAATTCTGTTTCTTTTACACTCAAGAGAAAAGCGAGTTTAGCTGTACTTTGTAAGATAACGTATTTATAGCGCTGTAATTTACTTGTTGATAGCTGGGTTGAACTCTCTGTTCACAGATCCCTGAGAGTCTGACAGGAGTCCTTGCAAACTGGCTCCAGTTTAACGTTACCATGAGTGTCAGAGTCAACCTCACTGCCCACCACAGAAGCTAAGCTTCTCTCTTTCCAGCCTTCCTGGCAGACACCTAATCTGAACGTGTCTCATCAGGCACTTCCGCCAGGAACTAGTAATATGAAGTAGTAGGATGGTGGAAAATCCTGGCAGCCACTGCAGAAACAGACTAGCAAAGGTTACACCCTTCTCAGGGCCGCGACTGTGGCACCCTGAGTTCAGTGGCGGTGGTCTCGCCAGATATTGTCTGGGTTGTGGACTTGACTGTGGTTGTGGGCCAGCTGTGTCTGAGTTGGAACCCCTCCCTCTAAGTGCAGGAGTTCTGTGAATCCCTTTCCAAAGTTCTGCTTGTGATTAAGTCAGCTGGAGCCTGCTTCTATGGAGTGCAAAGTATTTGAACTGGCATACGTTTCCTCTGCCTGTTGGCCACAGAACCCCCTGAAGAGGGAAAAGCTCAGCATCTCCCACAGCATGGCCTTGCTTTCCCTTAGGGGAAATGTCTGGATGCATGGGCAGAGCAAAGAGCACAGCAGAAAGCAGCTTCTAAGGGCTTTGCCAAGAGGCACGCCCCAGAACCCGCAGAACATAGGTGCTTTTGCAAAATGATGTTGGAGAGAGGCCCCGTGTGTACTATTAAGAGATGAACTGGTCGGGTGAGTCATGAGGATAGTGCTGGCTTCATGGATGGAATTAGTGCCCTTGTACCAGAGAAAGCCTTCTAGCCTCTCCTCTCCCCTTCTAACCATGTGAAGAAGCAGCAACAGACGCCATCTTGGAAAGTGACACAACCCCAGCACCAGACACTGAATGTGCTGAATTAAACTTCCTTGCCTCCGGAACTGTAAGAAATAAATTCCTATACTATGAATTTCCCAGCCTACAATATTTTATTATAGCAGCAGAAAAAGATAAGACCCATCCCAAAACCTTAACCAGCTTTCTCGGTTGTCAAAACTTCTCCTCTGAGCCCCGCTCCACCACCAAATAAAGGAGCAAAGGAAATTGAAGTCTCTTCTAGTGAGGTGAGTCCCCTAAATAGATCGACCTTGGAAACATTTAACATTCTAAGAAGTGTTTAGAAAATTTGTATATTTGATACCACACTTGATCATAACTAAAAGGTCAAGAATCAGTGACATTTAATGTATTTGATTCCATTTTAGGTATTTCACCTGAATGACAAACTTCCCAAGGTACAAAAGTGATCTTTCAAATAGACTTAATAAATTGAGAATAAAAAAAAAAGTGAAACTTAAATTCTGTTAAGTGTTGCAAAGTTGATATAATCTTAGATTTCAATTTGAGAAGAATCACATGTAGACATGTAGCAAGGAGACTGCAAATGTTACAGTAGAATGCTAAGTATGATGTAGTATTGTAATAGGCCAAAGTCTTTTTCAAAGTTGTGAGGTGTACATCTGTAAGCTATTACATATGCACCAATTGTTTATTTTAAAGAGATTAAAATGATAGTTTTTATTCCCTTGAATATTAGCAGCCTTAACTGTAATTTCTCCCGGGGCTACTAAGATGTCTGCCATAGAGAAGATGGCGCCTTCCTCTCAGTTGACTGAGGATGGATGCTAACAAGCCAGTGTTCTAAGTGGAACACTGACCCATCATGTCCCAGTTTGGATCGATTTCTAATTTAAAGATGCAGGTTGCCAAGCAACTCATCTCCTTAGGTTACTGACTACGTCTCCAAGCCATTCCATAATAGCCACCTAGGTATTATGCCTGATTTGGTCTTTATTTAACCTTGAAAACTTAAAACTATGTATTTGTTTATTTATCTCTAAAGAATCTTTTGTCCTTGAGCTCAGAGATTGTTTAATTGACAGAATATTTGCCACATGTCTTAGAGTTTTACTGCTGTGAACAGACACTATGGCAAAGGTAAGCCTTATAAAGGACAGCATTTAATTGGTGCTGGCTTACAGGTTCAGAGGTTCAGTCCTTCATCATCAAGATGGGAGCAGGGCAGCATCTCGGCATGCATGGTGCAGGCAGATCTGAGAGTTCATCTTCATCTGAAGGCTGCCAGTAGAAGACTGACCCACGCAGCTAGAATGAGGGTCTTAAAGCCCACACCCACAGTGACACACCTACTCCAGCAGGGCCACACCTTCTAATAGTGCCACTCCCAGGGCCGAGCATACACTAACAGGAGTTCAGATGGGCAGTACCCTTATGAAAAAGCCAGCAGCACATGTCTAGGATCCCAGTGTCGGGAAGGCAGAGACAAGAGTAGGGTTTGCTGCCTGACTAATCCAGCCAAACCACTAAGCGCTATTCCAGATTCAGTCAGAGATCCATCTCCAACACTACAGCAGAGAGTAATTTTTAAAAGGCACTCAGGTTTGATATCTGGCTTCCACATGAACAAATATCCATACATACATGAACATGTACATAGGCATGCATACCATGTGCATATCGGCCCGGCGTGAGATTTACACCCACTCCCCTGGATTTTCAAGGGCCAGCGTCGAGGTTCCAGCGGCGTCCGGTGAACTCTCCGGACGGGGTCTTTTGTTTTGACGTTTTTGTCATTTCTATATGCTACCTATAAGATCATACATCTCTGGATGTTAAAACTACCCATTGATAGTTTTATATCAAAATATCTAGTTGAATTCTAATCATCACTTGAGGCCAAGTCTGTTCTCCAAGGTCATGGCTGGTCTCACATCCTTTTCCTATCTATGTTCTATGGCTCTAGAATTCTGATTTTCTTGGACCTGTCAAAGAAAGCTTCCCTAGAGTCTGCTCTATCTGAAGGGGTTTTGGGAAGACATTCTTAAAGCTATTAATTCCCTGGGACAGCCTCCTTCCTACCTCTCCCAAGCACTACAGTGGTCAAGGTCGTTTGGGAGAACAGAGTCCTTTCAAGAGACTCTGCTGCCAAATTCTATATCTCCCAGAAGGAATTGACAGCATAGCCCAAGTTGCCAACTGGATGCAGGACTTCTAGTCCTGATGCTCTGGCCACTCAGTCGCAATGCCCTCGGTGACAGCAAAACCAGCAAAGGATGCTCCCGGCTCACAACCCCAGCAATGCAAACTGTCACACGTGGCTCTCTGTCACCTGGTAAAGGGAAGAATAAAAATAGGCTTGGTTTCCTGCCCTGCAGCATTCTAAAATAAATATGCAAACTGTGCATTTGCATTTCTATGGCAAAGAGAAGCAGTCATAAGAGATTACTTTAAACTGTGATGGAAATGAGGTCCGAAATGATTCATAGGAAAAAATACAAGCTTAGGATGGAACTGTCAATTCTGACTCCATGTTAGACTCTCTGAGACTGAGGGAGGCATGGTTTTCAAAAGGCTAAATTGAGAGTTGAGATAAACAGTTCATCTAGCATACATGAGCCCTGAGCTCCATCACTGTGAGTGCGCGTGCACACACACACACAGAAATATACTCATACACACAATAGAATCTTTGATTTGAAAAACTTATGGCAGAGTGTGGTGGTGCATACCTTTAATCACAGAATTTGAGAAACAGACGTAGGCAGATGTCTGTAGGTTCTGATCTACAGAGTGAGTTAGTTCCCAGACAGCCATGGCTACATAGAGGGGCTATGTCTCAAAAGAACAACAAAATTTAATGTCTGCCCCGCTCATGCCTATAATCTTAGCACTCAGGAGCCTAGGGCAGGAGAAGAGTTGGAGCTTTTCTGAGGGTGCCAAGCCAGTCAGAGCTACATGTAAAGTCTCTCTTTCTTTCTCTCCTGCCACCACACACACACACACACACACACACACACGTACACACAGGTGAGCATGCACACACACACATTAGAATAAAATAAAATACACCACCGCTCTTAATTAGCCACTCTAGACTTTAGTCTAGGCTAGAGTTCCCTGGGAGACAATTTTCCCAGAAGTCTGTTCTTCCTAAACTCTCACCCACTTGCTTCCTCCTATCCAACACTTGGAAAACTGCACAATCTCCCTCAGCTACCTAGAATGTGAAGACACAGCAGAGTCCTTCACAGTGAACTGTCACAGCACACAAGGAAGGCAGCTCACCTTCCACATGTATCACTGCAGTCTACAGCATCTAGGTACACAAATGGAACCTGGAAGACTCAGGGAAGCAGGAATCTGCTACCTATTCACTAACAATTCCTGCCTGTGGAGGATCCCAAACAGAAAAACTCCACGGGCAGGCAAATACCCCAGGCACCACTGGACTTCCAATTCTTTTTATGTAATGAACCTAGAACGACTATGAGGGGAAGATGGAAGGCAGAAAGCCCCTGTCTGTCTCTTAAAATATACTCCAAAGATCCACAGGATGAGAGCACTTGGGTCTGTACTTCAAAGCTCATCAAGATAGATTCCTGGGCCTCACCATTTCCCTTACATGATTTTTGAGACAGGTTCTCACTGTATGACCTCAAACACTGCCACAGGCTTCCAAATACAGATGTGCACCACCACACCCAGCAAGAAAGAGTTAAACATTCCTTGGATGACTGAGATGCGGAGGGACCCTATGACACACTGAGAAACTACCTGAAAGGGCTGGAGGGGAGAAGAGAGAGCCAAACACCTCCAGTCATCCTGGCTTTGGAAAAAAAAAATACCTACTAATACCCTATCTGTGACTTGCCTGCCAAAGCTATAATGGAGAACATGATCAGAGTTCTGGTACTTTGAGGAGCTATTGGTAGAGTAGGAAGCACAGATGGACCCAGGACCCATGAAGAATAGGATGACTTTCTACTCTTCCCTTCTCATCTCCTGCAGCTCCTGGAAAACATGGTGGTACTTTCTCTTTAGCCCAGCCAAGGCCAGCCTGTCAGGCTGGTATGTGGGACAGCATCATCAACATCTCTTTCTCCAGATGTCACAACTTTTATTCTCTTGCTCTGTCATCTCAGAAGCTTACTGTGCTCATCATTTCTCAAACTCCTCTCCAAGCTGACTGATTCAACCTGGCTTCTCTCAGCTTCTGACTGAACTGCTCTGCTTGGCCTCAAACTAACTCTAGCAATCTGTTCTAATCTTCTGGCTCCTTCTGATAGTCTGGCTTCAGCTGCCTCTGCTGACCTGCACTGAACTGCATGAACTCAAGAATGAACTCAACTCCAATGCACTGCCCTCACTCCTAACTGAATGAGCTGACTTCCAACTCCTCTCTCTCCCTGTACTGCTCTTAAATAGCTCCTCTTTCCTGTGCTGTTCTCGCGAGAGTTGGGTGTATCCAATCTCTGACTCAATCCATCAAATCTTCCTCTGATTCGTCACTTGGCTGATTCCTTATAGAATCTAATCTCAGCTGCATTGTTTGGGATTAAAGGTGTGTACTAAGGGGATGTCTGTGTTCCAGCCAGAGCAGCCATCTTGCTAGATTAAAATTCTACAAACTGTCTCAGAAGAAAATCTGCACTGCCTCTTTGGGCTCCGGGGCATGATTGTTATCAGCCACAGTGAAATGGCAGCTTTCATAGAAACAAATATGAGAACCAAAAACCTTTCTTTGGAATTCTTTGAAAGGTCTATCAGTGTCACATGCGGCAATGCTGGACCCTAAAGGAGATAGAGTTTAGAACCATGTGGTCCTTCCTAATCTGACACTTGTCCATCCCTCCCTCCACGATTTAGGCTTAGTCTCTGCCTATCTCACAGATAGCACAGTCAATAGGTGTAGGGTGGGTCTGGTGGCATGCGAGGAGACACCAAAAGCAAGTCTGGTTCAGAGGCGAGCCTCCTCTGAGCCCCCTCCCTTCTCTCTGCACCAGCTCCACGCCCCTCTGTACCTTGCCACAAGATGTGCCCCGCCTCCACTTCTCTCCCGGGACACGGGATGTGGATGAGCTCTGGGCAATGCTTTCCCATCACCTACAAACATTGTGATTCATCTGCCACCCAGAGAGCATGCCAGTGACTGTCTGCTTAGTTAGCACATGATAAAGCATCGTTCGATATTAAGAAACAGTTCCTAGGAAATTGAAAATGATCCCAGCTGCCCGCTCGAATGGTAAATCTTCCTCCCAGAACATAAATCCTATGAATATTGGAGCCTGTGCTTTTTTTCCCCCACAATGGATGAGGCATGCAATGGATCAAATTCAAATGATTGAATAATTTATCTGGAAACCAAACTCCTCACTCTGCATTTCCTAATTTGCCACCTTGGATTCGGGCCATTGGTAGGCACTGCCAGAACCTGTTCTTGCTGGTTCACTTGCAGCAATGGCTTCATTGAGAGCCGAGCAGCAGGCTGTGTTTGGTACAGGTGCCCTTGAGTTTAGCTTCATCTCCTGCAGCTGCTCAGAACTCCCCTTGAGAGCACCCAGGGTCAGCAGCCATGGTGATTGTTGAGTCACCTGATATGATCCGAGAAGAGATGTCACCTGGCCTGCCAAGTGGTACACCTTATTGCCAGCCTCTGTGCCCTAAGGGATGGGTGTAGGGCACTATGAGCAGATGGTCCACAAGCTCCCACAGCCAGAAGCTGTCCCAGGGTCCTCAGCAGTCTTAAGTGAGCTGAATCCCCAGCTTGCAACAGAGCAGTGACAGCCACCTTTTTTTTTTTTTTTTTTTTTTTTTTTTTTTTGAGACAGGGTTTCTCTGTGTAGCCCTGGCTGTCACTCTGTAGACCAGGTTGGCCTCGAACTCAGAAATCCGCCTGCCTCTGCCTCCCAAGTGCTGGGACTAAAGGTGTGCACCACCACGCCTGGCTCTACAGCCACCTTCTTTGTACAAAGAAAAGGAGTCAGAGCTCTGGGCAGAAAATGGGCTCCAACTTGTCTAAGGAAGCCCCCACCCTGACCCCACCACTTCACACCTGCCTACTCCCTAAGCCTTCTCCAGAGAAGCTGGGCTGGTCATTTAATAGACCATGACCTTTACCTCCTTCTTCAACTCCTGTTAGAAGAATTCCTTCTTCAAAGTGGAATAAAAAAGCCTACCGCCATCTTACAAGGTCCCAATAACAAACTGAAGTAGGATCCCACAAAGTTCACTCTGGGGAACCGGAGTGAGTTTATTGGTCTTAGGGTTCATACTGGCAAGAAACCCAGTGTGGGTGATGGCTTCCCCATACACAGACAAATAAACAAAGCGCCCTTCTGATAGCCTTTCCCGGCCGACATACCCTAGCTGCTAAAGGCCTTGCACCTCCCAAGACCTTGAGGTTGGGTTGTGCTCCCTGAACAGACTCAGTGTAATCAAGGCAGAACTGTACACAGATAGCTTTGAGAATAGGTTAGTCTCTAGTGACCTTGCCCAAACCCTGTCTGTTCTGAGGAAATGACAACAGCCCACAGGCCTCTCCTGGTGGTCTCCTGCAAGCAGGCACCAACTCATCTGATCTCAGCAGCTGTTTTGTTTGGAGGGCCATACTCCACAATGCCTGTCTGGTAATGTCTACCCCTCCCCTCTCAAGCTGTGCCACAGGAACACAACACCGATGCCCCTCTATGCTTTAAAAAATGTCCTCAGAGGCCCCAGGCCCTTGAGAGGATATGGCCGAAGGCCCAGTCAAGGAATGGTCAGTGAAAACATGGGGACTACCAACTTTGGGATAAATTCCAAATGTCCTCAAATGGCATTCAGTCTAGTCACCCAGGGCCAAGCCTGGGTGTGTGTAACAGTCTCGTCACCCCATCTCTTACAGAATCAACAGAGTCTCCACTCCTCTCCTTCACAGCACCCTTCATGGTGACTTTTGGGGTTGTGGAGAAGGTCCTATCGATCTGTTCAAGCTCTGCCCAGGCACCCACCCTAGGATTTCATCTTCTGCGAGGTTCAGCTCAGCCCTTTCCCGGGAGCTTCCGTATCTTGTTATCCTTTTCATACCGGTTGTCATGGCTACCCGGCTCTAACGCCATACTGTTCTCACCTGTTGTTCTGAGGCCAGCGGCATCTCCTCACTTTACTGGACACCACCGGCACCTGCTGCTAACCCTGCCTAGGACTCATCTCAATGTGGATGTCCTTCTTCTCAGTTGCAGGGGAGAAGGGCTCCTGGGAAAAGCAGGCTCCTTCATGAGGCGTCAAGGAATCCCCACAACTGAAGAGCCAGCCAGCAGCTAACACTCAGAAAGGGCTCCAGGCTAGGAGAGGAAGTGGCCTTTCCCAGAAGCCAGTCAGCCAAGCCTGCCTGTGATAAGGTCGGGCCCACTGTGTGTGTGACATCTGCTCCACACCTGCCTGTGATCTAGGTTTTGCATCTGACCTTTGTTTTGGTCCTTGGCAGAGTATTTTGACATTCTACCTTGTCATGGTCCATCTAACCAAGATTTTTTTTTTTTTTTTTTTACTTCAAATAGGCTGGGGAAGCCAGTCAACGGCATGGCAGCATCAGAGAGCAAGGGAGGGTGGGCAGCTGGGACAAAACGCTTAAAACGTGATGCTAGCCCGGCACTGCTGTCTCTGTTCTGCTTTGGCTTAGGAAGACTGCAAACATCTCAAGTGCTCTGTGCTGCCTGCCTGCCCCAGGCACTAGCTATAGGCCTGAACTCATGGCAGAAAAGGAAAGGTCAAATCGCATAAAGATAGGAATGCAGAGCCAGCTCCAGAGGGAATGGACCATGCGAAGCCAAGGCGTCATTAACCCTGGATGCTTGGAGCGGCAGACCTCCATGAAACTCCCAGAATCCTCTGGAAACTGAACCTACTTAAATGTAACCTGGGATTAAATTGGATCCGCCAGGTGGCAGCCTTCCCCTGGCTCAGTCGACAGAGCATGCAATGCGCAAAAACCACCACCAGAGGGCTACACGAGGCCCGCAGGCTCCAGGCAGCCGGTTACCTAGCAACTGTGACGCAATGGGTCCTGTTTCCACCCTTCTCAAGGCCTCCCAGGTTATTTCTGGCAAAACAGACTGTTGCACAAGGAGTGGCTTCGGGAATCCTAGAACGGCTTCACTCTTAAGCCAGAAGAATCTAAAATGGTCCAGCGGGCCCCAAAGCCCGCGCCATCCTGGCGTCTAGGGGGCGGGGCTGCTACCCCTGCTTCCCAGATGCATTTTCCATTTAGCTTTGTAGCCTCACAGGACTAAAGTCACCCTGATTTCCCTAGTGGCTAAAGGGAAGCAGTGCCTCCCTGTCCCCTCCTTTCTAATTCAGGGCTAGATTAATGGGCATGTGACCCTCAGTGGACCTTGAATCTCCTGTTCTTCAGCTATACCCAAGGGAGCTCAAGAAGGGAACAGTGAGACCCAGCTTGGATTTTCTGTAGTCTTGAATCTACCCCTCCCCCTCAAGCCCTCTCTGTCCAAATCCCTTGCTTCAAATCTCCTCCAGTTTGGATGACCCTGGTAGCACTTCAGGTAGGTCAATGTGGTCTGGCAAGCCACAGGTGGCACCAAGAAAATGAGGCAGACACAAGACACGGAGTGTGTTATAATGACTTCAAAGCCGGTGCCGTCTGGGCTGTGAAAGTCAAGGGGCCACTGGCCTGGCACGGGCAGTGACTCCAGGCACATCCCTGGGTCCTGAGGAATGCCTGGCCCTGGGGCTTGGGTTCCTGGGGTCTGTGAGTCACCGAGGTGGGGTCTCGGAGGGGCACCGTCCTGAGGGTCACACAGGCATGTGTAGCTCGTTGTATTCGTCCTGACCGTCCTCGTCAAAGTTGGGCTCAGCATCTTCAGAGTCCAGCTGCGGAGGAGAGCACAGGGTCAGGGAACGCAGGCAGACCGACAAGCATGCCTCCTGTTCCCCGCAGCGGTGGAGGAGAGCACAGGATTAGGGAAGGCAGGCGGACGGACAAGCATGCCTCCTGTTCCCCGCATCCTCTGCTGAACACCTTTTCTCCCTCTCCGGGAACCCCAGCTTGGAAGTACTTCCCTGCCCAAAACCTTCATTTCCAGATCACCCGGAACACCCACATGGACCAGTACAATAGGAGCTACGACGCAGGCTGCACATGCCTAGGATGGTGGCGCCTCTGTGCCCCACATCTGAGCATGAACGAACTGCCAAAGTCGGACAGTGAGATGACTCGGCAGATAAAGGTGCTCGCTGCCAGGCCTGACGACCCAGCTTCAATCCCCAGGACCCACATGGTGGAGAGGAAACCAACTCCAGAAGGTTGACCTCTGACCTCAGCACACACACATAAAATACAGTTTAAAAAGCCGGGCGGTGGTGGCGCACACCTGTAATCCCAGCACTCTGGGAGGCAGAGGCAGGCAGATTTCTGAGTTCGAGGCCAGCCTGGTCTACAGAGTGAGGTCCAGGTCAGCTGGGGCTATACAGAAAAACCCTGTCTCAAAAAAAAAAAGAAAGAAAAGAAAAGAAAAGAAAAGCTGGGCGTGGTGGTGCACACCTTTGATCCCAGCACTTGGAAGGCAGAGGCAGGTGAGCCTGAGGCCAGCCTGGTCTACAAAGTAAGTTCCAAAGTCAGCCAGGGCTACACAGAGAAACCCTGACTCGAAAAACAAAAGCAAACAAGCAAAATTATTGAAGGAGGAGGAAGAAGAGAAGGAGGAGGAAGAGGAGGAAGAAGAGAAGGAGGAAAAAGAGGAACAGGAAAAAAATCAAAGAGCAAAATGATGTCCTTTGCTGACAGAACAGTGCCCAGGACTGATGTCTATGCTACCCCATCCATACAGAGCCCACACCCGTGTGCTGTGTTTAGGCACCACCAGCACAAATGTCCACAGCAGCCCTGTCTTGTTCTTCTTGAAGCCCCGTAGCAGCAGCTTTAACCTGGGTTCTTAGTTAAACCTCCCACCAGTTCTTCCTTACAAGCCACCGTCCCTTACCGCCTTACAAGCCACCATCTCTTACCGCCTGCAGTTCCCTGTCCTGGAAGAGCCGGGGCAAAAGGCATCGCCTCAGAGGCACCGTGAGCAAGAGCAGGAAAGGGAAAGCCAGCGAGGCCGCGGTCGACTTGACGACCCAGAGGAGTGCAATGCAGCCCAGCTGAATGCAGGTGAACAGGTGCATCCGCCATGTCTTCACCTGGGGCACAGGCTCGGGCTCATTACCCGGTGGCCATTCAGACCCCACCCATACCTTTTGGGAACGCGGCTCCCAGGGTCCCAGTTATCCTTATCTTATTCCTTCTGCTCATCCCAGGCTGAGGAGTCCCTCCAGATGCCCTCCCTTCAACTCAACCGTGTCCCCGACTCCACGCTTCTGGGCCTGACCTTGGTCACGTAGGGCTGCTCGGGATGGTGTTTCGCTGGCATGAAAATGAGCAGCAGACGTTGGGACAATTGGATACCAGACAGTGAAGTGACTCCCATGTACAGGAAAATCCCGAAGAGCACAGCCAATGGGATCCGACGCAACACAGCTCCCATGACGATAGACAGGCCTGGAGGAAGAGGCAACACAGAGCTGCCTATCCCTATGCCCTGCCCAGACAAACGGCCTGTTAAGGGCCTGTTTATCTGACGAATCTGGGCCTCCCAAATAGAGACATGTCTTTGGGATAAAGGGGAAGCGGGTAAGAGTTCTCAACGTGAGGTGACTGGTTGGAGGCCTAGGGGAGGGGCAAGCATAGTGCTCCTGTAGATTCAGGAGGGTCAAGCCCAGCATGAGGAGGATTTCAAGCCACTGGGCCCAGGGAAGCAAGGCTGTGGGGAGACGCGGTGCTCACCCACGAGGCTGGCAATGAGCACCCCGGTGACCCGCTGCTCCCGCACCTCCTGGATCTGGGGCTTGTCACCAGGCGCAATGGCAGTACGCATTACTGTCAGCGCATTGACATGAGTGACAGAGCGGACGGTGGCAGCTGTGAGCCAGGGCAGGCCGAACAAGCCACAGAGGCCACCCAAAGAGCCAATCAGAAGCAGGTCAAGATGGAAGCCGGAACCCTTGAGGAGCCTCCGCGCCTTCTGGCTGACGATGAGCCTGTGGGGGGTTGAAGGAGAAGGAGCTCTCTCGCTGGCAGGCACACCTGCAGCGCACACAGCGTTTGCCTGGGGCTTGAGGGGAGGGGAGGACTGAAGACGACAGCTCTCCCTGGACCTGTCGGCTTCCTCTTCACATTCCCAAATTAAAGTTCTCACACTCCTGTAAATCCGAGCCAAGTTCTCCTGCTGCAAACATTTAGAGCACCACAAAAGCCAGATGCCAGATCAGACCGTGTTATTTTGGTTTAACCAAAATGAGAAATGTGTGAGCATCGCTGGGTGAGAGAACACCCTGACAGAATTCTGAGAACTTCCAAGTGCCACCTTGCCAAGGGTGACAGCGAAAGGCACCAGGTCAAACCCTCACAGGAGAACCATGCCTGGGCCCACATACCACGCCTGTTCCAGCCTGTGGCCCTATCTCCTCCTCCTCCTCCTCCTCCTCCTCCTCCTCCTCCTCCTCTTTCCTCCCTCCCTCCCGCCAGATCCCAACAAACTCCTCACAGCCTACCACAGGGCATCACTAGACAGATAAGGTACCTGCTCCTTAACCCTGAAAACCCTGAAGCCGCGCCGCCCGTCCACCTCCCCGCCCTCCCAGCTCTCTCACGCAGTGATCTGAGTCTCCATGAATATCAGAATGAGGACCAAGAGCGCAGGGACGGCAGCAGCCACCATCATCCATGGCGGGAAGGGGCGGGCGCTGCCCAAGGGTGGGATGAACCAGGAGCGCTTATGCGGGGATGTCACTGAGAGCCCAGTAGGCACTGTCAGCTTCTGCAGGGCAGGAAGGAAGAAGATATGGGTCAGAGGCAGAGGCTGCCCATAGAAGAGCTCTACCTTGCAGCTGTTCCTACTACAGAGTGCCCGGAACTCTAAAGACCCGCTGAAACTCACTTTCATTCTCCAAAGTCGCCATTCCAGGGGCCGGCAGAGGGCATAGCAATGGGATACCTCCCCACCCACCCACCCACCCCCACCCCCAGCCCCAGCTCCAAGGCTGTCAGGAGTCCTGCCGTTGCAGAGACCTGGCACTCTGCACCAGCTCACATTTATTCTTCCAAATTCCTTCCAGTTGGGGTCATGCACAGTTAGATGCCCTGGGTAGCCCCTGGGCCAGACAGCACAGCAGCCTCCGATGTGGCCCAATGTCTTGCCACTCGACCAGGAGTGCAGGGCTGCAACCGTGC
Source organism: Apodemus sylvaticus (assembly GCF_947179515.1). Lineage (NCBI taxonomy): Eukaryota > Metazoa > Chordata > Mammalia > Rodentia > Muridae > Apodemus > Apodemus sylvaticus. The sequence continues at coordinate 37,635,455 of NC_067480.1, forward strand.
TCCAGGTCCCGGGGCTTGTGGAAATGTGCAGTGGCCGCAGGGGAGGCAAACTCACCTGTGTGTAGGTGTCTGTGATAGAATAGTCCACGAGGACCATCACCAGGATGGAGATGGGAATGCCAAAATCCCCGATGATGCGTCGAGCCTGCCAAGGGCAGCCAGGTTGGAAGCAAGAGGCTAGGGGACAGGAGACACCCTCACCCCACCCCACCCCTGCAACCCTTTCTGGGACCAAGCTGAGGCCAGAAATACCCTAAGGTGTCACACCCACAGATGGTCCCTGAGTGCCAGCTGTGGGTGGGAGGCACCCTTGTCTTGTCGGGGGACAGGGGGCTGTTGGGCCAATGGATTGGCCGGGAAGAGAGGAAGCCTCTCTCAGGAGCTGAGTCTAGCAGAGACAACAGGAATCAAGGGGGACAGAGTACCTTGCCCCCCAGAAAGCGGCTGTTCCTGAACTTGCGCAGGAAGAAGGCGATGAGGAACGTCCCCAGCATGAGGATGAGGGACAGCAGAGCTGTATTGGGCTGGTTCCTTGGGCCTGGTGGTCCCTCTGTGGGGGGCAGGGCACTACTATTTAGTTCCAAGCCAGTCTCCAGGGCCCCCTCCGGTGGGTAGAACGGCAGCAAAGGATGTTCTGTGAACACCTACGTGCAGGGAAGAGGATGCCTCACTCTCCACAGGCAGAGGACAAACCCGGCCCTGATGTCCCTTAACCTCCACCTCTCAACGCACACACACTCACACTCACATGCACACGTGCACATAAACACATACATACATGCATACATGCACACGCACACACACACTCACACACACACACACACACACACACACACACACACGAAGCCCCTCTCCCCATGTCTTGCTCTCAGAAAGCTCCAGGCGTCCTTAGGGCAGGCACCACCTCCACCCTATCCCTAACCGCCATCTTGGACACTGCCATACCTTATAGAGCTTGTGAAAAGTCTCATAAATGAAAATCATCGAGATGAGGAAAGCAAAGATCTCCTGGGTAAATGGCGAGATGTAGCGGACAAGGAAGCTGCCCTCCGCCGCGACCAGGGCCAGGACGAAGACCACCAGCCAGAGGCCCACCCACACTCGACCGGTGAGGTACTCCAGGTCCTGAGCTCGGCAGAACTAAAGACAGTAAGGAGGTTGGTTACCTACAGGCAGGCCATGTAGCCCGGAGGTTGGCACCTGTGGGGTGAACAGGAGTGGACTCCAAGGGTAAGAAGGGAGGCTCCAGAGACCCAGCTCCTGGACCCTCGGATAAGGGGCTGACAAAGCGCAGGAAGGAGGGGCAGCGCCTGGAGCAGGGAGCCGGCTTTACCTTGAAGAAAGCTTCTTCAAAGACCAGCAGAGGCCCAGAGAAGCCCACCACAAGCAGCGGCTGGGCCCCCAGCAGAGAGAAGAGGACCCCAAGCACAGCCGTGGACACGATCAGCTCTGACACGCCCATCAGCCCCTCTGTCTTCTCTCCTGGAGTGGAAAGGGGTCAGGTCAGCAAGACAGCCATAGCCTGGCTCTTCCTGTTCTGCCCGCCCCTTCCTCATCTGGTTCTCCAACAAGAACAGAGCAGCTCCAGCATAACAGACAAGACCCCACTCGCATCCCTACAGGGATCCTGCCTTTACACCCTCATTTTATAGCCCCCCCAAAACCGATCACTGGAGTCCTCTGACCCAGTAGCTCCCTAAGGGGGTTGCAGCTTTCCCGCCCCCACCCCACCCCACCCCTGCTGTCCTAAGTGATGTGAACCATAGAACCTTACAGGTGACATCCAACCCCCACAGTGACCCCAAGAGCCTCACCTAGCAGCCCCCCAAAGGTGATAGCAGGGCTGAGGGCCGCAAAATAGATAAAGAGCACAGCAGCCACGCACTGGGAGTGCAGTGCATCCCGCAGGTCACTGGGGTAGTGCGGGTACCGGCGCTTCACATCCCGCACCAGCCCCCCAAACACTGAGCCTGTCCGCTGCAGGGGATCATCCTCAGAGGTTGCCTCAGAGCCTCCCATCTCCAAAGACAGTTCTGGGGAAACAGGAAAGATTCTGATGAAACTCCGCCCGGTGCCATCCCGGAGGCCCTGGCTGCATCCCCGCCCCTCCCCAGCCCCAGCACTGGGGCACAGGACTCAGAGAGTCAGGGGTGGCCTGGACTCTGACCTTTGCCAGGGGCCACATAGCCTCCCCGGGTGGTCATCTCCACCTTGGTCTGTTCCCGCTCCCGCCGCTTCCTCAGCAGCTCTCGCTGGAAGGCGGCCACTGAACGCAGTAGGTCTCGGCCCTCCACCTCCGATGGGGGGATCACAATGCTGCCGTCCAAAAATTCGCTGATGGCACCCAAAAGGTCTTGCCGGTCATCCGCCTGGTAGGCAGCCTCGTGAAACAGCTGGGGAAAAGGGGAGATGGCTCTCAAGGATGGGCCAAGAGAGCCCAAGAAGAGAGACTTCAGAGAGGTCGTATTGGGTCACAGAGTCATAGCACCAGGCCAGTCTAGGAGAGGATTCCAGAACATCTCTAAGGAGGTAGTGCCCATATCCTACAGATGAATGAGCATCCAAAACACCCAGCTAGGAGAACTTTCTGTCTAAGGCCAGCCATTGTCAGTACCACCAACACCAACAAGGGGACAGTCCACATTTCCTATTACATCCAAGACACTGAGTCTGGGACTCTACTACTTTGTTACCACCTTTTCCACGCACAGCCTAGGTTTCTGTTTTGTACCCAGAGACAGACAGCTAGGGAACAAGCAGGACCCATGCAGAACCCATCCCAGGTTACAGGACCAACCTTGTCAGACATGAGCGTGGCAATGGAGCGCCCCAGCTCATGATAGTCAGTGCTGGTCTGGTTGGGCCCCAGCATCACGAAGAGGAAACGGACGGGCACGGGGACCTCCAGCACAGACTCCAAGAGAACAGCCTCGCTGAGTCGCACGAACGCTGCTGCCGGCTGCTCAAGGAAAGGCACGCAGCCTGGAGGAAGAAGCAGCGATGGGCCAGGGGGACAGTGGAGGTAGATTCTGCAAGGGAGAGCTGGGCTCTTCTGTATGGCAGAGCAGCTAGATGCTGCGAAAGGAATCTCAGATCTAAAGCACCCTGTTCGCGAACGCGTTTATATTTGCATAGCGGTTACCAGGAGGCTTTGGAAAGTAAGGGTGTCTCATAAGGATTGCTTTCTCCCCTAATTCTTATAAGGGTGTTGTATATGAAACTAGCCGAGATGGCAGGAAACTGGGAATGGAGAGGAAAGGACTCAGAGTAGCCTCCTCCAGAAGTCCAGGGGCACAGACTACAATAACAGAGGACCTTTACCACGCCCTGCCTCCAGCACCCGGCCCTCCTCACCCACAAGCACGACAGTGGCCTCGGCGTCCTCAGGGATCTTCTCCAGCAGTTTCAGGCTTTTTCCTCGATGACCGTCTCCCCCAGGCATGTGGAGGGGTTTCTGAGGACGCAGGACTGGAATAGGGCTGGGACCCAGCCTGGAGGCCACGGCAGGCCCTGCCATCTCTCGTCCCAGCCCTGCTTCCTATTTCTCCAGTCTCTTAGGAGGCCCCTGCACCTTCCATGCCCTACCCCACCTCAGCCTCATCAGCTGAACGGCTCCCGTGGGTCAGGCACATCATCTCACCACAGCCCTGTACGGTCAGCACAGGGAGCCCACGTGTGCATCACTCACAGACCCACAGCATGATCGGCACGGTGCCAGGCATCCAACCTTCCCCACCTCAACTAAACCGGGCATCTTCTAAGTTCCCAGTCCCAGTCCGGCAGGGTACACTAACCTCCTTAGCATCAGGGTCATGTGGCCACAACGGGGCTGGCTCCCCTAGGTCATCAGCCATGGTGGGGACCGCACCATCAGGGCCATGACTAGGAGTTGGGTGGTGATTCCCCAAGACTGAGTTCACGCTGGAGCTTGATGGATTTCGAGGGAAAAAGCCACTGTCCTTGTCATCGTTGGGATGGCTAAAGAAGGGGGCAAGGTAAATTGAAGAGGATTTTGTTAGACTGAGGTGAGACGTGAGGGACCACGGCCTGCAGCCCTCTTAATGCGACAGCTTTCTATTGGTTAAGGCTGTAAGAGGACGGGAGGGGGATGAGCTCCCATCTTATTGAGTAATGCAAGCTCAGGCTGACATCTCTCAGAAGAGACAGTAGTCCTAAGACTGAAGCAGACAGAGGCCCCTTCCCCAGCCTCCCACACCTGTGTTTCAGGAGCAGAGTCCTCAGAACGCTAGCCCGGTCCTCAGGCCGGATCTGGTCAGATACAATCATGGTCTCCACCACAAGGTGAGCGATGCCCGGCAGGGTGGTCTGCTCCAAGTCCAGGAGAGCCGCTCCTAGGACACAGTGAGGGAAGGAGCCATCCGGCCAGAGGGGAGACCCGCCCCCCACTGCTGTGCTCCCCAGGGGCAGGCGAGTGTGCAAAGCAAGCTGAGGGCCAATGTGCTAACAGCAGGATACACAACTCACAGGCATCTGTGGGGGGAGGGGAGCATATGAAAATGGAGGGGCCGGGCAATGGGAGTCCTGGCTTAAGAGTGCAGACAGCTGGAAGGGCCATTGGATGGAGCCATGCAGGGAGAAGGGCCAAGCCCAAGGAGCCCTACCCTGGGCGATGGTCCTCCTAAGCTCCAGCAGGCTACGGAAGGAGAGCGAGGCGACGTGAGGCTTCCCCCAGCGCTCCGTCTCCTCCTCCACATCCTCCTCAAACTTGATCCAGCGTGCTGTCTCCCGCCAGTGTGGCTCCTGGCTACGGTCCAACATCAGCTCATTCAGCTCCACGAACACCTGGCAAAAGGTATCAAGGCGAGGGATCGGAGGCCAGTCAGAGTTGGGACTGTCACCGAGGGGAAAAACTGGATCCCAAAAGCCAACACCGTCAGGCCACCACACCTCATGAGGCCTCCGGTCCAGCTTCTTTTTCTTCTTTTTCCTGCGCAAGATGGGCGCCAGGCCACTGGGGCTGCCTCTCCCACCCTGTATCCGCGATGGTTTCTTCACCAAGTGCCTCCGCACCCCAGGATTGTCCTCCAGCCGATGACCTGTGGACAAGGTAGACTTGGGCCCCAAGGATCCATCTCTACGTCTAAGATCATGGTCCACATGGTTTTGTTCCCCACCTGGTTTTAATCCCACACACATCATCCAAGTGGCCATTTCAAAGATGTAGAAACAGAGTCTCAGAAGAGGAAAGGCACAGTACAGCGCAACAGAGCAACTTGGCACTAGCCAAGTCACAACGAAAGGCAGATCCCTCTTAAGCCTTCAGCCCCATCTATACCCTGAAGCCCTTGCCATAACTTGTGGGACCACGGGTCCAATGCTTGCCCCAAGGCACCTAACTCCCGACACTTTCATATCTACAGCTACCGGAATCCCAGCCCCACTAGTGACCATCAAGCAAGCTTATAAAGGACTGCTCGGTCATCTTCCCACCTGCCCTGCCCAGACAAACAGCTGGGAGAGAGGCTAGCTGCCCAGTTACTCACAAGCAGCTACCCCTGCCAGGGGGCTCGGGTGGCCCCTCATGGGCTCCCACAGGCCATAGTCTTCAAAGTCCAGTACAAACATTTCCAAATCCTCTGAGGCAACCAAGTCACCAGTGCTGGAGGCTGGATTCCTCCCAGGGCCTTGGTCTTCAGTGTCCCCAGGCTTAGGATTCAGAGCCCCATTGGGCTCCATGACCTTGTCCAGCGGGCTTGTCATTCCCCTGGTGGCCAAGGCCTCAGAGTCCTGGTTGTCCCAAGAAACGGGAGCCCCTGCCGGAGCTGCCTGTGCCCACACAGAGCTGGACGTGGTTTAAGGTTTCCTGCTCCCAATTCTCTTTGTCCCCCAAGTCTGCTCCTGCTGTTATCGGCCCCCACCCTAGATCTGTAAATACACCCTCCCTATGACACCCCCCCCCCAATCCCACTGCTGCTGCCATCGGATTGTTCCTGTCCCTGTCCTCAGGCCCTGGCAACTTTCCATGACGTATTGAGCTCAAAGCCCTAACTCCCCCCACCTCTGCCCCCGCCCACACCCTGTGAATCTTAGGAGGAGGAGGAGGAGGAGGAGGGCAGGAGACCGGCGATGCCCCTCGCCTGGGCACAGAGCCCCATGGGTGATGACAGGTGGCACCAAAGCCAGGCACTGATAAGATGGAAGGAATGTGCCGAGATCACAGCCAGGCCAGGGCAAGGGTGGTAGGAAGGACTGAGGGCAGCTGCGGGCCTGGCCTGGGGAGAAGTGGGGCCTGGCAGGGCACCTCAGCCCTGCCCTCAGCCTCCAGGCAGGTGGGTTAGGGTAGAGTTTACAAAAGAAGGCGGTCTTGGGGGACCCTCCTCCAATAGGTGCATGCGGGAAGGGTCGATTTATGCAGTAGGTGACTCAGAGAGCACTCCCAGTGACACTCAGCAAACAGCTCTAGCAGAGAGGTGGTTCAGTCAGATTAAGCTCTCTCTGCCACTGCAGAAAGGACCAGGTAGGGAGACCCTCTTCAAAGGGCCCCAGCAAGGTCCCTGCCACCGGGGCCTCACTCACTCTTCATGTCGTCCAGATCGGCAGAGCCCAGCATCTGAGCCTCCGCCTCATCAGTGGGCACCCGCTGCTCTGGCCCAGGGTTGCCCAAGGCACTGCCTGGGCACAATCGCTCCCGCAGGTCATAACTGGCTGACGGACTCCAGGGCCGGCTCTTCTCTGTGGAGATTCGGGAGGCCCGGGCCCGGGGACTCGGGGAGCTGAGGAAGTAACATGAGCCTTTAGGTTTGATGGAGAGAGGCAAGGGGTAGGTATGCTCATGGGCTAGCCTCAAGAAGAAGAGCGAATACGGAGGCCTTCCCAGCATGTTCATTCCTTCCCACAGGGCGGCTCATCCCCTCTCCTCACGAACACTTCAGGCTACAGGGCTCTACTCTCTCTTCTCCCCTCTTCCTCCCTCCTCCCACTTGTAAACCATGGAGACAGATGAGACTTGGGCTTTCCGGGTCACACCTACGAACACTATTCAGGGTTAGGAATCAGGTAAGTGTCAGGGACTCGGGCCAACTGTTCTGGGCTGCAGTGGATTCTGCTCAGTGAGGACTGGATCGAGGGAGCTGGGACGAGTACCTTCCGGCGCGCTGGGGGCTCTGGTCAGACTGCAGGCCCACCGAGGGCAGGGCCTTGGCACAGGGGGCCTTGGTAGAAAGGCCTGGGCTGTCCTCCTCATCACTGCCGATGGAGAACTGTGGACACACGCGGACAAAGTTACCACTCAGCAGCCACCGTCAACACCTCCTGCATCGTCTCTGTACCACCTCCTGACCAGTCAGCCCTCCTTCCACGAGGAGGCCCTACCTTTGCTTTCTGTGGGGGTCCTGGGGGTGCAGGCTCGACAGGCTCTGCCTCAGACTCTCCCTCTTCTTCCTCCTCTTCTTCCTCCTCCTCCTCTTCTGCTCCAGCTCCCCCCTCCTCCTGGATAGGGGGTGTCCCTTCCGAGGGGGGAGCAGAGGTTTTCTCTTTCTTCCTCTTCCTCCTGGTGTGCCGAGCAGAGGTGGGGGGCAGTCGCCGCAGCTTGTGGGGCGGAGGCAGGCGGGCTGAGAGCGGGTGGTGGGTGTGGTGGGAGGTGTGCCGGTGAACTGGGGGGTGCAGGAGAGTGGGTTGAGACCCCCGAAGCAGAGTGGGGCTTCCCCCACAAGGAGTACACACCTTATTCTAGCTCATCTAAAACAAAGGCACCCTGGTCCTATCCTCTAGAGACAGGACACCCCCTCCCAATACTGTGCCCCTGCTCCTGTCATTGGTGAGGCCAGGTGGAGAGGGGACAAGAGTGACACAGAGGGAAAGTCGCAAAGGGGGAAGGGGGGTCGGGAGATGTGGTACCAAAGAGAGAGAAGCTGAAGGAAGACACATCAGGAAACACAGTGGAGCAGAGGGTGAGTGGGACAAGAGTGGACAATGAAGGTCACCAAGGGAGGCCTCAGGCCCATCGCCCCTCCGTCTCCCCTGGTCTGGAGCCCAGCTCCCCTGACAGGTGAACGAGGTGATGGTATGGGAGGCAGGGTGACTTCACATGGCATGGTGGCCCAGCATAGCGTCCAGCACAGGATGACACTGAGTGATCAAGCCGGAGGTGAGCACAGTGATGGTGGCGATGAAGGTGATGGTGGTGAAGGCGGTCGCACGAGGGGTCCCCAGGCTACCCACACTCAAAGTCCCGCTCGCTGTAGCTGCGACTAGGTTTCTCGGGGTCCCAGGCCGGGGTCTTGCTGATGAGATCCCCAAACCTGCTCACAGCCAAGGTCTTTCCCAAGTCATCATCATCCTCCTCTACATCTGGACCCAGGGGGGGCTCCTCCAAGGGCACCCGGACCTGCAGGCCAGAGAGCCTCTCCTAAGGACCCCTAGTTCATGAACACTCCCCACCCACCCCCAACTCCATACTTCAAGGGCCTTCCCAACACCCTCACCCCTGCCTGCATCAACATCCCCAAAACACCTTCTAAGGGCTTCCCCAGACCTTTGGAGCACCAGCCACTAATGCACGAAATACCAAAGACCCCCTATTCCTCTACACCACCAATACAGCTCCATGTCTGGATCTGGTGGTCCCAGGGTCAACCAGAGGACACCCCACCCATCCTGCCCCTCCTCCCCCACCCCACCCCCACGCATCAGTCACCTGGGGTAGGGGGGAGGCGCCCCCGGGCGGCGGGATCACCCCATTAGCCATGGTCGGGCTGAAGACTTAGGAGTCTCTCAATCACTATGGGACCCAAACCCTGGGTGAGAAGAAGGGGGCGCTGCGGAGACCTCTTGGGGAGCCTTGGGGGAGGAGGGCGGGGTCAGGAAAGCTGGTGGGCCCCCTCCAGGGTGCTCCATCCCCGTGCCCAGCCAGCTCTCCCTTCCAAGGCCCAACCCGGTCCAGGTTAGTCCGATGTCCCCACCCGGCCCAGGGCCCACGCCTTGCCCTTAAGTACCTCCGGGCTCCGGAACCTGCGAGGCTTGGGAGAGCCGCCGCGCCCCATGTCCCTCCCCGCAAGCTCCGGGGCGCGGCTGCCGGGTTCCCGTCCGGCCTCTCGCCGCCAGAGCCCGGCCGGGCGGACGCAGGCGCCGGAGCCCGCAGTCCACGGCTCCACCTCCTAGCTCTCGGCTCTGCCAGCCCGCTGCCGCCCGGCCGCACAATGGGAGTGGACGATCCCTGACTTACCCCGACTGGGCCAGCGTGGGCCCCGCGCTCGGGTCCCCGCAGGATCCCACCTGCCCGCAAGACCCCTTTCCAGGCGCCCCACGCATTGCGGGGGGGCGGGGGAGGAGGGGCGGGTGCACGGCCCTAAATTCCCACAATCCCTCAAACACACTCCTCCACCTTGCTTTTAGTCACCCCTCCCTTCCCTCAGGAGCCCTGGAGGAGACCCTCGTCGCACATACAAGTCTCTCCAGCTTGGAGGGGAGATCACAGACCCCTGAAAGCCACTACCATCAACACCTCCAGTCTCAGTTCAGCTGATGCCCTTCAAAGGCTGGCTTCTGGAGCTGGGCGACACCCAACATTTGACCTTGGCACATTATCTACCCATCTGTAGCCAGAGGCAGCTGAAACAGGGGCATTCCAATTGGGCCAACCACTCTAAAATCCTGTGGCTAAGCTTGCACTTTTCCTCTGCCCGAACCCCGCCCCCACCTTCTCCAACCGTGGAGGACCCATCTCTCGCTTTCCAAGGTCAGAGAGATCTTCAGAAAGGGCATCTGGACCCCAGTGTGTTCTCTGAGTCTCTGAAACTGGTTACCGAGAATGACCCAGGCCCGTAAAACCCTGAGTGACAGTCAGTTTAAGCCATGCCCTTAGAACCTTAAAACAAACAAAAGAGAAGAACTGGGGGTCAGCAGAAGGTGGGATGGGCAGACTCCACAAGAGCAACAAATGTTTCCTGGCTCAACAGGGGAAGTGGAAAGGGGCGGGAGGGACTAAAGAACCAGTACTAAAGAACCAGTCCCTCTGACCCCTGCCCTGCTCGAACTCAGCCCCACCCAAGGAAAGAGTTTACACACACAGAGCCTTGGGGATTGCTTGAAGCAATAGTTCCCCTTTTCCAGTTTACACAGTTCAGAATCCCCTGGCCAGAGAAATGGTCCTGCCACAATTAGGATGATGGAACTCCCGAGAGCCGGGCATGGTGGTACCCGGCTCTAATCCCATCACTTAAAAGGCTGAGTGGAATCTCTATGGGTTCAAGGCAAAACCTGGTCTACACACTGAGTTCCAGCCAGTCAGCGCTAAGTATTAAAACCCTGTCTCAAAAAACAACAACAAAACCCAACCAACTGAATGAACAAAAAAGCCAGTTTATCTATATCAATTACATTAATCAAGGGAATCTCCCACTGGCACAGCCTGCCAGGGAGGTGCTTCTAGATGCTCTCACGTTGACAATTCACACTAACCATCATAGGAAGTATCATTCCTTCAGCTGAGAACACAGCTGTTTACTCCAGACTCCTCACTTTCATCCAGGTTTACAAAGATGTCAGAACTGCGTGTCAGCTGTGCGGAAACAGAACATGTGACTTGCCTTTCAAAAGGCAAGGCAAGCATAGGCCAGCGGCCCACAGGCTGGCGTTGAATTGTGTCCCCTAAAAACTCATATGCGAAATCTCAACTTCCACGACCTCAGAATGAGCCCTTATTTGGAAATAAAGCCATTGAGGTGGTTAAGGCCACCCTGGAGTGGTGCGTCCTCCTTTCTTATCCGATATGGTGTGTCTATAAAAAGGGGAGATTTGGACACAGACACACATGGAAAGAACACTGTGTGAAGATTGGCAATATGCCATCACAAGCCAAGGAAATTCCAGAAAACTGAGAGGCCTGGAACAGGTTCGTCTTCAGAGAGAACGTGGGTCTGTGGATACTTGATTTCCAACACTGTGAAGCAGTTAGTTCCCTCTGTCATCCTTCACTGCAGTAGCCCCAGTGAAGTAACCCGTTGTCCCCAAACCTCATCACCCTGAGCCATCTGATTTGGCCTTAAGTCTTAATGGAGCCATTCCTTGTTGGGAACACTCTAGGAGGATCTCTTTCACCTCTGTCCTCTACATCTTAGTGCTGGACCCTCCCGCAAAGCCTGGAAAACACGTCAGCGAGTTTTATGTCAAAACAGCCTGAGACAGTTTTTGTCAACCTGCAAGCCCTAGGATGCTGGGCTACGTAACACACAACTTGTCCCTCAGAGATCCCACTCCAGAGTAGATGCTGCACGTAGAGTCTCCTCTCGCTAGGAGGGAACACCCAACTGGTCCCTTGGAGACCTTCACCCCACCTGGAGTCAGGAACTTCAGTCTCAGCTCCGCAAGCGTCTCTCTTTTATCATCCGTGTCTCTGGAATGATGAAGTAAAACGTCCCCCTGGGAGGGTTTTTTGAAGCCCGTGTTCCTCCCTCATTCTAAGGCAGGGTGGACAGATGTGGACTCACCTACCACTTGCTTCCTGCCAGCTCATTCTATTGGATGTACTGTGTATCCCTTCAGCTCTCCTAGCATTCTGCCTCCACCGTACCTGTAACTGCCAGTCCCCCACTGTGAGTTCTGACAGGGTCTTCATTACTGTGACAAGGATGGCCACTTTGGTGTATGTTGGCTACCACCTCCAGAGCCTATGTACGCTTAAATGCTGACAGGAGTGGTGACAGCAAAGGCAGACAAAACCAGTGACAGACAGACAGGTTCAAAACAAGAGCCCCTGCACCCACTCTCCCTCATAATGCAGCCTGACTGGACTCCTCACTTGCATGTTGATACTCCAGAGTGACTTCTTGATACATGTAACTCCACCACAACCCATGTCCTCTGTCAAGGGAGCAAGATCCATTTTGGCATCCAGACTTGAGTAGAGATACAAGTACAGGTTTCACAGTTCCTCACAATTGAGTCAGAAGCTCAACAGAGTACACTTCTCTTAGAGCCATTCTCTGGAATGGCTTGGTCATGGGGTCAAACATGTTAGAAACTAGACCAGTATAAAACATATCTGTCATCTACGGCATCCTAAATCTTCAAAACCTGTTCATTTAAGTCCTCTCTCGCCAAGGTAGAAATTAGAAACCACATGTGTCTTGACTCCCTTGCAGCTAGGTTAAGACAATGATCTGAGTTTCAATAGTTAAAGTCTCTAGTACAAGTTCTGAATTCAGAAGTAAGTGATATGCTCAGAGGATACTACCTCTAATGGATGGCTATGAGCCTGTAGGTACTGGGAACTAAACTCAGGTCACCTGCAAGAGCAACAAGTGCTCTTATCTTCAGCCCCCCCTACACATACACACATCCTTCACTCTTTTCTTAAAACAGGGTTTTATTTTAATGTATAGTTGTTGAACTTGTCTGTGCATCTTGACCAGAAACTGGGGCATCTCCACCCTTTCTGTTTCTGTTGTAAATTGCTTGGACTCAGTAATTCACACATCCTTTACTAAGTAGCTCTAAAGGGCTACCTTAGCCAAGGAATCACAGATATTCAGTCTCTCAAAGACCACAGCTTAAGTATTAAGCTTATAGATAGGAACATCCTTACAGTGTGTCATACACAGCTTTGTTAAACAGGGCAAAGGCATTGAGTTTGTCCTGAGCCTTGTCTTTGTGGCACTTCTTTTGGTGTTTCCCTAAAAATTATTTACTGGGTTTTTGTCTTTCTTGTTCAACTTTCTAGGATCTTTCTTCTTGTCACCTGTCCTTGGGTAGTATGGTGAACTCAGAGAGTGTCTGCCACCACCACAACCTTGCCAAACAAAAGGCACATCCTTTGCTCTTAATGATAACAGCATGATAGCTTTTTCACCTGGAATTTAAGTGGTACTTTCCATCTTAGGAGGTACTATGATATTCTCATGGTCCCTCACAGTGACCCTTTACTTGACTGGTAAGAAAAATAAGGCTCCTGAAGTATAAATGACTTGCTCAGGATTGAAGACTCATAGGCAACATAACCAAGGGAGCCCCAAGCTCTGGTATCATATCCAACATTTACCCCTAAATATCACACCTTGCAATGTTCCCTACCATGTTCAATGCCCTTATGCAACTGCTAAACCTTCCAAGCCATGCATGTGCAAAACTGAAATATATCACATATTTCCCAGGTTTATTCTTCTTTGCTATTAGAGGCAACAGAGGTGAGAAGCTATACCTGAGATCTCTGGGGGCCAAGTGGCCTGAGATCATACCCCAGCTTGACCACTTGATAACCGCTTGAGCAAGTCATTTATTACTGTGTTGGACACTTTGGTTTCTCCAGCAGTGACAACGGGGTTGGAGAGGGAAAAAAAAGTGAGAACACAGAACAGAGACTTGGCACAGAGCAGAGCTCGGGAAACGTCGGGTAGCTCCAATGCTGCTATGACCCTAAGAGATGTAAGTCTTCAGAGTCCTCAGAGAAACAGAAAGGACAGTGTGCACACGTATGAAATAAGTGCATGTTAGCATGTGTTAACATACAAGAGCAGTATGTTTATGACCAATCATGTAAATCCCAAAGCTTTGACCTCCCATGGGGTAGAAAAGTAACACCACCACTACCCCTCACCCCCACACCCCTAACCCCCCAACCCCACTCCCTACCACCCCATCCTCTCACCATGAACCGCCTGGGCTCAAACTCGGGGCTTCATACATGTCAAGATAGCACTCTACTTCTGAATTGTAACCCAGCCCCCATAAACCAGTCTTTGCATTGGTAATCTTTTTTTTTTTTTTTTAAAGATTTATCTAGTTCCTTTATGTGACTACAGTCACTCTCTTCATACACACCAGCACACCAAAAGAGGGCATCAGATCCCATTACAGATGGTTGTGAGCCACCATGTGGTTACTGGGAGCTGAACTCAGGACTTCTAGAAAAGCGGTCAGTGCTCTTAACTGCTGAGCCATCTCCCCAGCCTTGCATTGGTAATCTTAAACTCACAGTGTGTATGGCTTCATGGAGCCCACATTGTCTTTTAAACTCTTATCAGAATTATTTCCCTGCTTCCTGGAGCGTAGCACTCAGGGCCAGTTGCTACTGAGCGAGTGGGTTTACGATCAGGCTCTTACAGGTAAGGTGGCATTGAATTAGGGCCCAGGCTCTGGAGTTTGAAATGTCGTAATTTAAAACCATTTCGATGCTTGGCACAGAACAAATGTTCAATAACTGTCACTCTTATTTACTACTCTTGTTACTCTGCAGTGGTCTATCTCATAATCCACATGTGCCTGGCCTCGACTTTGACACAAATCCAATGTCTGCACACCACTAGTATCCCTGAGGGTCACCTTCTAGACCAGCCTTCCTGACAGGCTTGTAATGGGATGGCGTTCTTAGAGATGAACCAACCCGATCATGCTCCTCCGTCATCCCTGAAATAACCACCTGCCTGAGTTTTGTTTGGGGAAACAGATGGGAGAGAAGGCAGAGATAACCTGCCAGCCTTTCCTGCCCTTTTGTTTCCCCAGAACCATAGCCAAGGGTGTTTTCAAAAGGAAGCAAAAGAGGTGGGTTAGCAAGAGAAAGAGATCTTGACCAGAAGCTAGTGGGAAATGTGGAAGAGCAGACCTTTGCCCTCTCCAACCATCGACACAGGAGGAGGTTCCCCCAAGGCATGAAGGGAAGAGAATCAGGCCAGGGAGCCCCGCCAAACCCATAGGACGGGAGCTTGAAATTAAAGCTCAGCTGTTTGGCAAATAGAAAGCACTATTTCACATCACCCAGTCTCATAGAGTAAGACTTACACATTCTCTCTTCGCTCCATGTTAAGCATTATACATACATTTGGTTACCACCCACAAGCAAACACCTACTTTTCATTATGAAGCATCCATGGCAAGTACCAGGAAGGAAAAGCCCAGTAAGAGGAGATTCAGGTGACAGGCCTTGGGCCATCCTCTGTAAGGAGGCGGCAATTAAGCAATGACCCAAAGGATATGAAAGATTCAGATTCATGATTAAAGGTGGGTTGGAGAGGTAGTGGAAAGAGCAACACTCAAGCCCCTGGGAAGGACCCTGTAGCGGGAAAGAACAGTCTGCATCAACAGTCAAACAATCTCAATGGTGCTCCATTGGCAGGATATGGTGATCCCGGAAGTTTGTGCTACCAGAGAACATATGAGAGGACTGGATGGAGCATGAAAGGAGGGGCATTCTGTACGGCCTAGGAGGCAATATGGTTTAAGGAAGCTCAGATCTTGTAGACAGAGGGTCCACGTGTGAGAGCACCTTAGTAACCTAGGCCTCAGCTGCCTCACCTGTAAGATGTAGATCTTCCCCGGGACAGCCATGATGATGTCACAGGAAGGACAAGCACACAGACAAGCACACCTTACACACCGCCACTATGCAGTTCATGGTGGTTCAGACCCATAATCCCAGTACCCAGAAGGCTGAGGCAGGAGGATCTCAAGTTCACGACCTGCCAGTTATACAACCAGACCCTGAAAGAGAATCCTATTGTGACTCTCCCTGCATCCCTCCTCCCACAGAGCCAGACACCTCCAGAGAGCTCAGTAAATATCTGTGGAGCAAGTGCACGAGTAATTATAGTAACTAATAAACTGAAGAATGTTTTTGGTGGAGGCTGGAGAAGTCATCAAGTCCTAAATGATCAAATGACAAAAGGATGGGCCAAGGGAAAAACATGTCCTGACTCATGCTCTTTGCAGAGATGTTTCCTCCAAAGCACACTGGGGAAATATCCACTCATAAACACACAGGCAAGAAGAAGCAGGCAGTCACTCTTTCAGCTACAAAGAACATCCCAAGGCTCCTGGGTGACAACGAAGCATGTAGCAATGAACAGGCAGGCTGTGTAACCAGTATTTATTTAAAGCATTAGGGTTTGCACAATACTTTCAAGGATATTCCACACCTCTGTGGAGTAGATAGGTTATTGATTAATCTCAATTCCACAGGGGATGTTATTTGTGCACAGCTAAGCAACAAATCATAAAACTAAGACACAGTTCTAAATCCTGTGTCCTTTCCATATTAAAACACACCATACTGACCCCTCTGTTTGGATGCAAACTACGGCATGCCTGCTTGCCCTCACACAGAACTGTGTGCCTGAATTCCAACTTCAGGTAAGCCACCAGGCAGTCTGACATCCTTCTGCCTCATCCTCCCACGTGCTGTGATTAAAGGCTTGTGCCACCATTACTGTAGCTCAGCCTCTACTGTAGAATCATAACAAAGGAGGAAGGATGCTGCTACCCATCCCTCCATCCAAACTGACTCATCCGCAGGACCACCTCCTCTAAGGAGATCAGGTCTTTTGCAGGCCAGCTCCCCTCAGCCAGTCCTGGAATCATTTAAACCCACAAGACCTCAAAAAATTTTAAATATAACTTTTGGGTCTATGATAATTTTGAGGATTTAAATTTCCTTATAAAATAGTTAAAATAGTTGGGCTCACACTTTTAATTCCAGCACTTGGGAGGCAGAGGCAGACAAATTCTTGAGTTTAAGGCCAGCCAGGGCTATTATACAGAGAAAACCTGTCTTGAAAAAAACCCAAGCTAAAACCTTCAACGCCATACCATCCTCCTTTCATGGACAATGTAGTGCAGTGGTGTGGTGGTTTCAGAATGTTCTCTCCACTACTTTCCAGGACCCACCAGGCCTCTGATGAGTGTTCCTCATGCCAGCCCAGGGTCAGACAGAGGCCAGACAATTCATAAGTACTTGCTGGGCTGGTAGGGGGATGGGAAGAGCAGATTGAATGGACCACTTGATCTCTGGGGTCAGCCCAGAGTGTGTGAGGCCAGAGCCTCCTGACACCCATGCTTACAATCACCTCCCTAAGTAGTAATGGCCTCAGGCCTGATAGTGTCTTCTGGGGCACAAAAAAAAAAACACCTTTTCAAAATGTTGCCAAGGACGGTCATTGTTAAAGATGTTTCTGAAACTAGAAGCACAAAGAATTGGAAGACGCCTGGACTCCTCAGGATCACATGTCTGGCCGTGCCCTTAAGCCTAAATGACTGGAGATTCTTCTGTCTCACCCACACAGTGACCTGTTTCTGGTGTTGCAGTTGCTAAGAGATCTGTGCAAAAGGGTAGATTTGGGCCAGAGGCTAAACAGGTTTTCTTCAGTTTTCTGCTTTCAGACAGCTCAGAGTCATAGATGGGACAGTGTCGTGCAAACCACTGAGAAAGTAGACTAATATTTTGGGGAAGTTTTAATTTACTTCAATTAAAAATTCAGGGCAGTGTTGAACAAAACTGAAGTAGGTGAGATTACTCTGTGAGCCTCGGCACAAGCCTGTCTGGGTCCCCTGCAGGCAGTACCAGAGGACAGCTATTCCAAGAGCACTTCCCATTGGCCAGCCAGTCCTAAGACATTTCCCCCTCACCCTCCCAGCAGACCAGAAGAAGAAACTAACCTCAAGAATCAGTCTCTTGGTTGAGCTGAACTAACTACTCTTTTTTTGGGGGGGGAGGAGGAGGGTGAACAGGGGATGTATACCTGTGCATGTATATGCATTGAAGTTTCTGGACAGGTCCAGTGCTTAGCTCAAGAGGTGACTTCCAGAGTCAGCAATGACAGAATCTCACTTTTTATTACAGGTCTTTATTTAAAATGTAAACTTTGGGAAGAGGAGAAGTTCATAATTTTCTCACAATTGGTGGCTCATGCCATTAATCTCAGCACTTAGAAGGCAGAGACAGGCAGGTCTCTGTGAGTTCAAGGCCGGCCTAGTCTACAGAGTAAGTTCCAGGCCAGCCAAGGTTGCACAGTGAGACCCTGTCTCAAAAGGAACAATGAAAAATCTTAAAGGGCCCAACTATTGACTGGCAGTGATCCCATGCAAGGCCACAGGATGGTCACAACCTGCTTGGGGACTGGGTACATCCGGGTCAGTAACCCTACTTTGCTAGAGCAGGACTGGAGACAGGTCTCAGTGCAGACAAGGTTGCTTCCAGGAAGAGATTAGGGGATGGCAGGCTTGATGGGAGACATTTCTATGCACCACCCATGACACCTGGCAGGAACTGTATTGATACCTGAGAGGAAGTGCTGGGAAAACGTTCCCACTGACCGATTGGTCTGCTGTCCTCGGCAGACCGCGGGCCTGAGGGCCACATGGTTTCTCTTGTTCTTCTCTTAAGCTGTGGGTCACTCGGAGCCTCACAAGCCAGTGGCCAACAGCAGCCAGGCAAGCAGCCAGACCCAGAGACCAGGAGAGAGGGCTTCGGCAGTACAACTCCAGAGCAACTCAGCGAAGCCAGAGAAGCGCCTCAGCGGTCGAGGTCCAGAGCCTCCTGGGTTACCGTCCGGAGTCCAATGGAGAACAACTCTTCCCAGGGTTCCCGAATCCAGGCCAGCAGGGCTGTCAGCTGCTCCCCACACACAACATGGAGCGCCCAGAAACTCTCCAGTCGAGACACCTGGTAGAGAGAACAGCAGGCAAGGGACACATGGGACGGATGAGCCAGACCAAGAGTGCGGGGACAGCGCCCTCGGCTTTCAAAGGCTCTTCCTCCTCTTCCCCGCCCGAAGCCCAGGCCTATGTGACACTGTATTAAAGGGCGACCGTGAGCCTTAAAGGCAGTGTAGTCAGCACTGAGGAGGGCTCTAGAGGGCTTCTGCTCACGGTTCTACCTCTATCTTCCGTGCTGCAGAGAATGTGAGTTCTAATGTCAGTTCCAACAACTGTGCAGGGTCAATGTCTGACTCTACTCTTGTGATCTGCGCATGTTTCATGTCTCTGAGCCTTAGCTACATCATCTGTAATACAGGACCAACAACAGCACCTCCTCATCCTCCTCCTCCTCCTCCTGGAGTTGTGAAGGTCAAACAGCTGGCAGACAGTGGGTAGGCTGATCACACCAGCTAGGATTTCTGTACAGGGGTAGGCTGATCACACCGGCTCACACCAGCTAGGGATTTCAGCACAGGGCCCCAAGGCTGAGACACTACCACAGTTGACTACTGCTTTCTACACAGGCTGCTTATCCAAACCCAGGTCTTTACATCAGGGCTCTGTCCCCACTATACGCCTGCATCTCCCTCCCTCAGCAGCATCCCAATCCATTCCCATCCTTCTGAGATGCATTGCCACTATACTGTGTACATACACACACACACACACACACACACACACACACACACACACCTCATCATAGAAGATCAGCCGCAGGTCCAAAGGGCTTGTACGATATAGCTGCACAGAGCTTAGACTGCTGAGTGGTTGCTGGTCCCTGACCTGCAAGGAAGGACCTGGCCCCCGAGGAGCAGTCTGCTCAGAGGCTTCCTCAGACACCACTGAGAGCGGAGAGTCTGCATGGGACACTGCAGGGTCGTCATCTAATAGGTACAGGGCGGACAACGTCAGCAACAGGGACACAGGGCAGGTAGAGGAGCCTGCAGAGAGAGAGGCAAGGGGATGCTTACAGGGAAAGGCTCTGCAGACCTAGATCCCCAGGACCAGTGTCCCAATGCTGCCCTGAAGAAGAGGTGTGAGTCACACTAGAGTTGGCCACAATCAGCACTCTGATCCCACACACTCCAGGGACCACTAACAGCCCAAAGCCCTGAAGTCCCATACTGAGGGAGCAGCATGCCCGCGACCCCGAGCAATGGCCCATGGCCTCTTGACAGGAGGAGTGGAACACATCCAGCCAATCACCCAATTTAGGAAGACTGGATGCCAAAGTTAAGGTCTCTGGCCTGCTGAAGCTCTAAGGACCGCTTGAGCCTACTTGGAGAAGGGGAGAACATCCACCCTGTGGTGTGGATATGCCTGCGAGGACGCGGAGTCCAGATGCAGAAACTGAGCACTACTCCACGGGCCCTACAAAGGCTATAGTGGGCACGCCAAGGACACTGCGGCTATAGAAGCCAGGGAAGCACCTGCAGACTCTGCCTTACCTTCAGCCAGGAAGGCCCGAAGGTAGAAAAACTGGGGCACCTCTGCGGAAGTATCTTTTCCCAGCAATGGCCTGTGGGGATCACAGCAGACACAGGAAGAGAATCAGCCAGGGTAGGATGGGAGTATCTGGGTAGATGTGGGCATGAGGATGGGACTATGACTGGAGTCTTGTCAACAGAAGGCCCGGACACCACCTAACCCTACCTCACTCACCAGAGCCGATGCTGCGGGGTCACCTCCTCCTCTGTAGCACGGATGCAGTTCCTCTGGGTACGAGGCAGAGACTGCAAAACACCTGGATAAAGCCAGCCAGAGACAGAAACCCTCAGAGGCCCCTGCAGTCCTCCACCTCAGCCTCGACCCTGGCTAAGCTCCGCTAACTCTGGACCTCAGAAACTTCTGCCAGTGGGGGTTGACAGAACAGGAAGCTCCAGGACCGTCTACTGACGAGCATCAAACTGAGCTGCAGGCCCTGAAAGCTTGATTCCACGTCCATCCCCTTAGCCTCTCCCTCACCAGTGAGCTCCTCAAGGAAGGCACGGCACTGCCTGGCATCTCGGGGCAAGAGGACACAGCTGCCAGTGCCAGCTGCCCACTCCAGACGAAGGCTCTGGCCCGCGAGGCCGAGCTCCACGCCACTCAGATCCTGCAGAGGAACGGCCAGGGTGGGCTGGAGCCAGCCAGCAGGAGGCCCGCTGTGGACAGAGCACAGTGACCGAGACTGAGGAGGATGGGATGAGGTTGGTAGGGCTGTGACACTGCTCCAGCCCCACAGCTGGCACACTCACCAGATGGCCCCTGTCACCTTCAACAGGTAAAGCATGTGGTCAGACACAACCACAAGGCACAGGAACTCCCCCGTGTGGCCTGCTAACACCACTGGCACCTAAGAGAAGGGAAAGTTGATGAGAAACCAGAAAATAAAACCAAGCAGACAGGAGCCAGCCCAAGAGCCAGGCTGCATTCCAACCCCCGTCCTGTCATAATCAACCTCTTCACCATTTGTGACTCTGCCCTCCCACCTACCCCAGCGTCTCAGCAGGCTTCTCCATGCTCTCCCCATTTCCAACTATCCTCCACACTCAGCCAAGACTGTCTTAAGTAACAACTTGACCGTCACTCCCCTGACTCACATCCTAGGGCATCCCTAGATCCCACCCGCATTCCTGGCACATGACAGGCTGCTCCTGGACAGCTCTCCCCAGCCTCCTACACTCCGCCGAGGAAGCTGCCTCTAGGCCTGCGCACTGGCGGTCCCATCTTTCCCACGGGCTACCTTCTCCCAGGCCTCTGTATACCTATGGCTCCCTTCTCCTAGAGCACAGACGCGCACAGCATGGATTAAGCAGCCCCTCTAGGGTCTTGCCTGATGCAGCAGCTTTACACTGCATAACCCTACTTCTCTGTGACTCAGGGCAAGACAGCTGCATGGTTGAGTCTGAGCGACCTGGACAGGAGGAGGTGACAGCACGTGTTTGTGCTGAGAGGGGGACCCATTTACCAGGTGCCAGGTGCTGAGGGGCAGAACGCCTGCTCTCAGCCTCTGCTCTAGGACAAGGAGCATTATCCCTTCCTGGATGGAGACAACTGAACCTCCAGTGTGAAGAAACATGCCCATAGTCACACAGCAACTCTCCCCTGCTGCCAAAAGCTAAGCATTTGACTCGATGCCCAGGGCCATCGGTCAGTGGGTGGCACAGACCTTGATGCAGCACTGGAACTCCTCCTCGGAGTCACTGAACACCTCAACATCCAGGAAGAGCCGGAGTCGGTGGTCCACAGAGCGAAAACCAGAGCATCCAGGGGCTAAGAGCAACCAATGGGTCATCAGCCTGGCTCTGGGAGGCCACAGCTCCAACTTACCTCCCCACCTCCCAGTGCCCATTCCCCTGCCCTCACCCGACTCCCGCTGCCCATCCCTCCCCCAAGCACACTCCCACTTTGTTCCACCCACACTCACTCCACTCACTCGGGCTGAGACTCCAGCTGCTACGGCCATGGGCTATGGATTCCTGAGGTGCGACGCCATCAGGCACACTGGGATCGCCACTGTGGTCAGCACGGTCACAGGCAGAATCTACTGATTGGCCTTCCTGGTTCTGCTCTCTATTAGGGACTTCCCCAGACACAGCTAGGAGAACCACGTGGTCACTCCCACAGTTTGGACACACAACAGGAGACTCTGGAGGGAGGGACAGACACCCCATGAGTCTCCCAAGGGCACCATGCTCACAATACTCCCTGCCACCGCCCAGCCTCCTCGGATCCGATCTCTGCAGTCACAGCCAGCATTCCCAACATCCCACCCCAACCCATATCTAAGCACAGCCTCTACTCTGCCTCTCCCCATCCCCAAGGGTCAAGCTAGCCCATGGCCAACAGCCTCCTAAAAATACATCCCATCTTCTAATTTCCAGGTCCTGCTCTGGTCCCCTCTCCTAGTTGGCTTAGCCAAGCATTCCAGTGCTTTACTAGCAATTCCTGAAAAACCAAACCAAGAGCTAAGATGGTTCAATCCATACAGTTCCTCCCACACAAGTGTGAGGGTCAGAGTTCAGATCCCAGGCCCCAGGTAAAAGCAGTGTGGCGCCGCGTGAGCCTGCCAGTGGTCTGACAGGCCGGGCCCTAGAGCTCGCTGACCAGGCAGCCTAGGCAAACTGATGCGCTCCAGGGTCAGTGCGCCATTGTGCCAAAAATTAAGGTGGATTAAATTAGGTGTGGCTGATAAAAATTATGTATTTTGCATAGCTGTTATCCAGAGTTTCCCTTTCTTCTTCAACACCTCCAAAGCCCTTATTGTTTGGCTGGCCTATAGTGGAGCAATCCCAAGATCAGAATACAAAGAGAGACCACAAGGTGCGGCATCCTACCAAGTGCTTACAAGGTCAGTCAAGGAAGGAACTTGTGCCAACCACCAGAGTAGCTCACTCGACAGCCACTGCATAGAGGGCACCTGACAACCCGGCGCTACACTGAGCGCTCAGCAGGCTCTGTGTTATTCCGGAGATGTTACCCACAAACCGTCAAAAGCCACCAAGCGATAAAAATGTGAAGAACATGTTTAAGCACAGTCACGGTACAGCACGTCCATGCCCTGACAGGGCCATTTCTGCTGCAATGCAGCAGGCACAGTCGTGCTCCTCCCCCATGCCAAACACTTACCCCCCTCTCCTAAGGCCTTCCTCCCCTGTGCTCCCTCTCCACACTCCTCTCAGAGACACCCTCCCTGCAGTGGGAGACCTAAGTAGCCCGGAGGCCAAGGCCACAGCTGGTACCTGTATTTTCAAACAGAGGCTTCCAGCCCTCGTCACTCTCCAGTCCCAGTCTGGGCTCCTCTGGCTTGAACTCACAGCGACACCGCAGACACTGGAATCTGGCCCCCTGTGGGTCCTTGGCCTCCCCAGGCTCTTTTACATTGGTGAATGGGGTCAGCACCTGGAGTAGCTCCTGAGGGAGGTGGGTGAGAAGGCTGTGAGCAGGTGGACCCGCCCGCCTGGCAGACCTCTAACCTCCAGCCTGGACTGCTCCCTCCACCCTTCCACCTGCCTCTGGGCTCCATCACCTGGAGGGCTTCATGGGCCTCTGGCTCCAGCACAGCATAGCGGCGTAACTGGCGGTCGGGACAAAGGTAGGAAAAGCGCAGAACGAGGATTGGAGTCCCGAGGGGTGGACCTGAGCCCTGTACAGGAAGAGAGGGGACACAGCAGGGGACAGAGGAAAAGGGCTCAGGACTACATGGAGCTTGGAGGAAACAGGAACTCTGCACCCCACAATCCTGGTGCTGACACTAAACCCTTGCACAGGGCCCATCCTTTAGCCCACCCTCACAAGTCACACACAACAGCCCTTGCACACACCCCTCCTTGGCACCAAGGTCTCATGAGAGAAGATGGAAAACACCCAGCCCAGTGCCTGACACACAAGAGCCAACAGGTTCTTGGAGACGACTCTGGAGATGCCAAGCGCCCCTTCCCGAGCACTATGACTCACTTCAGACACTGGCTCTCCTTGGGTTCCGGTCTCCGACTCTACCTCAGCTGCCACCAGGCTCCGCAGCTCCAGCCGCTCCAGAGTCCGAGCTGCTTGGAGTTCCACTTCAACCAAGTGGGCACAAGTGACCCGGAGAAAGCACTCCTTGCCTTGCACACGCCCAATTCCCTGCAAGGGACACACCAACATGGGGCGACAGAGCTCTGCTGCGGAGAGACCGAGAGAGAACTGGAGTGAAGAAAGTGTCCAGGACCTCTGCTATCCTGTGAGTGGCCTTCTACCCAGCCTGGCCTCTCCACAGTCCCTCTAACATCCCCATACCACGTGTCCCCAAACCCCAGCTGGTCACAGGCCTCTCACCTTCCACTGCCTTCTGCTCCTGCTCCTCTTCCTCCTCCAGGTCCTCTCTCGAACCCTCGTTTTTATCCTGTTCTTCCTTCTCTCCTTCCTGGGGCTCTGGCTTCACCCTGCCTTCCTCTGACACCTCCGGTAATTCCTTAGTGTCTTCCCCTATGGCTGGAGGGCTGCATGCAGTCTCCAGGCTCTGGGCATCCAGATGAGGGCTGCTAAGGGCAGGAGTCTTGGTGATGGTATTTGGGGGGCTCCCCATGGTTTCCAGGTGGCTCCTATACTGCAGCCAGTCACAGCCAAAGCGCTCCCGGAAGCTGGCCAGCAGCTCAAGTTCCCGGTGTTGTTGCACAAACCACCCTGAGATGGAGAAGGACACAGAGCTGAGGTCCCACTTAGACCCTGGCTGACCCCAGCCTTTCTCCGGCTACTCTTCAATGGGCGTGCCCATGGAATACTGCAACTATAAGCAATCCTGGACCACACATAAAACAAAATCCGTGGAGATTCACAAACATGTCCACGTCGCAGACTCTGAGGTGACTTGTAGGAGAGAAACCTGCTTCACATTGTTTCTGCTTGTGCTTCCCAAATGGTTGTGACCATAACTCTATTTATTGTAGACTCTTTACCCTCTATAAAATCCATGTTCATTAGGAGAACATTGCCTGGAAGCAGATCTCTCTCTTTGGGCTAAACTAAAAAGACAACAGACTGAGGGGCCCTATGCACTAATCCGTACTACCCCAAAATCAAGTTTCTCCTCCGACACCTACATGTAAGGCAGCGTCAAGACTTGAGAGGTCTGGAAGGAGGTGGGAAGGGAGGGAGCAGGTAGGGTCAACATACCAGCCGGGGACGGGTCCAAAGTTCGGAGCTCCGGGTCTGTGTCACTGGGCTCAGAGATACTTGCCCGCCTCACACGGACTCGGCTCTGGTTTGGATAGAGAAATGGAGGTCTATGAAAGCCAGCCTGGCCATTCATGGCCACTTACCTAACTTACCTGAAAATGCTAAGTCCTAACAAGGACAAGGCCTTCCTGTTACTAGTCTACCGAGTTACCCACAGCACCATAAAGAGACCACACAAGCCCGGGCACAACCAGCAGAAGAAGCTATACTCACCTTAACCTTACGAAGTGGGGCCTGGGCCACAATGCCCCCTGAGGAGAGGCTATCACTCAACTCAGGGCCACCTGAGGTCTCAGTGGTACTCCCCACTGGCCAGGACAGAGGTTGGGTCATGGGACCAAGCCCTGAAGATTCTGAAGTTTGCTGTGTGACAACAGGAAGGGAGGAGTCAGACCCAAAGGAACACCTCTGCCTGCTGGAGCTAATCGAGAGGAGGGTCCGACTTCCCGCTGACCAGAAAGACTTTTCACTCCTAAGCTACTGTCCTCCCTTCATGTCCTCCCACGTGTCCTCCCTCATCCCACCCCACCTGACTGACCTGAAGATCCTTCAGGGACAGAACCTTGCCATCAAGCAGGAACTGTGCAAGACAAAGGAGAGGACAGTGCTGGAGATGGAGCCCATCACCAGTGACTCTAAGCACCCCAGAGTGACTGGGACTTTGGCCTCTCAGTCAAGGAGACACGAGATAATCACTCACGCCATGAGCAGCATCTCTGGCCCGAGGGGACAAGTACTGAGCGGTGGTTGCACGGTGTGCCGGGTGGAACCACAGAGGGTTACCTTCCAGAGAGAGCTGAGGGCAGAAAGGAGATGGCGTAGGAATGGATCGTCTCTACGCAAAGACACAAGGAGAGTCAGACCTGAAGCTGGCACCCAGGCCCGTTAGGCCCGCGTGTCTCACCTTACGGAGCTCAGGCAGCAGCCATAATGGTGCCAGCTCTGTGTGTCCTTCTAGAAGATTATAGGCCACATCGAGATGACGCAGGCTCTTCAGCTGCTCCAGGCCTAGGGCAAAGAGGGAGGGAAGAGGCCTGTGGAGGCACGCTGTGGCTAAGGGGGATGGTGTTCTGTGTGCGGGGATGGTGTTCTGTAAGAACTCTTTCACCACAGCCCTGCCTCTAAGTCCTCATGAGGCTCTAGATGGCCAACCCGAGCCACACCTGTTTGATTCCCTTCCGGACTGACGCCACCCCAATACACTTCCTACTCACCCTGAAGGCTCCGAAGCTCATTGGCCCTCAGTATCAAAGTCCCCAGAGCAGCCCCTGACGGTCCCATCCTTGGCACCGAGTGCAGGTGGTTATAGGAGACATCCAGATGGTACAGCTCAGATAAATCCTGATGGTGGGTGAGGAGACAAAGGTCCTCAACCTGACAAAGCTCTAGGCAGGGTCCTCTGCGCTAGCCTCTCAAATTCACGTTGGCCTACAAAAACTGCAGGGCCAACACAAATGACTTCCTCTACTGCACCGAAAGACTGGACAAACACTAGCTGTTCCCAGCAGCTCCAGGCTACACCACTAGATGGTAACTCCAATCTTTAAGTTCCCACCTGGAAGAAGACAAGGCTCTGGGGACCACTCAGAGCAATGGAGAGATCCGCTGCTGCGGCCATGGGGTCTGTCTCCCAGTCTCTAAGGGATGAGGGGACCTACCTAGTCAGTGCAGTCACTGAGAAAGCCCATGGACTTTAGGGTGGAGCCAGCGCCACTTCCTGACTGGGGAAGTCCCAGCTCCCTGAGTGCTCCTGACGCCCAAGCCTTTCCCACTCCTCCCGTCTCCAGCCAGTTCACATTGAATCCTACTAGTTTAGGACACTACTTCTCACTGAAGACTGTTCTTACACTTTAACAAGTACTCAGCCCTATTTATCTTTAATGGAGGACAGAAAGGACCCAGGGAAAGGCTTTGTCACCATCATGGAGTCTATCACGTCTGGGCCACACGCTAGGCTAAGTGACATAGGTACTCTTCACAGGTACTGCTATGATGCATACCTTACAGGTGAACGAAGCAAGAACCTAACTGACTCCCCCAATTCATCCAGGCACTGCAAGCCTTGCTGTTTGCTGGGGGAGAAGCCACACACGGTACTGACCCAGGCTGGGCCAGGAGCCGTGTGCAGCACAAGCTAATCTGAGGGTGAGTGAGCGCGGAGCCATGGAAGGGCCAAGCCCATCAGCCATCAGGCAGCTCACTCTTACCATGAGGAAGCCTTGGCAGTCCTGGATCTGGTTGTGGCTCAGGTTGAGGAAGCGGAGAGCCGACAGGAGACGCTGAAGGAGATGGGAAAAGCAAGCACAGAAGGACCTGTCAAACAGCTGGCATTCCCTCCGAAGGACCCTCCTTTCTGTCCCCAAAGGTGCCTTCCATCCCTTGGGGGACACTCACCAGGGAGCTGTCTAAGTTGCGGAGTGCATTGTAGCTGAAGTCGGCAGAAAGCAAGGCTAGCCAGGGGAGAGCAGAGCAGAGGTCCCCACCGCAGGCCGACAGGAGCTCCTGGATAGGGAGGGGACAGGCATGACTACAGCTTCACTCTCGGCCTTCTCCCCATGCCTGTCCTATCTTCCAGTCCCCCGTCCATATAGACCAGGCTCTACCCAGACACTCCACAGCTCTGAAGAAAGCTCAACTCTCTGTCCCTAAAGAGCAGACTATGGGGACCATATGCGGGCCATAGGGAGACAGACACTACACGATATACGGCTTGGTGTGACCAGCTTGGCATGACCGTAGACACACAGACAGGTGTAGAAGGCTGTGGCGTCCTCACACAGGACAGAGGGAGGGGGAACACAGGGAAAACCCGCAAAGTTTGGTCTTCTGAGTCACCAGGACAAGGCCTCAGGGTCTACCGCTCACCCTCCTTACCTCTAGTGCCTGGATGCTTCTGTGGCAAACCAGGGACTCCAGCTGTGAGTAGACACCCCGGAGGCCACACAGGCTGTGGATGGGGACTCCTCGAAGCTAGTGCAAGAGAAGAAAAGGAGGAAGGTACGCAAAGCTTCAGAGATGACAGAGGCCTCATCCCTACCTTTTCTGAGGGAGAGGAAGGAAAACATCCAAAGCCCAGCTACAGTTTAAGGACGTGTTCATACAAAAGACACTACTGAGGCGGCGCGATGGATGGTACATTCAGATGTGACCTCCTACCAAAAGAGGCCATCTCTTTGTCCTCACCCCAAGAGGCTCCTTTCCATTAGTTTCTGCCCACATATATATTCCAATACTCTCTCACCTCCAGCTGCCGCAGGGACTTGAAGGGGAAAATCTTGATAGGCCCTGGAAGGCCAACACCAGGGATGTGGACCAGCTGAAAAAGGAGCATTCAGGTTACTGAGGCGGAGAAGCCTCCCTTCATTGGCAGCACTTCCTCAGCATAAGCACCAGGAAGTATCATGGAGGGACGTCATCTGGATCTTAGCCTCCAAGCCTTCTCACACCCCATCGCAACCCCTGCCTCCATCACTCCCTAGGGCTCTCTGCACGCCCTGCCCCCATGCCCCTCCTGGGACCTTGAGTGACAATGTTTTCTGCAGCACATCGAAGAGGAACTGAAGCTGGAGGATGACGGGTGAGTCTGCAGGGTGGGAGGGGAGAGCCACAAAGCCTGTCTGGCCTGGGCCCCATGGCCCCAGGTACAGTTCCAACACTCGGTTCAACTGCTGCAGTGTGGCTGTTAGCAGGCTCAGCGTGCTACAGCCGGAAAGGACCGCATCCCCTGAAAGAAGGGCAAACGGGAAGGGGGACAGAATGAAAGGTCTTTCCTTCTGGGCCCCCGAAATGTACCCACTCTCCTCTGTACTGAAGATATTCCACTGAGATCAAACAGTCTACCTCCTTCCCAGCTCAAACGTCTTCTACAGCTCCCCATTTTTAAAAAACACCAGCCAAACAAAAATCCTAGTTTTTCAGCCTGATACCAGAAACTTGTTTTACTACAAGACTCCAAGAGACTTTTCCAAATGTTTGTTGCTTTCTACTCGGTAGAAAGTAACCTAGGCTACTTACAGGGTCGGGAACACTGCCCACTTGGCTCACCGCTCTCTCGTTTTGATATATCCCTTTCTACTGCCAAGTTGAAGATCAACTTCACCCAGCAAGCCTTTGCAAAGTAATAATACCTCTGGGGGCCGTGACTCAGTGAAGGACTTGCTGAGAAAGCCTGGGGATCTGAATCTGACCTCCACCACCCACATAGTGGTGGGAACGGAAGAGGTAGACATAGAAAGATCCCTGGGGCTCAATGGTTGGCCAGCCTACAGGATCAGCAAGCCCCAGGTCTCAGTGGGAGACCCATTCTCAGAGAACAAGGGGGACAGCTTATGAAACATGAGGCCCCTGGCTGTCCTCTGGCCTTGATACAAAGATGCCCTCCACACACAAAATAAAAACATTTAAAGAAATAACACCCCTGCGCTTCCACACTGCAAACACCCACTTTATACAAAGGCTAACTGTATGTTGATCTCTCTCTCTTTTTCTGGTTGTAAGAATGACATGCACACTTATAGAAATTGTGAAACACCATGGAAATGCATGTCGCTGTCCACGACAGCAGTTAATTTTACAAAGCTGCTCTACCTAATGAGACTATCAGTCCTGTGAGGTCATCTTTCAGATATTCCCCACTTATCACTCTTTCAGGAAAGCACAGTTACGATATACTGTGGGAAGTTTTTAAATATATTCTGAAACCAGGTGTGGTGGTGCACACCTTTAATTCCAGAATGTGGGAGACAGAGGCAGGTGAATCTCTGTGAATTCCAGACCAGTGCAACATAGAGACCCTGTCTCAGGGAAGGGGAGGATCAGGACATCAAAGAATGATGCTCAGGTGGAGGGACATCACACACGTATAATTCCATCGGATGAGTCACAGAAGCAGAAAGATCATAATTTCAAGGCTGGCTTGGGATACCAAGAGAGAGCACAAATCTCCCACAGCCTTCACTCAGCTTCTCCCAGATAAACTTATGGAATTACAGTAGAATTATCAAAACCAGAAATTTGATGTTGGTATAATAGTTACAGTGTCATTTCTATTCTGTTAGTGTAGATTAACAAAACCATTACCATAATCTCTTATAAAGAGATTTTTCTATGTTCTAGACGCTGAGTATAGACATACACATGATTCAAGGCATCCCCTGGAGCCTGGAAAAGGCACGGCATGGGAGTAATTATTAACACAAGGCAGAAAATGAACTGCCATCAAGAGACTCCACGGATGCCAGGGTGTGAGTGTACAGATATCCAGCACTAATATCATCGAGGTCATACATGCCAAATGACTCTGCTGCCTCATCTAGATCTCAACATTATCTCCTAAAGATAACTCTTAACCCCACCTTAGAGATAGGGGAACTGGGCTCAATGAAGAATCTCTCCGTTTGGGGGTGGGAGGTACTAGGGATTGAAGCCAATGCTTTGTACATGCTAATAAGCATGTGCCCTGCGACTGAACTAGATCCCCAGCCCTCAAAGAATCCTCTTGATTGTAATCATCGAGCTGATAACTGATATATCTCTGATATCGAGTCAAAGTTTGTTTCTACCACAACCGATGCCAACCACGTAACAAATAACATAGTGAGCTTCACCACAACCAGGCACAGAAGAAGCAACTATATAGTAACACTATCTTTTGAACACTTATTATGCATGCATGCACTAAATAAGCTAACTAAACTCCCGATATCTTTTGCGTTCAATACAATCACTATTCTAACCTATCTGCAAAGAATATGGAGGGTCTGAAAACTTATCCAAGTCTGATGGAGGGTTGGAACTAACCTATGTGAGTCTCACCGCAAACCTCTAGTGTTTAAGGTGCTTATACTTGGCTTTCGGTACAAGTGATTATGTTCTTGTCTCCAAGTGTTTAATTTACTAATGATCCCTTTCCTCTGGAGGTTAAGTGGTATGAGAGATGGACAGAGTTTAGACTGTCAAAGACGTGACTGTAAACAACCCGTCACAAGGAACACACCCAGAAGACGCTGGCACCTCGTGACCCCGCCGGCAGTGACTCAGTGATTCCCAGTGTTTCTGGACAGTATCGAACACACCCAGGACTCCCAACATAATAAGCCAGAAGTCCACTCACCCGACTCCCGCAAAAGTCCCGCAAGCTTCCACACTACTGAATCCCGCGGAGCGGTCGTCATAGCCACGGGACGCTAGGGGCGGAGCCTGGGAAAAGGGGAAGCGGAAGAGCCTCAGGTGGGCGGTGGCGACAAAAGCCCAGAGCTTTCGTGCAGATGGAAGCGTCGCGCAAGGTAAAAAATAAGCAACAGCTATAAAGAACGTCCTCTTTGATCCCCTTTCCAATAAACATTGGACCTCGGGAGCCCATGGGCCCGCGCAATCCGCACTCCAGTCACTTTGGCTGCCAGACTCCTTTAGGGCAGGAAGTCCCACCCCGGAAGCAAAGGACCTACCGGAAGCCTGCCTTCGCTACCGGAAGCCACACCCTAGGCGAGCCGATGTGTCAGCTGGACAGAACCAGCCTGGAATAAGCCCCGAGCTGGGCCCCAAGTCTGGCTCGGCTCTGGGTGGCCCCTTCGGCAGAGAGAGAAACCTGACTCCTTGTTTGCAGACTGGGCGGGGAAGCAAAGTTTGGAGAAATGGAATTCTGTATTAGAAGGAAAAGAACTCATCCAAAACAAATACTGGTTCTGCAGTTAAAGAGCCGTCCTGTCCTCCTTGCGAAATTATTTTATGTCAGCCAGAAGGGCTAAGGCTGGCAGGGATACCACCTCTCAAATCCCCTCTGCTGTCATAGTCCTCAGTATCTAAACTTTGATTTTTCCTTAAGGTTTAGCACGCTCTCAAATTGGTCCCTGGTCTTTGATTTCAGAGATCTGGAAGCAGAGACAGGAGGATCTCAATCAGTTCGAGACCAACCTGTTCTAAATAGTAAGCTCCAGGCTATCCGGGGCTACATAGTGAGATCCTGTCTCAAATAAACAAAAATTAGTTGCTGGTAATGACCTGAATCCTGGTCTTTTGTTGTTGTTTGCTTGCTTGCTTGCTTGTTTTTGTTTTTTTTTTTTTCTTAAACTGTACAGATCAGTATACCTGAAACTAAAAGTGGCTATGTTTGAAAATAAAATGTATGAACAAAGGTTGGGTTATCTACCTACAAAGGTCATTCAGTGAGTAACAAAAGCAAGACTGTTGACTTTTCTAGCTTCCAAACTGCCAGTGTGGCTTTTTACCCTGACTCCTGGTACAGTAGTTGACATCAACTCCTGGACTACACTATGAAAACATTTCTTTGGATGGAATAGCTAGGACTTGGGAAGGGAATGACTTTTGTGAAACACCCTTTTCCAATGCAGAAAAAGTTAAAATGAATTGTGGGATTGAAGAGATGGCTCAGTGATTAAGAGCACCAGCTAGTCTTCCAGAGGACATGGGTTCAATTCCCAGCACCCACATATCAGCCAGCACCCACATATCAGCCCACAGCCATCTATAACTCCAGTTCCAGGTAGTCATACAATTGTTTCTCATCTCCATGGCCACTGTGCATGCATGGTGTAGAGGCATTCAGACAAAACATTAATACACACAAGTGTTTGCTTTTAATGAAGTCTAGAAAAGGGTGGGGGTGGGGTCAGTCTCCTTTATCTCAGGTTGTCAAGTTTGGGGCTAGAGGTGGCACAAGGCTTCTCTGGCATGAACAAACTTCCTACATACAACCTCACGGATCCAGGACATTTTGTGCAATTGATAAACCCATTACATGGCAACGGTCAGTCCCTGTTTATTGATCACCTGAAACTGGCCATGGAGGAGGGGCCATAACAGTCAAGTCAACTTTCTCAAATCAAATTCTCTTAGGCAAATAATAATAATAATAATATAAAAAATAAATAAATCCCATTCTTTTGATATTCTGACATGGTGCCTTGAAACCTCTGCGTTTTAGCCTGGCCTCCCTAGCCCACAGTTATCATGTGAGAATCCTCCATTCATGTGGGTATCCCCTATATTCAGGTTCATTCTACACTGCCGAGCTTCCAGATAAGTGAAACAGAGAAAACTCAAAGAAAATGAAACTACTGGGGAGAGAAAAACTGAGCTAAAGAAGAAGCGAGAGAGTAAACCGTCTATCCCTATCCCCCCCCCAGAGGCCCACTCCCCGACGTCTATCCCTATGCCCCCCCAGAGTCCCACTCCCAGACCGTCCATCCCTGTCCCCCCCAGAGTCCCACTCCCCAACCGTCCATCCCTGTACCCCCCCAGAGGCCCATTCCCCGACCGTCCATCCCTATCCCCCCCCAGAGGCCCACTCCTGACCCTCTATCCCTGTGCCCCCCCCAGAGGCCCACTCACCGACCGTCCATCCCTGTGCCCCCCCCAGAGGCCCACTCCCCAACCGTCCATCTCTGTCCCCCCCCCAGGCCCACTCCCCGACCGTCCATCCCTATCCCCCCCCAGAGGCCCATTCCCTGACGATCCATCCCTATCCCCCACCCAGAGGCGCACTCCCCGACTGTCCATCTCTATCCCCCCCCCAGAGGGCCACTCCCGACCGTCTATCCCTGTGCCCCCCCCAGAGGCCCATTCCCTGACCGTCTATCCCTGTGCCCCCCCCCAGAGGCCCATTCCCCGACCGTCCATCTCTGTGCCCCCCCAGAGGCCCACTCCCCGACTGTCTATCCCTGTGCCCCCCCCAGAGGCCCATTCCCCGACCGTCCATCCCTGTGCCCCCCCCAGAGGCCCATTCCCCGACCGTCCATCCCTGTGCCCCCCCCAGAGGCCCACTCCCCGACCGTCCCATCCCTGTGCCCCCCCCAGAGGCCCACTCCCCGTTCTGTCCTTGGCTTGCAGGCAAGGCCTTGGCTGCCTTCCAAAGAATATGCTCTCTTTTTTTCTCCCTGTCTTGGCTAAGTTATGTTCTTCTGTAAGTTGTTACTTTAAAAACATTTTTTTAATCAAAGAGAAAAAGAAAATCCTGTGTAACCAAAGCTACAAACAAAAAGTGCACACACTTTGAGAGTCCATCAGATCCATGGAAGAAAGCAAGACTGTAAGGTGAGCTGGGCAAATGAAAACAAATTATGCTTCCAATGAGACGAATTAGGATTGCAATGATGTCAGTTCAGTACAGTTTGAATCCCAGTCCCAACAGATTTTAGAAATGGACAAGTTGATTCTAAAACTTATCTAGGAGACTAAATACATGCAGAGCCAAGAAGCTCTGAAAGGGGAAAAAAATGAAAACAAAATCCAAGAAGCACTAATAGGAACCTCGCCCTACCAGACAGCAGCGTGCCCTCCAAAGTCACGGTGACCAAAGCTGGTGATAATAGCAAAAGGATAAACAGTAATAGTTCAATGGAACACAGAGCAGAATAATTAGTCACCGACAGTCTAGGGAGAAGTGCCTGTCCGTCTGGAAAACCCCAAATTACTCTCCTTGCATTCTACATGAGATTCCAGAAATGTAAAACTGCTAAACATTTTCTAAAATAATAAAGAGTAGATAGACAGATGATAGATAGATGGATAGATAGATAGATAGATAGATAGATAGATAGATCTGAGTGGGATAGCACATCTTTGTAGTCTGAGACTTTAGGAGACTAAGGCAGAGATTTAGAGTTCCTGGCCAGCCTGAGCTCTAGACCTAAAGAAAGGAGAGATGGAGAAGAAAAGAAAGAGAGGAGAGAAAAGAAGGAGAAAGAAAAACAGACTGACTTAAGTTTGATGCTTAAAATTACTTCCCAAAGATTCACCGTAACTGGCCCAGCCTGTAACCCCAGGTTCTAGAAGGGATAAGGGAGGAAGATCACATTTGATGCAGCCTGGCCCAACTTAGCAAGAGGGTCTATCTCCAAAATAAAAAGTAGGGGCGCTGGAGAGATGGCTCAGTGGTTAAAAACAGTTGTTGCTCTCTCCCAGAGGATCCATGATGAATCATCACAACTGCCTGTAACTCCAGTGCCAGGGAATCCAGTGCCTCCCTTCTGGTCCCTGCAGGCACCAAGTACAGCAGTACACAGGCATATGTGCAGGCAAAATTCCCATATACATAAAATAAAAATAAAAGATTAAAAATAAAAGTATGGCCAGGCAGTGGTGGCACACACCTGTAATCCCAGCACTCTGGGAGGCAGAGGCAGGCGGATTTCTGAGTTCGAGGCCAGCCTGGTCTACAGAGTGAGTTCCAGGACAGCCAGGGCTATACAGAGAAACCCTGTCTAGAAAAAAAACCAAAAATCCAAAAAAGCAATAAATAAATAAATAAATAAATAAATAAATAAATAAATAAATAAATAAATAAATAAGTAAATTATAAAAATAAAATAAAAAATAAAAGTATGGGCTGGGCAACTGTGGTGCATGCCTCTAATCCCAGCACTCAGG
This sequence comes from Apodemus sylvaticus, assembly GCF_947179515.1. NCBI lineage: Eukaryota > Metazoa > Chordata > Mammalia > Rodentia > Muridae > Apodemus > Apodemus sylvaticus. The sequence goes on from NC_067480.1 coordinate 37,670,963, forward strand.
AAGCAGAGGCACGAGGATCTCTGTATTTGAGGCCAGCCTGGTCTACACAGAGTGTAGTTTCAGGACACCCAGGGCTACCCAGAGAAAGCCTGTCTCAGAAAAGGCATTGCCCACAAAACCTGACAGCCTGAGTTTGAAGCTCCAGGCCCCACATGGTGGAAGGAAAAGCAAGTGGACTTCAGACTGCATGGCACAGCCAGCATTGTTAGCATTCCTCCCAGGCAGCAGCCAGGTGCGCCTGACTCACTATTTTTAAAGGGGGATACTTGGCCCCTCCTCCCACTCTTGTTTTCTTGCTCAAGCTCTGACCTCTTGCCCTACCTGTCTCTCCCTGTGCCCCTCCCCCTTCTCTCCAGGTGCTCATGGCCAGCCTCTTACTCCTCTTCTCTCTCTCTCTCTCTCTCTCTCTCTCTCTCTCTCTCTCCCCCCTCTCCACTACCCTATCAACTTCCCTCCCCATGCCCCAAATAAACTCTATTCTATACTGTACAGTCTCCAGTGGCTGGTCCCTCAGGGAAAAGGGATGTCTCAGCAAGGGCCCCCGAGAGGCACCCCCTTCCCAACACCTGACTATACATCCATCAAACATATTCCCTCTCTCTTTTTATAAAACACAACAAGCATAGTACACACAGAGACCATACACACAAATATATGTAACTTTAAAAAAGTAAAATAAAAAGTAAAAGTTGAGGTGGGGGTGGGGTGGCTGGAAACATAGCTCGGGGATAAGGCACCTGACTAGTGTTAGGATTCTGTCTAAGCTCCACCCACAATTACCTGGCAACAGTCAGGTATGCCCCTCCCCACAGTTGCCTGGCAACAGCCAGGTAGGCCTGGCCTACTATAAAAGGAGCTCCTCTCACTTCTCTTACCTCTCTTACCTCTTGGCACGCTCACCTCTCTCCTCTCTGTCCCTCTTGGGCTCTCCTCCCCTCCCCCCTCTCTCCACATGGTCATGGCTGGCCTCCACTTCTCTACTCTCTCCCTCTCACTGCCTTTCTCTGCCTCCACTACCCCATTGACTCCCATCCTCTGCCCTGAATAAACTCTCTTCTATACCATGTCTGTCTGGTCCCTAGAGGGAAGGGGTGTCTGGGCATGGGCCCACTGGGGCTCCCCCTTCCCCACAGCACCATATACCACATTGTCTAAACCTCTTTCTCTTTTTATGAACCCAACACCTAACATGCACGAGGCACTAAATTAAATTCTTATTACTTTAAAAAGAAAAACAAAAACAAAAACCCAGAGCTTTATTTAAAAAGATACACAAACAGGCTCAGAAAAACAAGTATCATGCGTTCTCACATACAGATCTGAGCCTCGAACAGCTAAGTGTGTGTATCCAAGACAAATTAAATATGGGTAAATGCCAAGAAACTAGAAAGAGGCTGGTGTGGCTGAGGGAGAGAAAGAAGCCTTAAGTGAGGAGAGAGGGAAAGCAGGAGAGAAGGGGAAATTGTTACAGAAGGTTACTGTCAGGCAAGCTAGGCCGGAGACGGGACAAAGACCCCATATTACTTTGTAAGCTAATTTGAGTCTTCTTGGAAAAAAAGAAAACTGTTTTTAAAGGCACAAAAATACCATGAGACAGTAGCAGTGTTCCATGATTTATTACCATGAATGAAATTGCTTTCTCGAAGAATGCTATGACATCATGCTCTCAACTTGTAAACACGCCTGCCTTTCAGTCTCCAGGAGTAACACCACACTGCCTACAACCAGAAATGTGTAGCTGGTCCTGCCAAGCACATGACCAAGACTTCACAGCACAGCTGTGGCACTCGAAAGACACGCGTCCCTCGAATTCCGCCCCCAGGGTACAGGAGGAGAGACAGAGAGCTCCTGTTGCTTCTTACCTCCCCTAAGTTCCCTGGGATAGCCTCTGCAAACACTTCTGACAACAAGGACTGAGGAAAGGTGTGACTGTCACTGGCTTACCCTGCAGGTCAAGGGTATCTTCATACCAAAAGGACAAGTCAGGAACGGGAGCACACAGATCTGAGAGCCTGGTCCAAAGCCTACTTATTTCTGATATCTGGGAGTGTGGCAAAGCCAGGATGGCTGCCATAGAGGA